>NC_082710.1:111201653-111527346 GCF_030144855.1 Hypanus sabinus | reverse complement strand
AAAGGAGGGAGGGCGAAAACAGAGAACTATCAACCTGTCAGCCTGACATCGGTGGTGGGGAAGATGCTAGAGTCCATTATTAAGGATGAAATAGTGGCATATCTAGATAGCAGTGATAGGATTGGGCCGAGCCAGCATGGATTTACCAAGGGTAAATCAGGCTTGACTAATCTGTTGGAGTTTTTTGAGGACGTAACCAGGAAGTTAGATGGGGGGAGATCCAGTGGATGTAGTGTACCTTGATTTTCAGAAGGCATTTGATAAGGTCCCACATAGGAGATTGGTGGGTAAAATCAAAGCTCAGGGCATCGGGGGGGAGACATTGACATGGATAGAAAACTGGTTAGCAGATAGAAAGCAAAGGGTAGTGGTGAATGGGTGTTTCTCGGAAAGGCAGGTGGTGACTAGTGTGGTGCCAAAGGGCTCGGTATTGGGACCACAGCTGTTTACAATTTATGTCAATGATTTGGATGAAGGCATTGAAAATAACTTCAGCAAATTTGCTGATGATACTAAGCTGGGTGGCAGTGTGACATGTGATGAGGATGTTAGGAGAATTCAGGGTGACTTGAATAGGCTGGGTGAGTGGGCAGATACTTGGCAGATGACGTTTAATGTGATTAAATGTGAGGTTATCCACTTTGGGAGTACGAACAGGAAGGCAGATTATTATCTGAATGGTATAGAGTTAGGTAAGGGAGAAATACAAAGAGATCTAGGAGTCCTTGTTCATCGGTCACTGAAGGTGAATGAGCAAGTGCAGCAGGCAGTGAAGAAGGCTAATGGAATGTTGGCCTTTATTACAAAGGGAATTGAGTACAAGAGCAAGGAAATCCTCTGGCATTTGTACAGAGCCCTGGTGAGACCACACCTGGAGTATTGTGTACAGTTTTGGTCTGCAGGGTTAAGGAAGGACATCCTGGCTGTAGAGGAAGTGCAGCGTAGATTCACAAGGTTAATTCCTGGGATGTCTGGACTGTCTTACGCAGAGAGGTTAGAGAGACTGGGCTTGTACTCGCTGGAATTAAGGAGATTGAGAGGGGATCTGATTGAAACATATAAGATTATTAAGGGATTGGACAAGATAGAGGCAGGAAATATGTTCCAGATGCTGGGAGAGTCCAGTACCAGAGGGCATGGTTTGAGAATAAGGGATAGGTCATTTAGGACAGAGTTAAGAAAAAACCTCTTCTCCCAGAGAGTTGCGGGGGTCTGGAATGCACTGCCTCGGAAGGTAGTGGAGACCAATTCTCTGGATGCTTTCAAGAAGGACATAGATAGGTATCTTATGGATAGGGGAATCAAGGGATATGGGGACAAGGCAGGAACCGGGTATTGATAGGAATTGACCAGCCATGATCTCAAAATGGTGGTGCAGGCTCAAAGGGCCGAATGGTCTACTTCTGCACCTATTGCCTGTTGTCTATTGTCTATAAAAGGCATTGAGCTCATCCGGGAGGGAACATATTTTGCTTTGTACAAAGTGACAGCATTCAATTCCTGCCACTGTTGGGCATCCTTCTATGATCCAGTTTTGGTCCAGAATTGCCACCTATGAGATAGCTTTCCAAAGGTCATAACTGGATCTCTTGTACTTTCTTTGATTGCCACACCTGAAAGCCACTGATCTAGCCCTCAGCAGATTGTGGATCTTTGGTTTATCCAGGGCTCCTAGTGATTTTGTCTGTGAGTGTCTTTATAAAGTCCATGACAACCATGGCATACTCATTCTGGTCTTCTGATGAGTACTTGAATGTGGCTCACCGACTTGAAGCAATCCCATAGCCACTCCTCTGCCTCCCACAACCACTTCTTTATTGTCCTTACCTCTGGCACCTTGCTCGATAGCCTCTGCCTGTGTGTCTGACAGCAAGATGATCAGATATCCTGAAATGCAGTCTAGGGATTTTAATGGCACTGCAGCAGTGTGTTGGAACACTTAGTGCTGCCGGTGATGCACTGATGGTAATTGGGCAGAGATTTCTTCAAGCTAGCCTGATTGAAGTCCCCAGCAATGGCATGAAAGGTGTCAGGGTAGGGTATTACTTGGTTGCTAATCGCTCAATACATCAAATAATTGCTTAACACCTGTCATTGATGGTATGTAAACTGCAGTGAATTCTCTCAGAAAATAGTACAGTCAGCATTTAATCATTAGATATTTCAGGACAGAACAAAAGTGTAATAAGGCCATGATGAACTATGCTAAGTTCTTCATGAATCACGCCCCACCATTTCTTGCATATTTTGAATACTAAGGTAGTGGGAAATGTTATGAAAAGGGGGATCTTAGGAGTACAGGTGCATAGTTTGTTGAAAACAGCATTACAAGTAGACAGTTAGCCTTTATCAGTCATGACATTGGTTATAGGAGCCAGGACATTATGTTGCAGCTGTTTATGTCATTTGTGAGGCTGTACTTGGACTACTGTCAACAGTTTCAGTCATCCTGTTGAAGGACAGAGGTAGCTAAATTGGAAAGAGTCCAGATTTACAAGGATGTTTCCAGGGCTTTGTTTTAGGGAGAGTTCGGCCAGGCTCAGCATTTATCCATGAAACATCAGAAAATGAAGGGCAACCTCATAGGAATGGTTTTAGTTATTAAAGTTTAGATAGAGTGGACAGAAACAGTCATGGGTTATGGGAATCCAGAATAAGGGCCATAGAATTAGGATGAAGGGGAAAGATTTAAAAATGACTGGGGAGGGGCAAACTTTTCATGGGTGATGGGTGTATGAAATAAGCTGTCTAAGGAAGTAGTTATTCAGGTATCAGAGGCAGTGGTTATTCACTTTTGGGGACACTGCAGCTCATGTTCAATGTATTATTTACTTTTCTGTACTATTTGCTCAGTTTGTCCTCTTTGCACATTTGGTGATCGTTGGTCTTTGTTCTGTGTTGTTTTTCATGGATTCTATTGTGTTTTGTTGTTTTGCAGTGGTTGCAAGAAGAAGAATCTGAACTTTGTACATGGTATACATACTTCTATAATAAATTTGGATTTAAACAATTGCATCATTTTAGAAGCACTTGGATGGGTTCATTGATGGAAGGTGCCTGGAAATTGAGACAAGCTAGGTGGACAAAATGGTCCACATGGACTCATTGAGCAGAAGGACCAGTAACAGTGACACTTTAACACTTTGCATCCTTCTATCCTTGTTGTTGTTGGATGCTCTGTGTTGGCCAGAAACAATGAAAATCAGTGACCAGGAATAGATGGGGGTCATTCTGTGAGACTGTCCTTGCAGCCACCATTTTGTGAACTGCTTGAAGAAATGATTCTCACTCCAAGATAAATTAATTAAAGCAATTGAATGTTGACACAAGGAGTTTCAGCTAATAACCCACTAAACCTGAGACCATTCTCAGAGAAGAAGTTACTTATGTAAAGTGGCAGGCTTGTAGGAACAGCAATGCTTGAACAAGGGAGACTACAATGGTTTGAGGGAGGAGTTGGCTAATGTGGATTGGGAGCACAGGCTATTTGGTAGGATAGTTGAGGAACAGTGGAATACTTTCAAAGAGATTTTTCACAGTGCCCAACAAAGGTATATTCCAGTCAAAAGTAAGGACAGTAAGTGTGAGGAGAGCCAGCTTTGGATAACTAATAAAAGATAGTATTAAATTAAAAGCTCATGTGTATAAAGTCGCAAAGAGTAGTGGGAGACTGGAGGATTGGGAAAACTTTAAAAAGCAACAGAGAACAACTAAACAAGAAATAAGGAAATGGAAGCTAGAGTATGAAAGTAAATTAGCACAAAATATAAAAACAGATAGCAAAAGTTTTTATAAATATATAAAGCAGAAGAGGGTGGCTAAAGTCAACATAGGTCCGTTGGAAGACGATAAGGGGAAATTGATATTGGGTGATAAGGAAATGGCTGAGGCACTGAACGACTATTTTGTGTTGGTCTTCATGGTGGAGGACACGTCTAATATGCCAAAGAAGGATGTTATGGACAAAATGGGAGGAGAGGGCCTCAATAAAATCACCATCACTAAAGAGATAGTGATGAGCAAACTAGAGGGCCTGAAGGTAGATAAGTCCCTTGGACCTGATGGGATGCATCCCAGGGTGCTGAAGGAATTAGCGGAGGTTATAGTAGACACGTTGGTAGTCATTTATCAAAACTCTCTAGACCCTGGGCTAGTCCCGGCAGATTGGAAGACAGCAAATGTCATGCCACTTTTTGAAAAAGGTTGTAGACAAAAGACAGGCAACTATAGGCCAGTTAGCTTAACATCTGTAGTCAGGAAAATGCTTGAAGCTGTCATTAAGGAATAAATAGCAAAGCATTTAGAAAGGAGTGTTTCCATTAGACAGACGTAGCATGGATTCAGAAAGGGCAGGTCCTGTTTGACAAACTTACTGGAGCTCTTTGATGACATAATGAGTGCAGTGGATGTGGGGGGGGGAGGGGGAGAAACAGGTGGATGTCGTATATTTGGATTTCCAGAAGGCATTCAATAAGATGCCGCACAAGAAACTTATAAATAAGATACGGATGCATGGAGTCGGAGGAAGTGTATTGGCATGGATAGTGGATTGGTTAACTTATAGAAGGCAGAGAGTTGGTATAAATGGGTGTTTCTCCGGTTGGCAGTCAGTGGTGAGTGGGGTGCCGCAGGGGTCAGTGCTGGGCCTGCAGCTGTTTAACATTTATATTGATGACTTGGAAGACGGGGCTGAGTGTAGCATAGCAAAATTTGCTGATGACACTAAACTGAGAGGAAAAGCAAATTGTACTGAGGATGTGGGGAATCTTCAGAATACAATGTTGATAAATGCGAGATCATGAACTTTGGAAGGAATAATAGAAGAGCAGATTATTATTTAAATGGTGAAAGATTGCAGCATGCTGTTGTGCAGAGCGACTTGGGAGTGCTTTTGCATGAATCCCAGAAAGTTGGCTTGCAAGAACAACAGGTTATTAAGAAGGCAAATGGAACATTGGCCTTCATTGCTAGAGGGATTGAATTCAAGAGCAGGGAGGTCATGCTGCAACTATACAGGGTACTGGTGAGGCCACACCTGGAGTACTGTGTGCAGTTCTGGTCTCCATACTTGAGGAAGGATATACTGGCTTTGGAGGCAGTGCAGAGGAGGTTCACCAGGTTGATTCCAGGGATGAAGGGGTTAATGTATGAGGAGAGATTGAGTCGCCTGGGACTATACTCTCTGGAGTTCAGAAGAATGAGAGGGGATCTTACAGCAACATACAAAATTTTGGAAGAGATAGATAACATAGAAGTAGAAAATCCAGGATAAATAATGTAACTTACCAGTTACAAATGTTAACAAGGTTTACCCCTTAGTAATAATGATCAGTTAAGCACATAGAGAATCTGTATTTACTAAGTGCCTTTATTGCCTCAGCTAAAAAGCATATGAATTTACATAATCGAATACCTGTGTGCACACCTGCTAAATTTCCCTGCCCTTCCATAAACACTCAAAGAATAGAGAAGGTGATACCTGGGAAAGAAGTCTATGCTGGCCAGGTGTTCCTTGTGGTTCCAATCTAATCTCCAAATGTATGACGTTGAGGTATTCCACATCCGCGATGGTTGGCCTCTGGAGAGTTGTTGCAGCCTGTGCTCTCAGAATATTCCTTTCTTCACCAGTTCAAATGTTGCACTTTAACCTTGTTGTCTCAAGGTCACCCGACCGACCTGTGTCACCTCCTTATTGGCTCTGGTCCAGGACTACAAACAGTATTGTGCAATGGCCAATGCCCTCAGCCTCATGCCTTTTGTTCTTTTCACTATTAACTGGTTCAAACCAGGTGAACTAGACACTGAGCCCATCAAAATTACAGATTACAGCTCAGCAGAAATCTGGATCACCTGAATGCCCAACCTGCTTGGTGGTCACCCATTCACTTTCTACCTACATGCTCGTAAACTGTAGTGTGATTGTCACTTTAACCATGCTCTCATAAAATCTTGAGCCTTGCAGATGCACCATGCATATGACAATAAAGGCAACGTAGCTTAAGATACACTAGTCAAGCCTAAAAATATACTTTTATGAGGGTGGATATTGAATCAATAAAACAAGTAGTCCTGGATGGAGTTGAATTTACTGAGTGCTTCAGAGCTACATTTATCGAAATAGGACATTTAATAATTTTAAGGAAAGAGGGGGGCAGTTTAAAAACATTTTGTGAGGCAAGTTTATTTTAACACAGAAATTGCTAAGAACCTGGAACATGCCACCAGGTTGGTGGTAGAAGCAGATATAATAGATAGGTATGGACAATATGCAAGTATAATAATAGTTTGGTTAAGCATCATGGTTGGCACAGGCATGGTGGGCTGAATGATCTGTTCCTCTCGTGTACCATTGAATGTTCTAAATGGAGAATGTTCCAAGGGAAGATATAGGAGTACTCAGGAATATACAGGAAATAACATAGGAATTTTGAAGAAATTATTCACTTGCCACATAATAGCCTGCTTCTTACTACACTTGTAGCCATAGTATTTATGTAGGTAAGGCTATACTCAGTGGCAACCTGCTAATGTTGATTGTTGGGGTCATGACATTGGCAATACCGGTGAATATCAAGGGCCCTGATTAGACACTTTCCTTTGGAGATGGTCAGTGTTTCATAATATTGTAATGCAAATGAAAGTTGCCATTTATCATCCCGTATATAACTGTGTAACTAAATAGTATAATTCCTTCCAATGTTTTCACATCAATGTCATTTGAGTCCTTCAGGTCAGATAGTAAGTATACCCTCAAGTGAGCACTTCTTACACAGTGCGGGGGGGGGGGGGGGGACTTCAGGCTCTACAGGTCTCCCAGAAGCCAATTTTTTTTTCAAGAAGTGAGTTCAACTGCTCAAATTCATGCTGAGGATTATTGAGGATGTGGCACAGTTGGATTCACTGCAGGAGATAAGGATAGCTGAAATGAACACTTCATCCCAGTGTCAGATAAAGTTTAGAGCTGAAGTGACTGGACACTTGGAAAGGGTCAGGAATACTGGAATCCTCAGAGTACAGTGCTCACACCAAAAGCTAATAAACTGGTTGCAAGTTAATTGTGTAAAATAAAAGGGTGTGATTATTGAGGTTGATTGCAGGTGCACAGAAACAGAAATAAGACAGTATATTGGCAATAAATCAGCACAGGATCTTACTCACTGCAATCGATCCTCTTGATCTTCTGCACTGATCAAAACTAGTCTCAGTTATTTTTCTATTGAGTACATCAGTCTCAGATATTTCAGTTTTCAACAAATAATTATCACTCTCAGCAAAAATTTGCTGAAGGAACTCAACAGATTGAACAGCTTCTGTGGGGTGTGGTAAGAAATTTTCTGATTGAGTACACAAAGTTTTACTTTAGATTTCCAGCAGCTAGTTACATTTCATTGGAAAGTTCATATTATTCTTCACTTGCTCCTCCTCCTGACAGTCCTGTCTTTACATACTTTGCACACCCATCCCTTTTGATATTCCTTCAGACATTTTACCTTCTGTTTTTCAATTCCCTCTTCCTGGGCCTTTTCTGTAGCTAAATCTTGATAGGGTTCCTTAAGAACCATAACTAAAGATCAAATATACTCATTGGACTATATGATTCCAAGATCTCAGATTGCATCACTTCCAGCATTTTGCAGTCGACTGTTGGGAGGCCATCTTCAACTGGATCAGAGATGTCCAACGCTGCTACAGTATTTGTTACTTCCCATTTAATATGGACCGTGGTTCTTCGGTACATCATCAGGATAACATGATCCAAATTTCACAGGATAAACTGCAGGTATTGGACTCTATGAACGTCCACCAATGTGATGAAAGTGTTCTGGGTCCGAAGGTGGGCTTTTTAAACCGAGGATGGGGGGGGGGGGGGTCTCTCCAAATTACCGAGATTTACCGAGCATTTGTGGTGCTTTCCGTCTATATTCCATGTACTGGTGTTTTTAATGAAGAAAATATATTATTAAAGTATAAGGAAAATAATCAAAAATTCTATTTCCGGAAGAATGAATTACGTGGATAAAAGTTGCAATAAACCACAAGTTTTTTTTTGGTACACCTTCCTCATCTCAACGTGCACTGAGAACCACGAAACGTTTGACACAAGGATAACGTGTGCGCACTCACTCATGCCACAGCTCCACGTCTTGAATATTATACATGGTGGGCGGGACCTTGACCGGTTCCCGTCGAATCAAATCAATACTTGCCTGCTCGCCCAATCAGAGCGAACCACGATTGATCCCGAGAAATTTCGCGTCGAAGTTAAGGTTTCGGGGCAGGTTCTCGCTTCACGTTCGGGATCCGCACAGGGGATTGTTATGTCAGGTGGATGTTGAAGCTCTGCTGAACTGCCGGATGCCTTAGGGGGTACGGTGGGCACGAACCTGTGGTGAAACCGCGGGAAGGAAGCTTCAGGACGAGCTGGGAGCCGGATCGGCCGCTGGCGGGTGGAGAACCGAAGCAGGCTCTAGGCCGTCACCTTGTCGGGCAGGATGGTGGCACCGCGAGCGTGCTTGACTAAAGTGTTGTCCTATTTCCCCTTCCTGTTGGTCCTTCTTGATCTCCAGTGCGAAGGTAAAGAGGATGAGGGGATGTCATTTGTGCGGAGGGCGAAGGGTGGGCCTTCACCGAGTTCTCGAGATAATTTGTCTTATTTACCCAAACTTTGTCATTCATTCCGGTTTGCGAATCGTGGTCGGTCCCACACTATTTGCGCTCCAGTTCACCAAGTTTATTCTACTCTTGATCTAAAACTGAACGTGTGTCATGAATGTTGTAGGCCCGACATTACACGAAACCTGGGGGGGGAGGGTCATTTTGCTGAGAAGTATTAACATATTTTCATGCTTTCAAGGAAGTATCTCCTAATATCGGGATTGGGGTAACTGAGTTTTCCATAGAACAATCACAGCACGGAAACAGGCCATCTCGGCCCTGCTAGTACGGGTCGAACTCTTAATCTCACCTAGTCCCACCTACCCGCACTCAGCCCATAACCCTCCACTCCTTTCCTGTCCCTATACCTATCCAATTTTACCTTAAATGACACAACTGAACTGGCCTCTACTACTTCTACAGGAAGCTCATTCCACACAGCTATCACTCTCTGTGTAAAGAAATACCCCCTCGTGTTTCCCTTAAACTTTTGCCCCCTAACTCAAATCATGTCCTCTCGTTTGGAGCACAACATGGGATATAAATTGACCATTTATTGGTCTACTCTTTCAACACGTAACTACAGTCGTTAATTATTTTGATCCTAATATCTAGATACCGCAGCTAAAAACAGACAATTTATTTGTTCTCTTAACTGTTCCTCCTATTCTCGGATAAATGCGTGGAGGGGTTTTTGTACAGCTATGGGTATATTACAGTGAAATGGGATGAATTGGAGAGCTCTATGTTATCACTTGGTAATCACTCTATTGTATATTATTGTTCCCAATTTTGAGGTCTCTGTTAAAAGTGTGAATAGCCATAGAACAATACACCATGACCTTTGGCCCAAGGAGTCCATACTGACCATGTTATGCACCCAGCTAGTCCTAATTTCCCACTTTAAGCCTGTATCCTCAAAGGTCCGCTCTTCTCGCAGTGTAGACTCGATGAGATGAATGGTCTACTTTTGCTCTTGTGTCTTATGACTGTATAACATTAGGATTTGAGAGGGCTTAATGCCATGGAGAATGGGGCTGAGAGGGGTAATAAATCATTCATAATTTATGAATGATTTATTCATTCATAATAGAGCAGACTTGATGGGCTGAATGGTCTAATTCTGCTCCTGTGATCCATGTGCCTATCAAAGTGATCCTTAAATGATATGAGTCGCAACCAGTTCCTCTGGCAGCTCGTTCTATATACTTGCCGCTCTCTGCTTGCCGGGGAAAGTTGTCCAAGTCCCTTTGAAATCTTACCCAAAATCTCTGTGCCTTAGTTTAGGATTCCCCTACCTTAGGGAAAGGACACTCATTATTCACCTTTATGCCCCTCATAATTTTACAAGTTTCTATACGGTCTCCCCTTATTGTATATTCCAAGAATTCAAGATTTAGCCTGGCCAGCTTAGCCCTATAACTTGGGCCCTTTGATCCTGGCAACAGTCTTGTAAATCTCTTTGCCTTGTAAATCTCTTCTGCACTCTTTGCAGTTTAACAGGCTGAGCTTGGTTGTCAGGGGCTATTTGAGATGCAGGCCGACAGGAGCATTTGAAGGGTGGAGGGAGGTTGTCCCCATTCCCCCCCAACCTGGCATCAACCTTAAGGAATTTTAATGGAATCCTAAATGAAGACTAATATGATTGAAATCTGCAGAAATATAATTGTTTTAATGTGAAAATTGAAGCAAGTGACTGCTATCTGTCAATGCACTCTAAAAATGAAGTTTGTGGTGCTGTGAAAGCGTGAAGAATAATTCAAAATAACAAGGTTGAACTACATCATGAAAAATGCTTGCATGTACCTTTTGAAATTAAAATGCATCTGTGGGTTTTTGTGCCTATCATAATGGTTAAAGTGCCAACATACACAATCACTTCATACACTAGAGCTGCAAAATGTAGGTGCAAGTCTGGATGGTGACCTCAGGAGCATTGTTGCTGCTGGAGAAGATTATGGCCAAAATATTGAAAAGAAGCTACAATTGTTCATATATTCAGTTAATGAATTAAATGCAGTGTGATTACTTTGCTTGTTTTTTTTTTAAACACTGACCAGATTATCACCCAATAACTTACTCAGTTTCCCAAATTCTTGATTGAATGTTTATCAGTCTGAAACATTAAATGCTTCTCTCTTCATGATGCTGCCTGATATGATGTTTCTATTACATTCAGTTTGCACCAATTGCATTTTTTTTTGGTTGCCTAGACTTTCTCCCAATCTTGATCACTCCTTAAACAAAATAGTCTTAACCATCTCCGTGGCAGTATATTTTGTTCCAATATTTTAGATTTTTCTCCATTAATGGTGTGTTGAAATAATTTTAAATTAACAGGGAAATCTATGCACAAGCTAGTAGAAAATTAAACAGCTTGGATCATGCCTTTTACATTTGGTCAGGAAATTTAAAAAATTTGTATAAAAAAAGTGGATGTTTATTGCCCTCGAGGAAATGGTCAGCCACTCCTGGTAGTAGATAAGGGTATGAAATGCCACATTATCATCATTATACTTAAAATTTGATCCTTTCTTTTAAAAATAATATGAATTAGAATAATTGGTTTGTCAATATTTGCAGATTTTTCATACAAAATGAATAAATGAAGTGGAAATGAGTGCAGGTCATATGGTCTCTTCAACATGCCATTTAGATCATAATTGATTTTATCCTCAACTACATGTTACTAACCAATCCCAAATCCCTTAATTTCATTGGAATCTAAAAGGCCATTGCCTGGAGATTTGAGTTAAACCCAGCAGCAGGAATCCATAGCAGTCTGCTGTCAAGAATTTCAAAGATTCACAATGCTCTGAGTAAAGGAATTTCTCCATATTTCAGCCCTAAAAAGAACCACCTCATTAAATTAAGATTGTGTCTCCCCTAATTGGGAAAAACTAAAAATGAGCATGAACCATGTTGTGCTTCTTTCCAATATTAAATATTTTATTGAGACAATTGTAGCAGGTTTAAGTGATGAAATATCAGCAACTAAAACCTGGATAAGAATACACAATTTGAGAAAACATCGAAATTTGCAGCAACATGGTTGCTTATTTGTTCTTCTGCTTCAAAAAAATTTCTTAAAACTGAAATAATGCTCCCACATCTGTGTTTGTAAATTTGTTAGAATGTGGATTTAATAATAATGATTAATTATGTTGTTATAGATTTCCCTAGGCAGTAAAATAAAATAAAAAATAAAAGGAAATGAAATGGGCGATGCAGGAACATGCTACACTTAAATTCAAAGTAGATTTATTGTCAAAAATCATGTACGTCACCACGTACAACCCTGAGATTCATTTTCTTGCGAGCATATTCAGTAAGTCCAAGAACCATAATAGAATCAGTGAAAGACTGAACCCAATGGGTTGTTGCAAACAAGCAATGTGCAAAAGACAGTAAGCTGTGCAAATGCAAAAATAAATAATAATAATAAATAAGCAACAAATACCGAGAGCATGTGATGAGTCATAGAAAATGAGTCCATAGGTTGTGGGAACAGTTCGAAAACCCGAGCTGCCTTTTTGTGTATTGACTTATGCGTTCCACGTTGCAATCTCTGGTGAGTGCATTTTCCCCATATTACATATACAGGTTTCCCCCGCTATCTGAAGTTAGAGCGTTCCTATGAAATGGTTCATAAGCTGGAATGTCGTAAAGAAAAGAAGCAATTACCCATTTATTTATATGGGAAAAATTTGTGAGCGTTCGCTGGCCCTGCAGTTGTACAGGGTCCTGGTGAGACCACAGCTGGAGTATTCTGTTTTGGTGTCCAAATTTGAGGAAGGACATTCTTGCTATTGAGGGACCAATCACTTCATACACTAGAGCTGCAAAGTGTAGGCGCAAGTCTGGATAGTGACCTCAGGAGCATTGTTGCTGCTGGAGAAGATTTCATGGCCAAAATATTGAAAAGAAGCTACAATTGTTCATATATTCAGTTAATGAATTAAATGCAGTGTGATTACTTTGCTTGTTTATTTTTTAAACACTGACCAGATTATCACCCAATAATTTACTCAGTTTTCCAAATTCTTGATTGAATGTTTATCAGCCTGAAACATTAAATGCTTCTCTCTTCATGATGCTGCCTGATATGATGTGTAGGTTCACAAGGTTGATTCCTGGGATGGTGGGACTATCATATGTTGAAAGATTCGAGCGACTGGGCTTGTATACACTAGAATTTGGAAGGATTAGAGGGGATCTGATTGAAACATATAAGATTATTAAGGGATTGGACATGCTAGAGGCAGGAAACATGTTCCTGATGTTGGGGGAGTCCAGAACCAGAGGCCACAGTTTAAGAATAAGGGGTAGGCCATTTAGAACAGAGTTCAGGAAAAACTTTTTCACCCAGAGAGTTGTGGATCTATGGAATGCTCTGCCTCAGAAGGCAGTGGAGGCCAATTCTTTAGATGCTTTCAAGAAAGAGTTAGATAGAGCTCTTAAAGATAGCGGTGTCAAGGGATATGGGGAGAAGGCAGGAACGGGGTACTGATTGTGGATGATCAGCCATGATCACATTGAATGGTAGTGCTGGCTCGAAGGGCTGAATGGCCTACTCCTGCACCTATGGTCTATGACCCAAAAAATAACCTACCAAATCATGCCAAATAACACACAAAACCTAAAATAACAGTAACATATAGTAAAAGCTGGAATGATCTGATAAATACAGTCTATATAATGTAGGAATACTTTTCTGCAATTATTGCAGTACTATCCACCGCAGTGAAAATCTCACGCAAGCGTTCCCGGCAGAATCACTCTTTCCAGTAACCTTTAAGCTACGAAGCTACCAAGTAACACATAAAAATACACAGCCTACATAAAGTAGAAATAATGTATGTACAGTGTAGTTTCACTTACTGGAATCGGGAAGGCAGTGAGCACACTGATGATGGTGCGTTAAGCTGAGTCGTCAGAGGTTGGGGTGGTGGGAGACTCGGGTGTCATCCAATTGTCATCTGTTTCCATCAGGGCAGGCAGGTCACCACCTTCTATGTCTGCCTGCCTCGATGTCGAAGGTTGAGTTTCGTCATCTGATGTGGAAGGCTTGAAAAACGACAGTATGCTTGACTGCTTAGCCTCGCGCATTTTTCTATCATATAGTTCTTTGTAAGCACTCAAACCATCCTGCAAATATGCCCTAAACCTACGTACCCTTTCAAAATTAAAGTCATACTTTCCTGCAACCATTGCAGAGTTGTTAATCGCAGCGAAAATCTCACGCAATTGCTTCCCATTAGTTCCTGGATGAGTTCACTTTCGGGCCGTTTGCTACTGATTTCGGCTTCAATTGTTATCTTTTCCACTTCAGCATCATTTTCGTCAACTTCCACAAACCCTTAGCCAAACTCACTGTATCCTTACTTTGTTCACCACGATTGAAATGCTTAATTATGTTTAGTTTTACGCTAAGTGTAACACCCTTACGCACTCTTTTAGGCTTTTCTGATACCTTAGAACTCATCTTGCTAACAGATGCACAAAATAAATCAACATAAAGCACAGATGCTCACAGGCACGTGTTTAAGCAATGCCGGCTAGAATGCAGTTCCGGGGGAGGAGCCTGGCTGCTCAGCGCGCACCAGCTTTTTTCGTAACAGTGAAAACACCTTCTGTTAGCTAAAACAGGTAACTAATGTAGGTCTTTCGTAATAGCGAGGTGACGTAGAGTGAATATTTGAAAAACGGGGGGGGGGGGGGAAACACATGTAATTGCATTCTATTTTCAACTGATGTTTGTTTAAACCTGTACCCTTTAACAATTGACTTCATTGCTGAGGGAAATGTTGATCTTAAATTGCTTAATTTTGGACACCTACAGTGCTATTTTCTTTGTTACAAGGAAAGCAACATCAGATATTAGGCAGTGTCTCAAGTTCTGCTTGGTGTAATTTCACATTTTCTGCAGTGTGGGGATAGATCATGTTTAACATAACATACAATTTGATATGACCACCCTGGCTTTGTGTATTGCATCCTGCCCATTAATAGGAAGCATTCTGTATGTTAACCTTTTATGTTACATTTAATATCCTATGTTCCTTCTTGCTCTTATGAATTCAGACTTGTCCAAGTGCTCATTAATATTTTACTTGATCAGCATTTCTAAACCTTTCTGGGATACCTTACATGAACGGCCCTCTTCAGGTCGTGCCACAGCATCTCAATTGTGTTAAGATCTGGACTCTGACCTGGCCATTCCAAAACACATTTTCTTTTTTTTAAAACATTCTGTTGTTGACTTACTCTTATGTTTAGGATTATTATCTTGTTGAATCATCCAACTTTTATTAAGCTTCAGGTGATGGATTGCTAACCCAGCATTCTCCTGGAAAATATCTTGACACGATTTTGAATTAATTGTTCCTTCAACGGTTGCAAGCTCTCTAGGTACTGAGGCAGCAAGTCAGCCCTAAACTACAATGTTCCTTCCACCATTTTTCAGATTTGGTTGAGGTTTTGGTGCTGGTATGCAGTGCCCCTTATCCTCCAAACATTGCTGTGTGTATTTCTGCCAAAAATTTCAGCTTTTGTCTTCATCTGTCCACAGAACATTGTCATGGAAGCATTGTGTGACAGCCAGGTGACCTTTTGAAATGTGCATCAATTTTTTTGCAAAGCAGTGGATTTCCTCTGTGATGTCCTTCCATGAACACCATTCTCGTTCAGTGTTTTTCTTATAGCGAATACGTGAACAGAGACCGTAGCAAATTTTTAGAGATTTCCGCAGGTCTTTGGCTGTTATCCTTTGATTCTTTCCTCGCCTCCTTCAGCATTGCATGTTGTGCTTTTGGTGTGATATTTGCAGGACGCCTGCTCCTAGGGAGAGTAGCAACGGTACTGAATTTCTTTCATTTGTAGACAATTTCTCTTTCTGTGGACTGATAAACACTCAAGTTTTCAGAAATACTTTCACAGCCTTTTCCAGTTCCATTCATCTGCAGTACTTCTTCTCTAGTCCTCTGAAAGCTGTTTTGATCGAGGCATGGTGCACATGAACAGCTCTTTCTTGAGAAGAACAGGTTCTGTTTGTAACCTGACTTGATGAGTCTTTTTTTTATATAGGGCAGGGCACCTCCACAAACTACACCTAAAATCTCATCTCATCTCATTGATTGTAACACCCAACTCCAAATAGCTTTTGCAGTAGGCAATACCCCAGAGGCTTACATATTTTTTTGAACCTAGACTGTGATTGTTTAAATGGTTACTCAGTATAGACAAGAAGTACAATTGTTTGTGTTATTAGTTTAGGCAGATAGTGTTTGTTTATTGTTGTGACTCAGATGAAAGTCAGATCACATTTTATGAGTAATCAGTGCAGAACACTGGGTATTTGTGAAAGGTTCACAAACTTATTTTCTTGCAACTCTACCTTCTAAATCAGGGAGCATCCTGGTAAACCTCTTCTGCACCCTTTTCACAGGTTCCACGTCCTCCTCCGATAATGGGGCAACCAGAAATTTCCATAATACTCTTGGTCAGACTGAAGTTTTGTATGCATCTGCAGCGTGATTTCCTTATCAATATATTCAACATACCTACCAATGACAATGAACATGCCAGAAGACACCTTTATCATCTTATCAACTTGCGTGGCCACATTCAGCGAACTGTGGATTTGGACCCCAAGATTCCTCTGCAATTAAGGGGTTTATCATTAACTACATCCTTTCTCCTTTCATTTGTACTCCCAAAGAGCAACATCTGACAGTTGCCTGGATTAAACTCCATCTGCCTCTTCTCTGCCCATAGCTACACTCAGTGATCACTTTATTAGATACAGGAGCAGAACCTGTGTGGTCTTCTGTTACTATAGCCCATCTACTTCACGATTCAACTTTGGCATACAGAGGTTCTCTTCTGTACACCATTGTTGTAATGCGCGGTTATTTGAGTTACTGTCTCCTTCCTGTCAGCTTGAACTAGTTTTGCCATATATAGGGTATGCAAAATCGAGGGCTATAGACATCAAATGAAGCAGGCTTTTTCCCCACTAAGGGTGGGTGAGACTAGAACTAGAGGTCAAAAATTGAGTGTGTTATGTGGACTATTTCAGTGGAGCCTGAGGGAAAAACCCCTTCACTCAGAAAGTGGTAAGATTGTGGAACAAGTTGCCACTGGAATGATGGATGCAGATTCAATTTAAACATTAAATAGAAGTTTTGGGTAGTCATGGATGGCAGGTCTGGAGGGTTGTGATCCAGGTGTGAGTTGAGACAGAACAATAGTTTGGCATGGATTAGAAGAGTGGTTTCTGTGCTGTAGTACTCTATTCTCTATTCTCCTTTGTCATTAGTACAACCCCTTCCCTCTTTTACTCCCGTCTCTTTCATGTTAACCCAGGAACATTGAGCTGCCAGTCCTATCACATATATAATCAGGTCTCTGTAATGGCAACAACATTGTAATTCCATGTACAGTTCCAGGCTCCAAATTGAGCATCCTTACCCAAGATAACTTAAACATGAAATAAATACATTTTTGGTCATCAGATCCACCATGTTTATTAGCCTATCTCTTGCTATCCTTTCAGTTTTATTTATCATACCATTTTTCTTGCCCTCAACTTTACTACCACTTTTTCTTCCTTGGTTAGTGTTGGCATCCTCTTACCCCTCTAGTCAAAATGTCCTGAGGACAGAATTCCTGGACACGACCAGGAATGAGTGCAAGGCTATTTGACAATGTCCACGTGGCAAATTACCCTTACAAAAAAAAACTGAAATCCTTGTGATCTTATGGAGTGTAGGAAATAGACCAAAAGTAATAGAAAAGATTCAACAATATTGCAAATTTTCCACAATTCTATAACTGCTCTCTCAAGTTCAACAGCAGGCCATAGACTGTTATATGGAGGAAGGAACCAACTAAATTGAACTAGGAGCATCTTCACTATTAACAAACCAGAGACCAGGATTGATTAAGGAAGCAGATCTGAAATGTTGACCTCTATAGATGTTGCTCAACTTGCTGGGTTCTTCCAGAACTTTTTACTAGATTCCAGCTACTGCAGTTGCTTGTGTCTTATACCTAAGAATGAAACCCCATCTGCAGGCCTGCTATCATGTAACCCAGGCTATGATGGGTTACTTTCTTGAAGGGCATTAGTCAGCCATGAAAATCTGATTCGGAAGTCAGAAGTTGTCTATTCTGACCCAATTGAGCAGCTCTAATACACAGACATTGAACATACCAAGAAACACCAGGTAATTTAAATTAAATCTGACATTTCTAAAATTACAGATTGTACATTGCTTCAGATATCTCCAAATTTTAAGGTAGTTCTTTTACTGCTTTATAATTGTCTGCATTTTTAAAATTGGATGCGAAGTGTGGTACTGTACACCAGTAGTCCAGATGAGAAATCATCGTTCCTCTTGTACACTACAGTCCTAAACTGGAGCAGGGCTAATTTTGAGGAAATTAGGCAGGGTCTAGCAGAGGAGAGAAAGGAATGAAGAATAAGTGGAAAGCTATTAAAGTCCAGGAACAGCATGCTCCATTACACTACAAACACAAGACAAAAGTATAATACCCAGTATTACAAATCCAGTAGTTCCACTCCAGTGTGTTATTGTGGTCCACCAGTTTCCAGTGCCCCAAATGGCCACCAGCTTAACTCTGAAGTGTAACTGGTATGGAAATGATCCCCTACCTTCATAATTTTATTCTGCTTGTTTAATGTGGTCAGCCAAAGTGATGTTGCTCCACTCATCAGGAATGTAGGTGCAGTATTCTCGACCAATAACAGCACCAGCACCACTTTTCTCTGTGATTGGGTAATCTAAAACCCAATCTTTCTGTTTTCTGTAAGGCGATCATTCAGCCAAAACCCAGGTTAACATTTCCTCAGTATGTCTTGAGAGCTCTGGCAGTCTCATTAGCCAGTGTTTCTATTGCAGAGGCCATATGCATAATTTCTCAGGATAGCCTTGCAGTACCATACATGGGAAAGGCTATCATCCAAAACCGTTCTCCCTGCGTAATAGCCCTCTTATTACACCGAGTGTAGGCAGGGCGCTCATCCAGAGCACTGAAATGGTTTATGAACGACATGGCATATCCCAGATAGCAGCAACTGTACCACTCCGTTGGAAGCCACGGGTAGGGCCAAGAGCCACATATCCAGTAAATGCCGTATAGTCTATAAGGAGTACCCACCTTTTACGGCACAATTCAGTGTAGACATAGCCATCACAGGGTACCTTTCCTGCTCTCACTAGCTGCATCCTACTGACTAGTTTGACCTGTGCTCATTATACAGTCTGCACCAACATTCCTTTGTGGGGAATTACTTTCAGAGTTGAAACCTTGGAATTAAACAAATCATGTATAGGGAAGTACAAGCCCCTAAAACATTTATTCCACCAGGTTTTAGGCTCATGTTCTTTAAAACCACAGTCATAATATGGGGTGAGGTTGGCTAGAATAGGCCACTTCCAGCTTTCCCCAAATCAAGATGCCAAAACCCAAGAAGCTGGATAACCAGACTTGCTGTTTTTCTTCAGGGGTCAAATCGTATTATGGTTTACTCCACTGTGTGGGTGAGGGGTCAACTGAAGGGATCTCATTGAGAGTTTAATGGTGATTTTCGGGCAAAGTCATAACCTGTTCCTGGAGCCGGCTCAGCGCAGTCTGTGACGTACCTTTTCCATTTGACAATTGAAGACCGCTGAGCATGGCCCTCTGGGAATCGGATTGTTGGATTTTACCCACTGCATGATACGAAGACACAGTTGCTGCACAACTGCCTCAGAGGCTGCTTGGTGTTCAGTGGCCTGCAGGCCAATAACTGCCTCTCAGAGGGGGTGTATTGGGTTGCTGCCTGAGCGAGAGTCTTAGTCTAAAACCCTAAGGGGATGCAACGCCCTTTCAAAACCTGCCACAGGCTCCATTCAGCCACCCAAGGAGTAGCCGTAACCTGCAATTCAAAGGGGTACACGACTCTGTCACGAGGCTAATGGGAGAGCCTGTTCCACAGCCTGTTTGGCAGCCTTGAAGGCCGCCTGCTATTTGGGACCCTATTGGAAAACTGTCTTTTTTTTTGGGAAAGACCCTGGTCAGACCCCACTTGAAGTACTGTGCTCAGTTCTGGTTGCCTCACTACAGGAAGGATGTAGAAGCCATAGAAAGGGTGCAGAGGAGATTTACAAGGATATTGCTTGGATTGGGGAGCATGCCTTATGAGAATAGGTTGAGTGAACTCGGCCTTTTCTCCTTGGAGTGATGGAGGATGAGAGGTGACTTGATAGAGGTGTATAAGATGATGAGAGGCATTGATCGTGTGGATAGTCAGAGGCTTTTTCCCAGGGCTGAAATGGTTGCCACAAGAAGACACAGGTTTAAGGTGCTGGGGAGTAGGTACAGAGGAGATGTCAGGAGTAAGTTTTTTACTCAGAGAGGTGAGTACGTGGAATGGGCTGCCGGCAATGGTGGTGGAGGTGGATACAATAGGGTCTTTTAAGAGACTCTTGGATAGGTACATGGGGCTTAGAATAAGAGGGCTATGGGTAAGCCTAGTAATTTCAAAGGTAGGGACACGTTCGGTACAACTTTGTGGGCCGAAGGGCCTGTATTGTGCTGTAGGTTTTCTATGTTTCTGTGTAAAACCTGATATAGAGGGTGTAATACAATGGTCAGATGGGGTATATGTTGGCACCAATACCCCAGGAGCCCGACAAAACACTGCATCTCCTCAGAGGTGGAGACAGCTATATTCAGAATCTTGCGCTTGGCCTTTTCAAGTATCTCCTGCTGTCCACAATGCCACTGTATTCCTCGGAATAGAACATTCTGACTGGGGCCCTGTATCTTTTTGGGGTTGATGGATCACCCTCTATTTACCCAGGATGGTAACTAAGCCATCCAGTGCCTGCTGCACTACCTCTGCGAGACCCCCTGTAGCAGCACGTCGTCTATGTGGTGGGACACGATCTGACTGTATTTCCTGTAAATCAGAATCGGGCATGTGACTTGAAATTTGTTAACTTACTAGCAGCAGTTCAATGCAATACTTAATATAGGAGAAATAAAAATAAAATAATAAGTAAATCTTATTTAGTATACTTTATACAGTATACATATATTGAATAGATTAAAAATAGTGTAAAAAAACAGAAATACTATATATTAAAAAAGTGAGGTAGTGTCCAAGGGTTCAATGTCCATTTAGGAATCGGATGGCAGAGGGGAAGAAGCTGTTCTTGAATTGCTGAGTGTGTGCCTTTAGGCTTCTGTACCTCCTTCCTGATGGTAACAGTGAGAAAAGGGCATGCCAGAGGGTGCTGCAGGTCCTTAATAATGGACGCTGCCTTTCTGAGACACCGCTCCCTGAAGATGTCCGGGGTACTTTGTAGGCTAGTACCCAAGATGGAGCTGACTAAATTTACAACCGTCTGCAGCTTCTTTCAGTCCTGTGCCATTGCCCCCCCATACCAGACAGTGATACAGCCTGTCAGAATGCACTCCACGATACAACTAAAGAAGTTTTTGAGTGTATTTGTTGATATGCCAAATCGCTTCAAACTCCTAATAAAGTATAGCCACTGTCTTGCCTTCTTTATAACTGCATCAATATGTTGGAACCAGGTTAGATCCTCAGAGATCTCGACACCCCGGAACTTGAAACTGCTCACTCTTTCCACTTCAGATCCCTCTATGTAGATTGGTATGTGTTGCTTCATCTTACCCTTCCGGAAGTCCACAATCAGTTCTTTCACCTTACTGACATTGAGTGTCAGGTTGTTGCTGCAACACAACACCATACCACTAGTTGACATAGCTCATTCCTGTACACCGTCTCGTCACCACCTGAGATTCTACCAACAATGGTTGTATCATCAGCAAATTTATAGATGGCCTTTGAGCAATGCCTAGCCACACCGTCATGTGTATATAGAGCAGTGGGCTAAGCACACACCCCTGAGGTGCACAAGTATTGATTGTCAGTGAGGAGGCGATGTTATCACAAATCTGCATTGGTTGAGGGAGGTACAGAGGCCCAGGTTCTGTAACTTCTCAATCAGGATTGTGGGAATGATGGTATTAAATGCTGAGCTATAGTCGATGAACAGTATCCTGACATGAGTGTTTGCGTTGTCCAGGTTGTCTAAAGCCGCATGGAGAGCCATTGAGATTGCATCTGCTGTCGACCTATTGTAGCAAAAGGCAAATTGCAATGGGTCCAGGTCCTTGCTGATGCAGAAGTTCATTCTAGTCATGACCAGTCTCAAAACATTTCATCACTGTAGGTGTGAGTGCTACTGGGTGATGGTCATTAAGGCAGCTCAAGTTATTCTTCTTGGGCAGTGGTATAATTGTTATTTGAAGCAAGTGGGAACTTCTGGCTTTAGCAGTGAGAGGTAACTGTATTTCCTGTAAATCTCGGGCTATCAGGTTATGGCGCAACAGAACTGTATACACACTTCTGGGGGAGGTGGCAAAAAAAGTACAGGCAGTCCCCGGGTTACGTATGAGTTCCATTCCTGAGTCCGTCTTTAAGTCGGATTTGTACGTAAGTCGGAACAAGTACATCTGGTATTATTTAGCGTCAGTTCATCAAACATTTGTCTTAGTATATAGTATATATTTTACCTTTCTATGAATATAAGACACTTAAGAAATGTATATATTCCAATAACTAAACCATTGTGTTGCTTAGTAATAATTGTAGCTTTCATCGGGGCAGGGCCTTTCACATGCTCCATTATTCTCACTTTATCTGTTATCCTTTAAAATTGTTCTGATTGTTGACTGACTGTAGCCTAACGCTTTTCCAATAACCGATGGCGTTTCACCTCTTTCCAAACGCTTTATTATTTCCACTTTACTTTCAATGGCGATTGCTTCCTGTCAATGGAACAGAAACACTGTGGACAGCGAGTCCCGAGCTCCGCCGGCTCTCAAGGTCCTCTGGGTCCAAGGACCTCTGCACCCTGTCAATTGAACAGAAACACTGTGGGCGGCGATTTCCAGGGTCCGCCGGGTCCTAAGGACCACCTCACTAAGACAGTGTAAATGGGTCAAGTAGGGGCTGTGCTGAGTTTGGGTATTTGATCCTCCACAATATTCTGTGTGGGTATTTAAACTGGAGGTGGCAGTGTTTTTTTTTACGAGGTTGAGTTGTGAGTTCAACATCAACCTGGCACGGATGGTATGGGAGTCACTGGATCAACGTCAACCCAGCACGGGAGCGGTCTGTCACTGGACTGAACCTCCATTCTTGAGCCCAGCGCTGATCTCACTGCGCCACCATCCGACTGGAACGGTGGGGGGGGGGGGGGGGGGTGGTGTCAGGGTGAATCTTACCAAGAAGAATTCAAGCCAAGTACAAAGTTAAAGACTCAACATAGTGTCAACGGCAACGATTTAAAATGGCGGATGGCGGTCTCCTTCTTTGGTTCGTAAGTGCGAGTTGTCCGTAAGTCAGATGTTCGTAACTCGGGGACTGCCTGTACTGTTGCCCTTCCCATGTAAAGGCAAACTGGTCCTGCGATTCTGGACTCGGGAATTGAGATAAGGACACTACTGCACACCAGTGCTTTCCCCTTTTGTCCTCGATGGTATTTACATCTGGAACAGTGCTTGTGAGAGCTGGTGTGTGTTTGTTCAATTGTTGATAATCAACCATCGTGTGCCATGTCCTGTCTCTCTTCCGCACTGGAAACACCGGACTATTATAAGGAGACAGTAGGGCGAATGATTCCCTCACGTAGTAGGACTTGTATTGTCTCCTGATTTCTTTGGTGCCTCCTGGGGTCTGGTACTGTTTGGTGTTGACCACGTATTGAGGGGAGCGGTATCACTAAAGCCTCCCACTTGGCCAATCCCATCTACATTTTTGTTCGAGCTACTCCAAAGGAAAAACGACCCTTTCTAGTTTGCAGTGATCTACCCCTCAACACCTTCATGCCCAGAATACATTCAGGAGATGCTGGCACTAAGTCAGTCATGCATCCTGGCACACCTGCTTGGAGGGCCACCTCCAAAGTAACATCTCAGGCAGGAAGAAGGGACCAAACCACGCCCCCCCCCCCCCCCCCCCCAATCTCTCAGATACCCTGCCAAATGTCAAGCATATAATCATTTCCAATAATCCTGACAATAGTATCTACCAGTGCCATCCATTATTACACATTCCCCTTTCCCTTGTGCACTGCAATAGATGTGCAAGGCCTTGGGTCACCCGGCGGGGCAAGGGCCACCGAGCATATCCACCTGTAGACCTGACCACCCTCCCACGGGAGCACGCCACCCTCTGGAGGTCACCTTCTGTCCTTCGTAATGACTCCAGTGCGGGATGTGTGGAATCCTGACCTTGAGATGTGGAAAGTGGCGCGGGATCAAGCAAGCTTCTGTCCGAGGAGGGGTTGGAAGATGACACCCCTCTCGTCTTTACCCTCGCAGTGTTCCCTTCATATCTCATATATGGTAGAAGTAGGAAAGCCATTGATCCCCTCCTTCGGTATCCTGCCCTGAGTGCTAAAACCATCTCCTTACAGCTCATAAGGGATCCAGCATTTCCCCCTGCCCCCATCTGCCTTTCAGTCTTCTGCACCTGACTACACACACTTTTGTCTGTATACTCCAATCCTTGTAAAAGGTATATTGCTACACTTATGGGACGACCCATTGCTGGCCCTGTTAAAGACAGAGCTACTCCTTTCAGATGGGTGACCACTACCATAACCAGATGTTCTTTCATAGTAGAGGTTAATTCCACATCCTCTAGAGGGTTTTCATACTGTTGTGTAATTCTGTAATGAGAACCCACTTGTGAAGGGCCTTGCTGCCTCCCTCTACTGTGCTCCACTCTTCCTGAGGCTTTAAATTCCATTCAAAGAGGGAAGGGTACCTGACCCTAACTGTTGCTGCTGCCACTCTTTCCCATAGCATTAAATTAGCCTCCTAGGACAGTGATCCCCAATCACCAGGCCACAAAGCATGTGCTACCAGGTCGCGAGGAAACAATATGATTTGGCGATATGAAACGATAGGAGTCAGCTGCACCTTTCCTCATTCCATGTCACGCACTGTTGAACTTGAAATAACCTACCAAATCATACCAAATAACACAAAGCCTAAAATAACACTAACATATAGTAAAAGCAGGAATGATATGATAAATACACGGCCTATATAAAGTAGAAATAATGTATGTACAGTGTAGTTTCACTTAACAGAATCAGGAAGATTAAGGCAAAACTTTTGTAGGGAAAAAAATTGGCACATACATGCTTGTGCACATCATGTATGCACACATCATGCATGCAAGCTCAGGTGCCCGCTCAAGACTTAATGTTCATGGTAGTCCTTCTCGGGGTAAACACAAGTGTACCGTATTTGACTGCTACTTTTGTCCCTTATTTGGGAGTGAGAAAGTTGGCAACCCTACTTGAACACCCCCACACCCCCTCCCCCCACCGTCGGCTGGTCTGCAAGAATATTGTCAATATTAAACAGGTCTGCAGTGCAGAAAAGGTTGGGGACCCCTGTACTAGGAAATGGGTGATGACCTTGGAGCTCCATTAATCACATGCTGAGATGATGAGTCCCCTAAAATACCCTCTCTGATTTAGATAGGGTCACTCCAGTACCTTCCTTATCCCATATCCTCAACTGTGATGTGTTAGAGATTCCCCAGACCTCTGTATCGATCTCCTAATTCTGTCCATTCCTTAGGGGAGAACTCCTGACCAAACTTCTCTGCCTCTGGGATGGAAGAGGTTGCTTGCTCAATAAGGATCATGGCCTGTAAGGTCTTGGGTATTTAGGGGGTGGGTGAACTTTTTGAGAAGGAATCCCAGAACTCCACTCTATCCCCTCTTCCCCATCCTCGCCTTCTAGCCAAACATCTCATTCCCTATCCACATGTTGAGATCATTGCCCCTCCTCATCATGCCTCGAACCTTAACGGGATCTGGTTGTCAATTAGCCCTTCGAGCTGTCTCTAAATTCTGCACCTTCATTAGCCAATAGGCTAACTCTATACCCTTATCTTCTAGTGCTGTGGCTCAGGGTCTGTGCCATTATGGCAGCTTCCTCCATGGCAATACAGCACTCACTCTGCATTCTCATACTTAAGTCCTATGATCTGCTGTGTTGGTGCTTTACCATGGCTGCAAGCAGCCAGAAAGCATCCCTTCAGCTCCCCTTTCTTCCGGGAAACCCTAACAAGTGGTGTCAGATTTCAACCTCGGGAGAATCTAACTGACCTGACCAATCCACAGGTGGTCCATAACTCTGCCTGAGGTTAGCAAGACTACCTAATCCTACACTGTTACCTGCCCACCCAAGGACTCAGCATCTCTCTTACTCATCTGTCTAAAAATACTCACCTTCTGTCCCAAACACTGGATCGTGCCACAAATACTCCAAATGTAATGCAGGAGAGCAGGAACCAATGAGTGAGACAGGACACAGATTTTAAAATGAGTTTGTGAGTAATTTATTTAAGAAATGAACAGTGAATCACTGAATTGGGCATCTAACTAAAGAAATACAGTATTCATTTAAGCTACCCAAAACATTACACTATACATTCAAGTTACCCTTTAAATGAACGGATACTCTGCTGAACCTCCAATTTATAAAACCCAAGTAGTAAGCATGCTACGAGTGGATACTTAACAAAACAGATGTGGGTGTGGGGGGGGGTCTGTGTGTCTTTCTCTGTGTCCTTCAGGACTGGTCACAAGTTCAACCTGAAGTTGGGCCCCTTGGGTGGCAGGAAAGAGAGGGTAAACCCTCTGCACGTGGTATTCTCCAAACATAGCAGTGAGCATTTCTGCCAAAAAGTTCAGCTTTTGTCTTTATCAATCCACGTTATCCCAGAAGCATTGTGGGACAGCCAGGTGGTCTTCTGCAAACTTGAAACATGTAACAATGATTTTTTTGGAGGGCATTGATTTCCTTCATGGTGTCCTTCCATGAACACCATTCTTGTTCAGTGCTTTTCTTATAGTGGACACAAACAGGGACTTTAGCAAGTTCTGGAGATTTCTGCACGTCTTTTGCTGTTACCCTTGGGTTCGTTTTCACTTCTTTCAGCATTCATTGATTGAAGTACCTGACTCTAAATAGCTTTTGTAGACAGCATTACCCTAGAGGTTCACATGTATATTTTTTAAACTTGGATTGTTTCAATGGTGTGCTCAGTATTGCCGAGAAGAAGTACAATTGTTTGTGTTGTTAGTTTCAGCAGATTGTGTTTGTCAATTATTGTGATTTAGATAAAGAGCAGACTGCAATTTTTAATTAATGCAGAAAACCAGCCAATTGCAAAGGGATCACAAATGTTTTCTTGCAACTGTATGCATTTAATAATTTTGACTTTAGTTTATGCAAATGTTGCCAGGGGCTTGAAGTACTAAGTTTTATGGCAGCATTGGAGACTGAAGGATACCTTTTTATCAAGATACACAAATCAAGAGGGACATAAAGAGGGTAACAGCACATTCCCCCCCCCCCCACCCCCGGACAAGGGAATAGGCACCTTGAGGACATAATTTTACACAAAGGAAAGATTTAAAAGGAACCTGAGGGGCAACCATAGTGGATGGTACTTGTAAAGACAAAGTGGTTGAAGCAAGTACAATGACATTGAAGGGATACTTGAATGGGTAGATAGGAAAGGTTCAGAGAGATATGAGGCAAATGTCTAGTAATTTCCTACCTAGAAGGGCTGGTCTTTCAATGCTCCATAATAGCAACACCAACCACTCTGCTTTTAAATTTTGCTTGTCTTCCTTCAAAATTTAGTTCCTTGGAATGCTTCCAAGTCTTAGTTACCCTGGAAATAGTCTTTTATAATGGTAATAGATTGCACTATTTAGGATTACTTGCACCCTCAGCTGCAAATGTGACGTGTGTTTAGATAAGGAGTATTCTAATTTGCCTTTTATTTTAGCACACAATCCTGTTTGCCCCTTACCTTTTTTCCTCACTGTCAGTTCCAT
Source organism: Hypanus sabinus (assembly GCF_030144855.1). Classification (NCBI taxonomy): domain Eukaryota; kingdom Metazoa; phylum Chordata; class Chondrichthyes; order Myliobatiformes; family Dasyatidae; genus Hypanus; species Hypanus sabinus. The sequence goes on along the minus strand of NC_082710.1, from coordinate 111,499,711 downwards.
TAGCATGAGCAAAAGTTTAGCTTGGTTTGACTAAATTATTGATATACAATTACTTGACTCCAAGAAAAAATTGATTATGACAAAATCCATTGTTTAGAAACTTAACTGGACTAACTATGTAAATACTTATAATGAGGCTCTGTCATAATGGAAGCTAAAATCATTACTGAAATGTGAGGTCAAATGAGTGAAAAATCAATCTAGGTGCACTTGCCTGTAAATAAATTTTGGCTGTATGTTTATTGTGAGGTGAATCTTTGTTTCTCCAAAGACTTCTTTTATCTTTGAAGTACAGACTAGGTACAGTGGAAAACTCTGCTGGGTGAATGCAGGACTAACTATATTTGATTATCATCCCAGCTAGGAAAAAGCAGCTAGCATCTTGGTACCTTTAAAATTGTAATTGCCCTAGCAGTAGTTTTTTTTAAGGTACAGTGCTGTTGAGTGTTCTGCTCCTTGTTTCTTCAAACACATTTCTACTGTAAAGCTCAACTGCTTTGAGAATAAATGCTGAGTTTTAAATCCTCTTTTACTGTGTATCTTTTACAGGAATAGAAGGTGGTATAAATGCTGAAGTTGAAAAACACCTTGAAATGGGGAAGAAACTTTTAGCTGCAGGGCAGTTAGCAGATGCATTGTCACACTTTCATGCTGCTGTAGGTAAGTGTGTTTGTATTTTAATTTTAAAAGCTGTGGCATAGTATTTAGCAGTCCAAAAACAATGAATATTTTGTTAATAATTTTATGGGCACTTTATTACTGCCAAGTTTAATTATTTGTGGCACATTTGTTCAATTCCTTACTACGAAAGATTTTTTTGTCTGTAATAAGGCAATAGTATTAAAGATATGTATGCACTTTGTTTTAGTTATTTAGGAAGTTCACTGGACCAAATAGTCTAACTCTTCTCCTATATCTTATGGTCTAAGCTAACTTATTGTGGTACAAAAATTGCTTTTAAAAGTCAGCTTTCCTCCATTAGCTGTGTTAATCTGACCATTGTAGTTGATTTAATACCACTTGTAGTAAAATTATGTGTTGATCTAAAACAAAGATGTGAATACCGGAATCTGGAGCAACAAACAATATATAGAAGGGTTGGCCATGTTTGTGGAGGAAAATGGATTGCCAATGGATGGTTGTGATCCTTAACTGCCTGTCTGATTGACATGATAAAACCAAAGCTTGAAACTAGTTATTGGATATTAACTAGTCAGGGAGTAAATGATCCCAATGACTACCTACCAAAATAAGAATGGAAAGGCTGAGGTAACAGTGTTTGTGTGAAAAATGGTAAACAAAACAGCTAACTTTGTACATTGACATGTCCCTTAAACAGCTGAAGTAGTGGTACAGAATTAGTTGAGGGGGCAGAATCAAAGGATGCCATGCTTTCTGAAAAGTCATAGAGATACAGCATAGAAATAACTCCTGCCTATCTGACCATGCAAAATTCTGAGCTAGTCCCGTTTGCCTGTTTTGTCCATGTCATTCCAACACTCCATGGGGTATTAAAGCACCAACAGTCTCCCTCAGTGCAGCTGTGATATTGCCCTTGATTAGTAATGCAACTTTGCCTCCTCTTTTTCAAAACTTTGATAACATGGTATATCAATCCCCATTCCTGCCCCTCTCTCAACCAAGTTTCTACAATGGTGTTGTGATGGAAAATAACTGGTTCTTTGAGTCTCAACAGTAGAGGCATGGACACACACAGTTTTAATAATAAGGAATTTATTTACAAGGGAAAGTCAGGTCAACACAAGCAACTACAATACACAAAAAGCAATGTGGGGACAGGGTACAGTTACAGATACAAAGAACAAGGGAAAAGCACTACGACAGCTATCTCCCTTGACCTTGGATAGCTGCAGCTCCCTTACCAGGACAAACAATAGACCTTCCCAAACATAAATCAATGCACTTACTTCAATGAGGTAGTCTGTACAAGACAGCGAGCTAGGCACATGTCTCACCTTTTATAGCATGGGGCTGGATGAGATAATCCAATTAAGGTGACCAATAAATTAGGTGTGCATTGATTAGTTGGGAGGGACCAAATGTTGATTGGCGTGTGCTGTGTCCTCCGACCAGCCAGGTGGCAGTGCGTCTGTCAAGTGGCCGATATCTCAGGATACACTCCACCCCTCGGAAGATGCACCACATAGCCAACACACATAAGAGGGTGACACAAAATCGCATATCCCAGAAATAACCAATTTTGAGCAGCTAAGTAAATGCAGAGACACTCTTAACCCGCGGGCATGCGCAACATAGTATAGAAATGGCTATGATTACAAGAATGAGTGCGCTGGACCAGTGAATGACAGTTGCCCACCATCCCTCTAGGGACCCAAATGGCCACCAATTGCCCCATGAGGTGTTGTGCTGGAGGAGCTGGTCCCTTGATTTTTGAATTTGAGCCACCAAGTCCCGAATGTGAGCAGCCAAGTGAGTGATGTTGCTGGACTCATCAGGGATAAAGGTACAGCATTCCTTTCTGCACACGTTCCACCATCAGCAGCGAGTAGTAGTTCAGTGCCATTCGGTTCTGCAGGGCGACCATCCTGACAGCTGTCAGTTCTGCCACCGTTCGGGTGAGGGCATCCTCCGTGTGTTGCAGTGCCACTGCCGTCTCGTTGGCCAGTGTCTCGAGCACACTGGTCATCTGGATCACCTCCCGGGACAGCCGGGCCGTACCATCCTCCGTGTGTTGCAGTGCCACTGCCGTCTCGTTGGCCAGAGTCTCGAGCACACTGGTCATCTGGATCACCTCCCGGGACAGCCGGGCCGGACCATAACTGGGAAAGGCTATCATCCAGAACCTCTCTGCCTCTGTAATGGCCCTCTTGTCCTGGTGGCTGCTGTACACCGGATGCTCCCCAAGGTCATTCAGGGGGTGGATGAAGGTCACCACATATGCTAGAAAGCAGCAGCCGTACCAGCTCGTGGGGAGCCACGGGTAGGCATGGTGGCCACAGAACCAGCAGGTCCCGTTCAGGGTCCAGGGAGCTCCCAGCTGAGCGGTATCGTCGGCAGTGGTCACTGGGGCACCCGGGTACCAGTTTCGCTCACAGTTGCTGTGACCAACTGAAAAGTTAGAAGTGTACTCAGTGCGGAGTCTGCACCAGCATTCGTTAGGTCTACTCAGTGGCTGTGGAATAACTCTGAGGGTGGGGACTCGGGTGGAGGGAAATACCAGTTCCTGAAGCACCCACCCCATCGGGGGTCAAGGGAAGAGATGTTGTGTAATGGGGAGGAGAGTGGTGGGGGACTGCCAGCAGGCCCCCCCCCCCCCCCCCACACACAGATATGCCAAAACCAGCAGGGGCAAACAATCTGTGTAAACAGTTCATCTCAATGTCATCTGGCGGGATTGGCGTGAGTGGCAGCACATCATCAGCGTGTGCTGGGGCCCACAAGCAGCTCCAGCAGTCCGATCTGTTGGAGTTGCTGTAAACTCGTAAGCGACCCTGAGGAAGGTGTTGGCAGCTGTCACGGAGCCAATCATCGCAGCGACCAGGAGGGATGACTGGAGTCGCACTATTGTCCTGTGGAAGGAGACAGGGGTGAAGGGGTGGGGGTAGGTGTAGGAGGAAACTCATTCCCGTCTGGTTAAATGCCAGGTATGTATACAGGACAAATCAGATTTACCCGGAATGGCAACCCAGCAGGTGTTCCCTGGATCGCGCGCGACAATTTCTCCCTTTCTGGGGAGGCTTTGTGGCTGTCGGATCCATACTCTGCCCGAGTCCTCGGTCTCAGGGGGTTCGGTGGATTCCCAGTCGGAAGATGGGGACTGTGCCAGGTGGCGGGCCAGTGGGGATCCCCCTTGGCTAGCGGGCCGTGTGTTTAACTGGTCAACGGCCTGCTGAAGGACACTTAGCCACCCCTGCAGCGTGCGAGAGGGTGTCCGAGTGCGTATTTTTTCCTTGAGCAGGCCGTTCAGTCTTTCAATTAAGCCCGATGCCTGGGGGTGGTGAGGTATATGGAACAGCCATGAGATCCCCGCCTCAGCCGCCCAGGTCTGGGCTTTGGTCCCAGCAAAGTGTGAGCCCTGATCGGATTGTACCTCCCATGGGACCCCATAGATAGAGGAGAGGTGCTGTAATCCTCTGATGGTGCCATTCTGGTCGGCCCTCTCAAAGGGCACCGCCACCAGGACACCCGAGTATGTGTCCACCATCGTGAGGACATACTGCTTCTTATTCTGTCGCGGGAGCGGTCCAATATAGTCGATTTAACATACCTGACCCGCCCCCGTGCCATGACGAATGTGGCCCGGTGGCCCTATCGGCCAGTCCTGTGGCTTGACTTGCTGGCAGATGGGGCAGTTATCTACAGATGTTTAACATCGATCGAGTGTCAAGGTGACACCGAATTGTTCAGCCCAGCGCCACGTGTCATCGGCCCCTAAGTGGCCACCTTTGTGGTGTGCCCATGCAGCTAGTGCACTGGGATCTGTGTCGGGGTGGAAGTGGTGGCAGATGATATTTGGGCAGCCTGGTCCACAGCAGCACTAAGCTTTGCCTCTTCATTATCTTTCCGGGTATGGGCATCCACATGGTGGACAGAAATTTTTCTGTGGGTAGCCTGGTCCCAAATGAAACACCAGTGGTGCTGTCCCCAGAGGGGACGTCCGTGTATTTCCCACCCCATGTCTTGCCAACGGGCCATCCACACCGCAATGTCATTAGCTACTGCCCAGGAGTCAGTATAGGTGTGGACTGGTCCGGTAGTGTTTTGGAGGGTGAGGGCTACTGCCGCCAGCTCGGCAAGTTGACTGGAACCTCCCTCTCCCTCGGTGGTTAAAATTTTACCCGTGGCGGGATGAAGTGCTGCCGCTTTCCAAAATTGTTTACCCCCTTTCCAGGCGCGCAGTTTGCTGTCGGGGTCGAGTGAATCGAAGGGTTGACCCCAACATGCTGGGGAGGGTTGTACCTCGGGGATGTCCGGGGCAGGGTCCTGGGACTGGGGGAAAGCCATGACTTGTTCTTGGAGGCGGCTGACTCTTCAGGCTGTATCACTTCCACTTGACGATGGAGGACCTCTGGGCACAGCTCTCCTTGTGGGTAGAATCGGGGGACTTGACCTATCACGTTATGGGGAGATGGGGGCAACGGACGACAGGGTCGGTGCCTGTTTGGTATTCTGTGGCGAGGAGCGCCAGGTAGCAGGCTAGTAGCTGGCGCTTGAAGGAGCTGTAGCGCACTTCCACTTCAGGTAGGGACTTAGTCCAGAAACCGAGGGGGACTCTACGCCCTGGGGTCTTCTGCCAGAGGCTCCTCTCAGCGACCGTCTGGCTCGCTGAGACCTGTAACTCAAAAGGCAGACACGCCTGGCGGGAAGAAAGTGGTATGGTCTGGCCTGGCGGTCTGGGGGCTGTGGACTGGTGGTCATTTTGTAACTAGTCTTCCCCCTGCAATGCTCCTTCCACAGGGCATATAGGTTGGGGGTGGGAATGCCATCTATCTGGTTACGATCCACCCTTGCATGCAGCAGGTCCATGTACAGCTGCCTGCGTGTATATCTGCGAGGGATAGTGTCTAGGGCCCTTGTCTCGGTCTTCCGGACCTGCGTAGGTGCCCCCCTCTGCATATATTCTAATCCCTCCAGGAGGGTGATGGCATCCCGTATGGTCCTACTGCTGGCTGGTGCCATGATGGGCAGGATTACAGACTTCAGATCGGGGCGCGCGGTCGTGACCAAGTATCCCGCTAGGGCACCGGTCACTTGTGTGTTTTCAAGGAAGTTACGGTCGCAGGCACCTTGATAGATGCCATTGACCAGTGCCCATTCCCTGATAACCCGGGTGCCCTCACTGACCGTACCCCATTGCGGGCACCCGTGTAGATCCCACTCCAGAAGTGTGGGATAGCGAGCTCGTACCGTGGTCACTACCCGATCCCACAGGGTTGTGCCGTCGCAGATTTCCGCTTGTGGCGCCCACAGCGCATTGTTTATGCTCTGCTGGTCAGAGGGGCTTCCCGGGGCGCTTGTCTCCTGATGGGAGAGGCTTCCCGGGGCGCTTGTCTCCTGATGGGAGAGGCTTCCAGGGGCGCTTGTCTCCTGATGGGAGAGGCTTCCCGGGGCGCTTGCCTCCTGATGGGAGAGGCTGAGGTTGGGGCCCCCCTCATCCCACAGCCGGAGCAGCCAGGCAGCCGGGTGCTCGCCTGGTCATTGGCGGTACCGCTCCGCCATTGTTCATTGTCCATTTCCATTCTCCATCTTTCTCCTTCTTAAAACTCCTTCAATCCCGTGCTCTCACTGGAAAATAACTACAGGCAGTCCTGGGTTATGAACGAGTTCTGTTCATGAGTCTGTCTTTAAGTCGGATTTGTACGTAAGTCAGAATAGGGTATATACGGTATTATTTAGCGTCAGTCAAACGTTTATCTTAGTATATAATATATATTTTACATTTCTATGCATATAAAACACTTAAGAAATGTATGTATTTCAATAATTAAACCACTGCATTGCTTAGTAATAATTGTAGCTTTCATCGGGACAGGGCCTTTCGCATGCTCCATTATTCTCACTTTACCCTTTAAAATTGTTCCCATCGTTGACCGACTGTAGCCTAATACTTTTCCAATGACCTATGGCATTTCACCTCTTTCCAATTGCTTTATTATTTCCACTTTATTTTCAACCGTGATCATTTTCCGTCAATGGAACAGATACAGTACGTACTGTACTGTAGACCACGGGCGGCGGGACATGACTTCCCCCGGGTCCTAAAGTCCACCCTCACTGCGACAGGTTAAATAGGACAAGTGGGGGTCTTTCCAATCGCTTTATTATTTCGGCTTTATTTTCAACCATGATTGTTTTCCTTTTCTTTGACGCATCACCAGCACTTGCATCGGATTTACGCTTTGGAGACATGGTTACAAGGGTAATTAAAAGAAAATTTTAAGCCAAATACTGTACAAAATTACACACTAAGGCAATGTGATCCGACTTAAAATGGCAGGACGGCCTTCCACAAGGCGACGAACTGCTGAAGCCACACAGTGTTTTCATGAGGGTAACAACGTAGTGCGTGTGTTTGTTACTATGACCCATTGTATTTAACTCGGATTTTCAATACAATAGGCTTTGTGGCAGGCCGTTTGTAAGTAGGAGTTGTTCGTAAGTTAGACATTCGTAACTCGAGAACTGCCTGTACCTGTTCTTTTCATAGGCGTCTTGTTGGCCAAAATGTTAATGAGAAAAATCCTATTGGCTAATTACAACAAGCCAAACTTATTAATCAACTGAATTTTTATTTTAAACATTAATAAATTAAATACTCAGTCGTATAATGTAATTAAAGGAACACTTATCTGCATTTTGAGATCTACTGAAAATAAAATGTCCAACAGCTTAACTATTAATAAAATCAGGGGTCGGCAACCTTTTTGCCTCTGTGTACCAGATCGTGTGTTAATGAGTGGAAAGTGGGCCAGATAAATGCCATTTTTAAAAGAACTTGAAATATGGGGAATTATCCATTTAAATACATCTAGTTATGTTTTGCCTCAAGTTAATAATGCATGCTAGAAAATCATTTGTGGTTAAGGTTGCCTACCCCTGAATAAAATGAAACACAGACTTAAACCATGGAATTATATATGCAAACATTTGCAAAGGAATGCTTAGGTTTGTGAATAATGCTAAAGTTGTTGATTTGTAGATGGTGACAAAAGTTATCAAAATTACAGGTGGATCCTCAGCTATAATGGCTTTCAGATCATACAAGTGTGAACTGCTGCAGTTTGGGAAGTCAAACTAGTGTAGGACCAGATCTTTTAAGCTTACTGATGGTGAATTCAGTCGGTGGGCTAAAAAGCATGGTAATCTAACATAAAATAAAAATGTGAATATAACAGTTTTAAAAGTCTGTACAATTATACCTAGTATTGTTAATCCTAAAAGATTGGATAATACAATGATAATCTGTATTTACAGATGGAGATCCTGATAACTATATTGCTTATTATAGACGTGCTACAGTCTATCTCGCTATGGGCAAATCAAAATCTGCTCTCCCAGACCTAAGTAAAGTCATTCAGCTGAAACCAGATTTCACATCTGTAAGTAATAGATTTTTTTTTTTGATTGCATACCAAGTGGGGCTTGAATAGGATTTTATCAATTTTATTTTTAATATTTGGTGTGTGTTCAGTTAAAATGGTCTTGATTATTTTCAGGCGAGATTACAGAGAGGAAACTTGCTACTAAAACAAGGGAAGTTGGATGAAGCTGAGGAAGACTTTAAGAAAGTGGTAAGTGTGTAAGTTGTGAGTTTAATATATTTTGGGTTTATCTTTAATGTCACAGATATTTTCATAGTTTTATTTCAGTTTGCAAGTTTTTCTCAGTGGAGAATTTTCTTGTCTTTAAAGTCTTTGGCTGTTCTTGTAGGTTAGTTAAGAATTCAATTGTACAATTTTAAATAATTATTCTATCAGAAATGGTGGGGGGTTGTGAAAGCAAGATTCTGATATCAGACTAGTACTGGAAAGAAAAATTATGCAGATGTGTAAAAATTGTTTTGCTTAACTGCTAATGTGAAGCATTGAAATTATGTGTGCACACTGCCCCTGTAATAAATGGGCTTTGTTGATCACAAGTACAATTTTGGAAGAAAATAATTGTACAAGTGCATTTTACCTGGCAAGAAAAGGTTATGATGTCTGCTTGTTGAATTTCCAGTAATAAGCAGTAATGGCAAAGCTGTGAACCTTATTGGGACAGTGCAGGATATAGGAGGAGGAGAGGTAGGAAAGGAAAAGCAACTCCTACTTATGAAATTTTGGAAACTATTTCTCATGTTGATTTCAAGACCTAGTGTACCACTGTACTTTGGTGTGGGAGGGAGTGTGACATAGTGTGGAAGATGCAGTAGATCTGTGGGCAGCAATCTAAAGAGGACAACAGACATCCTGATTTCCTGGAATGGCACTTGTAACAGCAATACAGGGAAGATGTACTACTTCATATATATCAGATTGGGAGCTAAAGCACTTCATATTCCTAAAATACTGTCACACATACGTGCTTGCAGTTGCCCACGTTCTCAAACCCTTGTGTGGATATAATTTAGGAGTTTCATTAGTTGATTGGGGGAAGAAAAATGCTTCCTCTCTGTGTTTCAGGCATGGGTGACAAATAATTGGGCAGTGGTCAGCAGGATGTGAGAAAGATTCCTCTCATGCTCACAGTCTCAAGACTAGCAGAGTACTGTAGGTCCTCTTCCCTCATGTCCAAACTGAGGCCAGAGCTGAGGAGGCAGTAATTCCATGGTAAGCTCTTATGCCAACTCTTTAATCCATCCTATTTTGAACTCTGCATGTGTACTGGTCCATTCCTTCAGATGTGCCATGCACATAACTCATTTGTGAACCTCTGTGACTATCTTTTGCGACTCACGAGAGGGGAAATTCACATGATGATGTTGCAGATGTACTCTAAAGTTGATGGCTGTTGTCGAGCTGCCTGACAGATTGAAGAAACTGCCAGGAATGGAAAATTCTACAGAAAGTGCTGGTTACAGTCCATCACATTTGCAAGAAGCGCTACCACAAGAAAGCAGCATCCATCATAAAGGAATACCGTCCAGGCCATGCTCTCTTCTTGCTGCTGCAATTTGGCAGAAGGCACAGGATCCTTTGGTCCCACATCACCAGGCTTAGGAATAGTTATTACCATCAGGCTGCTGAACTAGTTTGGATAACTTGCCTGAACTCTGAACCAATTCCACAACTTACATTTTGCTTTTGAAGATGCTACAACTTGCATTCTCAGTTTTTTTTTGGAGTAATTTGTTGTCCATGACATTGGGTGTTTGTCAGTCTTTATTTTTGTCTAATTTTTCATTAATTTTATTGTATTTCTTCTACTGTGAATGCCTGCAAGAAAATAAATCTCAAGATAATAGTAGTAGTAGATGGATCGCTTTATGCTAGTAGAATGTTTTCCTGAGGGGTTGTCTATTGGTAGGTCTTCAGGTAGCCGTAGAGGCCACATCTTTCTGCCTCAGTCCAAGAGCCCAGCAATTGAATCAAGCACCTGCTGTCCAGTGTGAGCTAGGGGTTTTCAGACCTCAATCCTGCCCCCTTTGCCACTTGCTGATTACCACAGGACTTAATCTCGGCTGGATTCCCTTAGTGGAGAATGCCTTTGTGTCACTTTGTTTAACATGGGGAGGCCGATGCATGGGCAGGCAACACATGCTCTTTGACAGATTGGGATCAGGGTCCAGTGGCATGACATGCAAGATGACTGCAAGCCTTCCTCTGTTTTCAGTCCCATGGTGATGTGTCATCCACCAGCTCCACTGTTGAGATTTTGGTTAGAACTTCTTTGGAGGCTCTTTGGAACCTCCTTGATCTTACCACCATATTGACCCTACCAGGAGCCGAGAACCTCATGGCTAAACTCCAGATAGTATTTCTCTCAGAAACTTGGATTACTCTCCATGACAATAAGATGACAATCATCAGTGAGGCTTATAGTATATGGTGTATATTTAGGAGGGAACTAGTGTGAAGGAAATATTTGACAAGCCATTGTTTTACACCAAGTGTTGCCTCTGTGTTGGATTCAGTCCTGTTTATTAATTTCTTTAGACAAATGCCATTCATCAGGCACATTCAACACTTACTATGTCAAAATTATTTTACTTGTTTTTTTTCATTAGAACTAGCATCTGTTCCAGAATGGGGAATTGAATGGTAGTTGAAGCAGGCAGATGCTGGGGACTGGGCACCTGCTTTCTGCTTGCATTTCTTACTCTTCATTGAAAAGTTTCAAATGAATACCAGATTCAGTGACAATAATTGAGGGGCATTGATCTGTTCTTATTAACTCCAAAGTGAGCTTTGTTTAATTACACGCTTCCTCTTCTGTTCATGGGGATGTAATCCAAAATTTGAAAAACCTCTCCAGTAGTTTGTTTCTAACTCACAATAATTTCATAAACCATATGTGTTGATATTCAGCAATAATATTTACCAAACTTTAAGCTACTGAGTATCATCCATCTGGATTGGTCAATTTTATTGTGCTTGAAATGCTGAAGTATTTGCTAACTAAATTCATAAACACTTGAAATATTCAGAAGTACAGGCAGTATCTATGATGTGAGTATTTCCAGTGTTTTATCAGAAAAATTACATCTGCATTTTTTTGAGTACCAATCAATATTTTATAATCTTGCTTTGAATTGTGATTTTGGAAATAACATTTTTACCCACTGCTTTTAGTAACACCATGCATAATAGTTTTTAATTGGGCAGTAATCCATGCATGGAGTCAATATTAATAACCGTTCATTCATTTTTCAGGTACAGTCTAACCCCAGTGAGAAAGAGGAAAATGAAGCCAAGGCCCAGTTAACAAAAGCAGATGAATTACAAAGGCTAATTGTGGAAGCGCGAGCTGCTTTTGAAAACCAGGATTACACAACTGCTATTGATTTATTAAATATTATTCTGGAGGCAAGTCTTGGCTGTAATTTTTCATTGGGAGCAATGGCAATGTTAAAGTGAATGGTCTCTTCTGTAGTAATTTCCTATACAGTAAGAATGTTTAAGAGTTCATAAGTGTACATTCTATTCGTATTATTGATTATGGACATAAACGCCATTTTCATTTGCTTTTGAAATTTAGAAAACTATTTTTTGGATTTGACCTGCTGTAAGGGTACAGAAGTGCACCATATTTGTATTGAACATTTTTGCCTTCTCACTTCCTAATTAGCTCAGTTTTACACCTTGGACAAAGTGCAGCAGGATGCTGTTTTGTTTAATATTGTCAACCCAATGCTCAAAGTCAGCAGATATTTGTATTTGGTTCATGAACATGCTTCAAATTGCATCATTGTGACATATTCGAGCAAAGCTTACAACCAAGTCAAGAACAGATCTGGCAGATATGAAACATCATCTTGAAATTGGTGGAGAACTTTGGTTCAGGGAACCAACTTATAATTTAGGATGAAAGCAACTGAAGACATGGCTGAACAAAAGGCAGGGCTAGCAGTTTAATATTCCAGAGTGTAGCAGTTTCAGATGTGTTTTGGTGGTGATGTAAAAAAAGTGGTGGTGTGTTATTGGGCAACATGACCATTGCTGCACTGATGAGGGAGGATATATGAGAAAGCTCTTCAAATGAGGCCAGGTGATCACTTTACTCAGATTATATTGCCTTCTGACAGTCAGCAGGAGATAAAGCAGATATTTGGGTGAATCTCAGAAGTGGAAGAGAGATACGGTTATAGCAGTAGCATATTTTAATTTCTCAAATATTAAGTGGGATCACCTTGATATAAAAGGATTAGATTATGTGGAATTTTTAAAAGTGCATTGAGAGTTTTTAATGTCTGTAGAGTTGCGCTAAGGGTTGCATAGTGCTAGACCTATGTATAATCGTAAGGAATGAAGTCAGCTACATAGTGAATGAGTACTTTAGGGATAGTAACCTGAACTCATTAAGTTTCATAGTAATGATTTAAAGGGCGAAAGATAGTCTAGGCATTAAATATCTGAATTGAAGGTAGGCCATCTCCCTGTCTTTAAACAGGACCTTGTAAACTGATTGGGAGTACTGAAGTACAGAATTGATATTTGAGAAATGGGAGTATTTAAGAGTGGAAATAGTTAGTTAATGTTTTCTGTAAGGATGAATCATAAGAACAGCGAGTATGGAGAACACAGAATTTCAAGGGATATTGTCCTTTCAATTAGGAAAAGGGAATGGTAGGTTCATTGAAAATGGAGGAAGCCCTACAGAAATATTGTTGAGGGGTATGTAGAAAAGAAATTTGGTGGGCAAAGAAAGACTACAAAATATCTTTGCCATACAAGTTTAAGGAAAATCCCAGGTATTATATGAGTAGTGTGTTTATGGGAAAAAAAAAGGTAACCAGGGAAAGAATAGAATCAACAGCACCAAAGAGACCTGTTGGATAGACATTGACATAGAATGTAGATCAGCACAGGCACAGGTCCTCTGGCCCATGAAGTCTGCGCTGCACACAATACTGAATTAAACCTTTGCAAATTAGTCCCTTGCATTCTAGAGGAACATACTATAAATAGTAAGAAGATTAAGAACTTAGATAGAAACATAGAAAACCTACATAATACAGGCCCTTCGGCCCACAAAGTTGTGCCGAACATGTCCCTACTTCAGAAATTACTAGGCTTACGCATAACCCTCTATTTTCCTAAGCTCCATGTACCTATCCAAAAGTCTCTTAAAAGATCCTATCGTATCCACCTCCACCACAGTTGCCAGCAGCCCATACCACGCACTCAACACTCTTGAGTTTAAAAAAAAACTTACCCCTGACATCTCCTCTGTACCTACTCCCCAGCACCTTAAAACTGTGTCCTCTTGTGACAACTATTTCAGCCCTGGGAAAAAGCCTCTGACTATCCACATGATCAATGCCTCTCATCATCTTATACACCTTTATCAGGTCACCTCTCATCCTCCGTCGCTCCAAGGAGAAAAGGCCAAGTTCACTCAAAAGATTCTCATAAGGCACGCTCCCCAATCCAGACAACATATTTCTAAATCTTGTCTGCACCCATTCTGTGGCTTCCACATCTTTCCTGCAGTGAGACAACCAGAACTGAGCACAGTACTCCAAGTGGGGTCTGACCAGGGTCTTATATAGCTGCAACATTACCCCTCTGCTCCTAAATTCAATTCCACAATTGATGAAGGCCAATACACCATATGCCTTCTTAACCACAGAGTCAACTTGCGCAGCTGCTTTGACCAAGCTATGGACTTGGACCCCAAGATCCCTCTGATCCTCCACACTGCCAGGAATAATTAAGAAAAGAAATGGTACAAGACTTTCCTCACAGCAGAACCTTCGTAAGAAAAGAAGACACAGGTTTGAGTTGAGGAGTAATGGGTTTTGAAAAGACTTGAGGAAGAAATTATTGTTCCCATCCAAAAGGTGGTTGAAGTCAGAAATGTGGTGGAACTGCTCAAGCACCCAACTCATCAATTTAAAAATAGTTGTGCTCAGGGTGTGATTTGTAAAGCCAGAGTAAGATATAATACTGAAGCTGAACCAGGGAAGAATTTTTAAATTGGCTCCAGCTTAAGCAATAACACAGTAAAAATATAGGAGATAGATGTGACTTGATGCAGATCAGAATCTGGACGATGAAGTTTTAGAAAACCTCAGGTTTGTCGAGAGTAGGGAAAATAGACAGGAGGGCTAAAAATGGTTAAAACAGTCAGGGAAAGTGTGGGTGTGTTGTTTCAACTCTAGCATTCGAATTCAGCCCTTTTCATGGCACACACCCATTTCATTACCATAGACATGCTTGTGTTCCAGAAGCTTAACCAAAGTTCATGAAATCTATTACCGTCCTGTGGATTTTCCATATGAGATCTGTGGTTCTTGTGATGGCTGGAGGTTGAGAATTGTGGAAATGGTGGCGTGCAATCTTGATGTGGAAGGATAGCTGTTTGTGTGTGTGTGAGAGAGAGAGTGTGGGTGGGTGGAGAGAGACTCTGTGGGATGTTGGGATGAACAGTCGTTTTTGATGGTCTCTCTTTGGGGCTTTGCTGTTGCATGGTGGGTGGTGAGCGTGATCCTTTCTGCTGGAATGTGGAAGGTAGGTTGTGGAGGGTTGATGCTGTGCTTGCTGCTGCTTGTGCCTGAGAGGGGCAGGGGGCTTGGGGGTTCTTGCACTTTTTTTCTGTCAATCATTCTTTGGGGTTTTTAATTCTGTTTTGAGGATTCTGTGGAGAAGTAAGAATTACAGGTTGTATACTGTATACATTCTCTGATATGAAGGAACAATTGAACCATTGAAAATCAATTGACATCCCATTTTTTTGGAATACCCTTTTGCTCATCCAGAAACATGAACTCTTCTTGTACTCACTCCTGCGCAGGCAGTCTACTCTATTTAACCAAAACTCAAATCTTTCTTAGCATTTACTTTAAAATTCCAACTTCTTGTCCTTGTTATTACATCCCTTTAAAGCTTTTCCACATATCTTTGAGATGTAATCCGGTCTGTTAACTGTAATATCCAATTCAAAATTCCTACAGTTCCCATCCCATGTATTTCACCACTCCATGAGTAGAAATTCCTTCTGGTATCTGCTTTAGCATACCCATCATCTGTCTCCAGATGGCTGTGGAGGTCAATTCATTGAGTATATTTGAAGCAGAGGTTGTTAGGTTCTCAATTAGTTAGGACATCAAAGATAATGGGGAGATGGCAGGAGAATGGGGTAGAGAGGGATAACAGCCATGATAGAATGGCAGGACAGACTTAATGGGCCAAATGGTCTGATTCTGTTCCTATTTGTGGTCTTACTTTTCACTGTTGGCACATATTATATTTGCGAGCTGTCAGAAGTTTTTTATTTAGTACTGAAATTTTATTTGTCTCTACATTAGACTTGTGTTTGGGATTCCGACTTAAGGGAACTCCGGGCAGAGTGCTACATACAGATCAATGAAAGTGGAAAAGCAATAAGTGATTTGAAAGCTTCATCAAAACTTAAAAATGACAACACTGAAGCATTTTATAAAATTAGTACTATCTATTATCAGCTTGGAGATCATGAAATGTCCCTTGGGTAAGTATCCTCTTATTTTTTTTGTAATTGAAATTTTCATTATTATTTATTCTTATTTTACAAAGCAGTACAGCATATCGTAGAGCAGATACAGTACAGCATATTTACACAGCCATCCCATGACAGGAAAACATATAAAACTAAGAAACAGAAAAACACTTCTAATTTAAGTTTAAATTAACATACAACCAAAATTGATCCCACGCGTCTTGCATTTTCCCCTCACTGTTAATTCTTCCCAACATGTGTTCATGTGATGAAATCTTAACCATTTCCTCAGTCCATTCCCTCACAGTGGGACATCTGGGTTTTTTCCAGTTTTGCAATATACAAATCCCATTTCCAGAAAAGTTGGGATATTTTCCAAAATGCAATAAAAACAAAAATCTGTGGTATGTTAATTCACCTGAACCTTTATTTAACTGACAAAAGTACAAAGAAAAGATTTTCAATAGTTTTACTGACCAACTTAATTGTATTTTGTAAATATACACAAATTTAGAATTTGATGGCTGCAACACACTCAACAAAAGTTGGGACAGAGGCATGTTTACCATTGTGTTACATCACTTTTCCTTTTAATAATACTTTTTAATCATTTTGGAATGGAGGATACTAATTGTAGTAGATTTGCAATTGGAAATTTTGTCCATTCTTGCTTGATATAAGACTTCAGCTGCTCAACAGTCCGTGGTCTCCGTCGTCTGATTCTCCTCTTCATGATACGCCATATATTTTCAATAGGAGATAGATCTGGACTGGCAGCAGGCCAGTCAAGCACATGCACTCTGTGTCTACAAAGCCATGCTGTTGTAGCCCATGCAGAATGTGGTCTGGCATTGTCCTGCTGAAATGAGCATGGATGTCCCTGGAAGAGGCGTCGCCTTAATGGCAACATATGTCTCTCTAAAATCCTAATATATGCCTCAGAGTCGATGGTACCTTCACATATGCAACTAATCCAAGCTGTGGGCTCTGATGCAGCCCCATACCATCACAGATGCTGGCTTTTGCACCTTTGCCTGATAACAATCAGGACGGTCATTTTCATCTTTGGCATGGAGAACTCGATGCCCGTTTTTTCTGAAAACTAGCTGAAATGTGGACTCATCTGACCACAGCACATGGTTCCACAGTCTTTCGGTCCATCTGAGATGAGCTCGGACCCAGAGAACTCACCGGCATTTCTGCAGAGTTGATGTATGGCTTCCTCCTTGCGTAATACAGTTTCAAATTGCATTTCTGGATGCAGCGATGGACTGTGTTAAGTGACAATGGTTTTCCGAAGTACTCCCGAGCCCAGGTGGCTATAATTGTCATGGTAGCATGACGGTTTCTTAGGCAGTGTCGCCTGAGGGCTCGAAGATCACGTGCATTCAACAGTGGTTTCCAACCTTGCCCTTTACGCACTGAGATGTCTCTGAATTCTCTGAATCTTTTTACAATATTATGTACTGTAGATGTTGAAAGACCTAAATTCTCTGCAATCTTGCATTGGGAAATGTTCCTTTTGAACTGATTAACAATTCTCTCACGAATTCTGGCACAAAGGGGTGAGCCACGACCCATCCTTGCTTGCAAAGACTGAGCCTTTGATAGACGCTACTTTTATACCCAGTCATGATACCTCACCTGCTACCAATTAGCCTGCTTAATGTAGAGTCTTCCAAACCAGGGTTACTTGAATATTCTGTGCACTTTTCAATCTTATTTTAACTCCGTCCCAACTTTTGTTGAGTGTGTTGCAGCCATCAAATTCTGAATTTGTGTATATTTACAAAATACAATTAAGTTGGTCAGTAAAACTATTGAAAATCTTTTTGTACTTTTGTCAGTTAAATAAAGGTTCACGTGAATTAACATATCACAGATTTTTGTTTTTATTGCATTTTGGAAAATATCCCAACTTTTCTGGAAATGGGATTTGTAATTCTTGCGGCTGTGATGAGACCCACCTTTAAAATAGTAAATTTGTCACTGTTTACATTAGGTATCATTGTCCTATCACCCAGGAGACAGCCGTGGGCACAAGGGCAGTGTAGGACCCAACCAATTCCCCAACAAATCAAGAACTTTACACCAAAGTGGATGAACCATGGAACACTCCCAAATCATAAGAAAATATGTGTCCACCTCATTTTTACATTTCCAGCATAAATGATTATCAACAATCCCCATTTTGTAGAGTCTATTTAGTGTCCAATAATATCTGTATACTATCTTATACTGAATAAATTTCCCTCTCGCTTCCCTAATAGGTCTACCCACATTTGATAAAATATTTGACCACTCATTATCTTCAATATCACTTCCAAGATCCTTCTGCCATACTGCTTTGAGATTGTTACACGGTTCACCCACAGAGTGCTTGAACATTTTATAAAATGCTGATGCTTTATGAACTTCCAATGGTAGTGTAAGGTATTCAGTTAAAGGGTTACTTTGTGGGACAACATTCTTAAATATGCTACTAGCACAATGTCTTATTTGTAAATACTTCCAGAATTTCCCTTTATCTACAAAGTTATATTTCCTCTGCAAATCCACATACGACATAAAAATCCCATTCTCATAGAGATCACCTACTGTATTTACACCTTGACTCTTCCATTCTTGCCAGTACACCATTCTTCTCCCAATGCATATCGCAGGGTTATTCCAGAGCGAGGAGTATAACTGATTTAAGTATGATATTTTACAAGTTTTATGAATTGTACTCCACACACTCCTTGAGTGAAATAGTATAGGATTTAGATTAGTCTTGTTTTCCACATGTTCTGAGAGAATGTTAAGAGGAGAATGTGGTGCAGCCAAGCTCCATTCTATAACTACCCAATCTAAATCAACATCAGCCCTGTCCCAATGTTTAGCTAACTTGGTCATTTCAAAGGATGATTTATATGCCCTGACGTCTGAGCCCAGCCATGTCCCTGGACATACACATCTTAGTATCCTCTTATTTTGATCAAATTATACTACCTATTAATTTGGTCAGTGTTGTACCTTTTGTTAGTTGTTATATTTTTGGTGGCGTTTTATTGATGCAAAGGATTGTAGGATGAATTTTTATCTATTTTTAAAAACCTAGAATTTTAGTTACTACCATTTTGATATGGCATAAATAACTTTTATATATACTTTTGCCCAAATCTGAGCTGTTAATTTGACACTACCTTGCAAAGCAGGATATTATTAAGAATATGATTAGTTCTTGGTCTCACTGAATTTGGCCTAAGATTTTAAAAATACATCACAACAATGAAGTTGCACTCAAATATTTTTTTAAAAAGATGCTGGAAATCGGAAACAGAACAGCACCAATTGAAAGAGCAAACATCATGTTTCCCAGCATGTCCCTTCTCAGTAGGAGAGAGGGCGCGGGAGAGATGTACAGTCGGCCCTCCTTATCCGCGGGCAATTGGTTTCGGGACCCCCGCGGATACCAAAAAACGCGGATGCTCAAGTTCCTTATTTAACATGTCTCAGTGCGGTAGACTTTAGGACCCGGTGGAGCTCAGGACCCCCCCCCCCACGGCTGCTGCTGAATCCGCAGTAATTCTGTTCCATTGACGGAAAGCAATCACGATTGAAAATAAAGTGGAAATAATAAAGCGATCGGAAAGAGGTGAAACGCCATCAGTCACTGGAAAAGCGTTAGGCTACAGTCGGTCAACGATCAGAAAAATTTTAAAGGATTAAGTGAGAATAATGGAGCATGCAAAAGGCTCTGCCCTAATGAAAGCTACAATTATTACTAAGCAACACAGTGGTTTAATTATTGAAATACATGCATTTCTTAAGTGTTTTCTGTGCATATAAAGATAAAATATATACTATATAAGGCAAGCTAAATAATACTGGATGTACCTGTTCCGACTTGCATACAAATCCGACTTAAAGACTGCCTGTACTTTTAAATCATCTCTAGATTACTTATAATACCTAATACAATGTAAATGCTATGTAAGTAGTTATACTATATTGTTTAGGGAATAATGACAAGAGAAAAAAGTCTCTACATGCTCAAACAACGAGGGCTGGAGAGAGAACTTCTGGGTTTTCCCGATCCGCGGTTGGTTGAATCCGCACATGCGGAACCCGCAGATAAGGAGGGCCGACTGTATAGTACGAAGTGAGTGTCCTTGATGGAATGAATTAAAATGGCTTACAGTATAAAGGGTGTATCATTTATTGCTGATGTACTTCACTGTTGTATTTTTAATACAAATCCCTATTTCTTACAATTCAATATTTTTCATGTATTAATTGAGGTTAAAAATGCTGTCACAGGACAAGAAATCAACCATAAAAATTTTAGTTGAACCTATTCCCATGTCATGTTAGTCCACTTTATTTGTCAGCCCAGTTGCTTGAGAGAAGTAGTTTAGTATTAAGGATTCACAGCATATGTAACATTTTGTTATGATTTACACACAGTGAAATTCGGGAATGCCTCAAGTTGGACCCAGATCACAAACACTGTTTTGCCCATTATAAGCAAGTGAAAAAGCTTAATAAGCAGTTGACAACAGGAGAAGATCTTATAAGACAAGAAAAGTAAGTGCATCATACAATTTTTCCAGGATTGATAATTCAACTAGAAATGTATCCATTGGATGTTTTAGCCATTAATCAAAGTAACTTCATGTGATGTTCTTTAATCCCAGAAAATGAGCCACTATGTTTATTACAAAAAATGACATTTTTCACAATGTATTACATTATTTTCTTCTGATTTATAGATACTCTGACGCTATTAATAAATATGAGTCTGCCATGAAAACAGAGCCAAATGTTTTTCAATTCACTTTGTATGCAAAGGAGCGTATTTGTCATTGTTTATCAAAGGTAAGTTTAATAAATTAACTATTTGGTGTTTTATTTTCTTTAAATATGATGCTCAAAACAAATCCAGTTAGGTGATTAGAATCATTTTGGCAGAGGTCAATATTCGGTGGAAAAATGTGGGAAGAGGGGCATAACTTTGTATTCAGCCAAATGTAGTCTGAAAGGCAGAAACCATATCACTTTTTAAAAAAAAAATCTATGTCCTGCAAAAATACCCATTTTTCTATGTTTTATAACTATAGTTTCAGCTATCCATACACAATGTTTTACTTCTGAGATTTTTTAACATTGTCATTCCTGATGTAACTTAGAGGTATTTTGTAGACCTGAAATAGCTGGCAATCTTTAAGAATCATATAAAATTTACATAGAGCACAGAACTCTTCAGCACAGGAAGAGGCTGTTTAGCCCATGATGCTGACAAAGGTGATTATATTGTCAAATACATAAGTATATGCATGGGTACAATGAAAAGCATGCTTTCAGCAGTATCATATGCACGTATACAAGCAACATTCAAAGGATAAACCAAATTAAGCATAAGTTATACACATTTTTACAAGATAGAATACGGTTGTAACAAACTGAAGTCCATTTCACCGCAAAGTGGTCAGTGTTTCTAACTGTGGGATTAGGGTTTTGCTGATTGTTTCTAGACCCAAATGGGGAACCAATATCTTGGCTGGGTGGTTTGCTAATGCCACTCGGGAGGGTTTAAAATAGTTTGGTGGGGGAGGAGAACTGGAGCTCCAGGTCAGAAAGTGGAAAGATAGAGAAGAAGGTAGACGTAAGGACACTGAAAACAGGTTGGAGCAAAGTAATAGATACAATGGGATGGATAGTTTGAAGTGTGTGTATTTTAATGCTCGGGAGCATTCTGGGTAAGGGTGATGAGGTTAGGGCATGGAGCAATACATAGAATTATGATGTTGTGGCCATTATAGAGACTCGGTTAAGCGAAGGCCAGGAATATCTGCTGAATCCAGGGGTTCTATGTTTCAGAAAAGATAAGAGGCAGGGAAGATGCACAACTAATGAGAGCTGCACTTGGAGAGAACATAATGGAAGGTTTCCACTGAGTCTGTATGGGTAGAACTCAAAAGTAGGAAGGGTGCAAACACATTGAGATTGTACTACAGACCACTTAGTAGCCACTGAGAAATTGAGGAATGGGTATGCAAGCAGATTAAATAACGGTGTGAAAACAATAGGGTTGTTGTCATAGGAGACTTTAACTTCCCAAATATAAACTGAAACCTTCTGAGTAAAAGAGGTTTACATAGGGCAGAGTTTGTAAGGTGCCTCCAGGAAGCTTTATTAAATCAATATGGAGATTGGCCAACAAATGGAAGGGCTGTACTGAACCAGGGGTTGGGTACTGAGCCTAGCCAGGTGACTAAATTAGAGCGGGGGAACGATGAGAAAATTAGGCAGCAACTAGATGGGGTTAATTGGAAAAAGCTATTTTTGGACAAGTCCACATCTGAGATGTGGAGAGTCTTTGAAGTCTAATTGCACTGTGTACAGTACAGGACAGGTACGTTCCGTTGAGAAAGAAAGACAAGGTGGCAAGGTAAAAGAACATTGATGTCAACGGAGGGTTAGTCTAGAAGAAGAAGGAAATGCATTCGAAGCTTAGGAATCTAGAATTAAACGAAGCCTTTTAGGATTATAGAGAAGCCAGGAAAAGAAAACTTAGGAAGGGAATTATGAAAGCTAGGAGTGGCCATGAAAAGTCTTTTGCAAGTAGGATTTAAGAGAGTCCCAAGGCATTCTAAACATTCATCAAGAAGAAGAGGATAACTAGGGAGAAGGTAGGACCACTCAAGAATAAAGGGAGGAACACTTGCTTGGATGCAGAGGATGTGGGTGAGGTCCTTAATGAGTACTTCACATCATACCAAGGAGAATGATGAAGAGATCAGGTGCTGAGCATATTGATGTCCTTAGGATATCACGAAGTAAAGGAGGAGGTAGTGTTAAGTCTCTTTAAGAGCATTGAGGTGGATAAGTCCCTAGGGCCTGATGAAATCTACGGGAGGTTATTAAGAGAGGCAAGAACTTTGACCAATATCCTTGTGTCCCCTCTAGCCACAGCCAAAATACTGGAAGACTGGCAATTAGCTAGCATTTTTCAAGAACGTGAGTCTCGTGTGAACAGTAGGAATGTTCCTGGACAGAGTTGTTGGAGATGGGATTTATGAACATTTGGAAAGCCAAATTAGGGAGAGCCAGCATGGCTTTGTCTTGCCAGCTTGATTGAATTCTTTGATGAGATAATGAGGGTGATTGATGAAGGTAGAGCTGTGGGATGTTGTTTATGTGATTTTTTTTTTTTTAGTAAGGCATTTGATAAAGTTCCTCATGGGAGGCTCATCCAGAAGATTAAGACACATTGGATTCCTGATAAATTGGTCATTTTAGATACAGAACTGGCTTGCCCATACAAGACAAAGGGACTTATTCTAGCTGGAGATCTGTGATTAGTGGTGTTCTGCAGGGATCTGTAATGAGACCTCTGCTGTTTGTGATGTATATAAATGATCTGAATGAATATGTAGATGGGTGGGTTAGTAGGTTTGCAGATGATAAATGAAGATTGGTGGTGGTGTGGCTAGCGTAGATGACTAGCAAAGAATTCAGTGGTGTATAGGCAATTACACATATGGGTGGAAAAATGGCAGATGCAATTTAACCCAGTGAAATATGAAGTATTGTACCTTGGTGGTCAAATGTGAAGAGATAGGACACTTAACAGGGTTGATGAGAGAGGGACCTTGAAGTCCCAGACCATAGCTGCCTGAAGGTATCTACACAGGTTGATAAGGTGGTTAAGAAAGTATATGGTGCTTGCCTTTACTAGTCAAGGCTTTGAGTTTAAAAGTCAGGAAGTTGTGCTGCAACTTTATAAAAATCATTACTCCACATCTGGAGTATTGTATGTAGTTCTGGTTGCCATATTATAGGTTTTGGCAAGGGTGCAGAAGAGGTTTGCCAGGGTGTTGATTGGATTACAGGGCATGTGCTCTATGAAAGGTTGGACAAACTTGGCTTATTTTTCTGGAATGGCAGAGGCCGAGGGGAGATCTGATAGAAGTTTAAAAGATTGAGAGACATAGACAGCATCTTTTTCCCCAAGGTTGAAATGTCTAACATAAAGGACATGCATTTAACGTGGGGGAAGTGGAGTTAATGTCAAAGGAGTGAGGGGCAAGTTTTATTACAGTGATTGGTGAGTGCTTGGAATGCACTACCTGGGGTGATGATAAGAGGCAGAAACGTTAGAGACGTTTAAGAGACTTTTATATAGATGCCTGAGTGTGAGGAATATGGAATGATATGAACTTGTGTAGGCAAAAGAAGCTAGTTTGGTTGACAGGAGGAAATCTGCAGATGCTGGAAATTCAAACAACACACATAAAATGCTGGTGGAACACAGCAGGCCAGGCAGCATCTATAAGGAGAAGCACTGTCGACGTTTCGGGCCGAGACCCTAGTTTGGTTGACACGAGGAAATCTGCAGATGCTGGAAATTCAAACACACACAAAATGCTGGTGGAACACAGCAGGCCAGGCAGCATCTATAAGGAGAACGTCAACAGTTTCAACGTCAACAGTGCTTCTTATAGATGCTGCCTGGCCTGCTGTGTTCCACCAGCATTTTGTGTGTGTAGTTTGGTTGACCATTGGATTACTAATTTAATTGGTTTGGCACAACATTATAGGCCGAAGGCCTGTTCCTGTGCTGCACTGTTTTATGTTCCTGATGATTGAAGGGAAGTAGCGGCTGTTCAGTCTGGTGGTGTGGGGCTTGAGGCTTCTGTACCTTCTGCCTAATGGTAGTTGTAAGAAAATAGCATGGATTGTGGAAATCTTTGAATGTTGCCTCCTTGAGATAGCGCTTCCTGAAAATACTTATGGTGAGGAATTGTGCTGTACTAATTAAGCTCATAACTAAATACCTAATTAGACTGATATCTTCTGCATACTAATGTGTACATTATTTCATTCTCTGCCCATGATATGCCTGTTTAAGAATCTCTTGCACACTTATATTTGTCTCCAACTACCACCCCTGACAGCGTACTCTAGGGACCCACCAATCTGTGTTTTTAAATAAAACTTGCTCCACACGTTTCCTTTTAACTTGCCCCCTCTCACTTTAAATGAATGCCCTTTCAAGTGAAACATTTTGATCCTGGGAAATGTACCAGTTGCAACACTCAAAATGCTAGAGGAACTCAAAATCAAACAGCATCTTTAGAGGAGAATAAATTGTTGGAAGTTTAGAGTTCAGACCCTTCATCAGGACTATTAAACCTCTTCTGCAACCCTCAGCCATCCACATCCTCCCTATAATCAGAGCTCAACACAATATTTCAGATGCAGCCTTATGAAGCCACAACATAGCTCTCTGACTCTTGAACTTAATGCCGCAACTAATAAAGTCAATATGCCTTTAACATCCTTTCACCTGCTTCAGCCACTATGGATCTATGGATTTGGACCCCAAGATCCCTCTGTACATTAACGTTGTTAAAGATCTTGCCATTAACAATATACTGCACCTTCATTTTAGGTTTCTTGTTTGGCCAAATAAAACTCCATGTGCCATTTCTCCACGTATCTGCAGCTGATCTGTATCCCACTGTATCCTTTAGCAGTCATCTATGCTGTTCACAGCACTGCCAATCTTTATATCATCTGCAAGCTTGCTAACCTACCCATTCATGTTTTTATCCAGATCATTTATATCCACAGTAGATTCTGGTGAATTGGTACACATGAGGGCCAATACATTTGGCCCAATTAGCCAGAATTTCATGGAAATGGTTAAAAAGGTATAAAAAAAGACAAACTATGGTTTCACTGAGTATCAAATTTGTCTATTTAAATTTAATGCAAAATGAATTAGAACACTACCAATATTGCTACAGTGCTATAAAACAATTAGTTCCTAATAGTTACCAACGGGGGAATTCATCGCATACACACTGCTTGATTGACTGTTTCTGAATGTCAGCGCAGACACCTACAGCAGATAATGAACTACCTTCATTGCCTTCCTGCATGAAGTTGTGTTGTAATCCAAGATCCAAGTTATCAAAAATTTGGCTGGTTTTTGAATTTGCATCCTGAATCCACTATATATCACAAACAGCATGGGTGCCAGTATGGATCCTTGCAGAACATCATTAGTCACAGAATTCCAACTGGAATAAATCCTACCAACCACCGCCTTCTTTGGGCAAGCTCATTCTGAGTCCAAATGATCAGTTACCATGGATTGCATGCATCTTTATCTTGAATGAGCATGCAATGAGGGTTTTTATTAAACACTATGCTAAAATCCGTGCAGGCAACATCCATTGCAGTACCTTCATCACTTCACTAAACCTCAGGTTAGTAAAATGTGACTTGTCCTGCACAAAACCATGCTGACTGAACATAATTGGGCTTTGGTTTACCCAAATGCTCCTAAGTCCCATCCCCAAGTACCTTCGCCAATAGCTTCCTAAGCTCTGGTGTAAGACTGGTCTACAATTTCTGGGATTGTCCCTATCTCCTTTCTTGGATAGTAGAACAATATTAGCTTCATACATGTCCTTTGGGACCTTGAATGTCAAGGACCCAGCAATCTCATCTCTTGCCTCTCGATAATCTAGGGAAAATACCATCAGGCCCTGGAGGCTTATTCACCTTAATGTTCTGTAAGAGAGTGTACCCTGTATCTTCCTTTATGTCCAGCACATTGGCACACTCCACACTGATCCTCTACATCCTTCTGCAGATGCAAAATGCTATCTCCCTATACTCATTAAGCAGGATCTCTTTTCCCCTTCCTACGTACGTCATTGGTATCAGTCTTCATAACCTCTGGCTATGCACCCTCCACCTTGAGAATGTTCTGTAGCTGCTCCTTGACACTGGCAGCTGTCTGTCCACTTAATTATTGACTCCAATTATATTGCATATGTTAATTAAAAAATATGTCACCTGAGGCCACAGTCTAATCTTGAAGGTCAACAATCTTTATACCCACCTCAAAGTTCTTTTAAAATGTAGTCAGGGTTTTAACTTCTCCAGTTAATGCAGGTAATGATTTCTGGCTCCCTATGAGTCCTCTGGATCAAGTACTTTCAGGCACTAAATCTGTGATCTGTATATAGTTCTAGCATGATCTCCCTACTATAATACTTAATGTTTTAGCAAATGGATGAAAAAAGCCAATCTCTTACAACTTTGTAAGAATCTTTGAACATGTAATCCAAGGTCCTTTTCCCTCACAATACCAGTATCCTGACATTTATTATGTGCTGCATTTCACTCTCAATCATGAAACCAGTTTTTGTTGTGCAGGTAGTCACTGTGTAACTCAAATGCTTAACAGCTGTGCAGTCGTACAAACACCAGTTAAACATAACCATTGTTCCACTCAGTTTAAATTTGTCACTCTTCCTGGATTCCCATTGTTTTTCTTTTTTGACCAGTCTCAATCCATTTCTGTTATTATTTCAAATCATTGGAGAAAGAGAAAACAAAATGCTGGTCAGACTGCATTTGAGGAAAGAGAAATAAATTTATTGTTTCCTGTGTGTGACATCAGAACTGGCCAGAGCATTTTGATGGAAGGGGGTTGGGTGCATATGGGACAATTATGTAGCACTTTTTTTTTCAGAAGATCAAATAATTCTTGAATAAAGTGTTCATTTAAAGTTTTTTTTTAATATTGTAATATCTTACATAGAACCAGCAAGCAAAAGAAGCCATCAGAACTTGTACGCAAGTATTGGAACAAGATGCAAGCAATGTCAATGCATTGAAAGACAGGGCAGAAGCTTATATTTTAGAGGAACAGTATGAAGAAGGTACGGTCTGCTAGTGTTACACTCTATAGCATAATGTATATAGTTTAGGTAAATGCATTTTAGCTCAGAGCTCAGTTTTCTAAGCCTCTGTTTTGGTTATATTGAGCATTTAGCAGCTCAGCATTAACCTGGGATAGTCTAAGATGCCTAATAGATGCAGGAAAGAATTATTGTCTCCCACGTTGCTTTTCTGTGAAACAACAACAAGTGTTGTGTCAGCCACAGTTGATTTTTAGATCAATTATATCATTTGCAAAATCTACGTTATTTGCAACTAAGCATTAGTAGTTAAGTGAGACTATATGACAACATTCATTGTTTGAGTGTTTCACCTACTCGTGCTAACTTGCACTGCACCAAACTCATTGTAATGTGAGAGTAGACAGCAATTTGTGAGCATGGTATTCTAATGGGTAGTCTGATCAGTACATCAGTCAGTGCTGCCTTGTCTCCATTTCTAGACATGCACCCAGAGGCAGGGGTTTACAATTTACCTCCATTTCCTCTGTCATTGTTTTCAACGAATAAGGCCAGTAATTGCAATTGTGCTGACACCTTAACTGATGTTAGACTTTTAACTGTAGACTGGTGCAGTGCTTGCCTGAATTGCATTTACAAACTAAGCTGTTGGCAACAGCAGTGAAAACTCCTAATAAACATTAGAGGTGGAGAAGATTAGCGTGGTCATTTACACATGAGCCAGAAGAGATGAGGGAGATCTTAAATCAATGTTTGCATCTGTATTTGCCCAGGAGACAGGCAGAGTCTATAGAACTGAAGCAAAACAACGTTGAGGTCATGAACTGCATAAAAGAGGATGTGCTTGCTGTCTTGAGGCAAATTAGAGTGGATAATTCCCTAGGGTCTAACAAGATGTTCACTTGGACCTCATGGGAGGTGAGTGCAGAAATTTCAGGAGCCTAAGCAGAGGTATTTTAAACATCCTTAGCCACAGGTGAGGTGCTGGAGGATTGGAGGGAAAGTTAATGTTCCATTGCTTAAGAAGGGCCCTGAGAGTAAGCCAGGAAATTGTTGCACGATGAGCCTAACATCAGTAGTGGGTAAGTTATTGGAATGTATTCAAAGGGTCCAGGTATACAAGTGTTTGGATAGATGGGGACTGATTAGGGACAATAAACATTGCTTTGTACGTAGTAGGTCATGTCTAACCAACCTTTGAGGCAGTTACCAGGAAAGTTTATTAAGAAAGTGCCGTGAACTTCAGCAAAGCCTTTGACAAAGTCCCGCATGGGAGGTTGGTCAAGAAGGTTCAGTCGCTTGGCATTCAGGATGAGATAGTAAATTGGATTTGATATTGTTTTGCAGAGGAAGCCAGAAGCTGTTGGTGAATGGTTGCCTCTGAGACTGGTGGTGTGCTGAGGGGATCAGTGCTGGGTCCATTACTGTTTGTCATCTTTATCAACAATGTAGATGATAATGTGATAAACTGGATCAGCAAATTTGTGGGTTTAAATAGGTTAGGACTTTATTCCCTGGAGCATAGAAGAATAGTGCTATGGTAGCACAGCAGTTAGGACAATGCCGTTACAGCTCGGTGAGTCAGAGTTTGGAGTTCCATTCCAATGTCATCTACAAGTGGTCTGTCTGTCCTCCCCATGGAATGCGTCACTTTTCTCTGGGTGCTCCAGTTTCCTCCCACAGTCCAAAGATGTAGGCTGGTAGGTTAATTGGTCATTGTAAGTTGCCCCTTGATTAGGCTAAGGTTGTATCAGAGGTTGCTGGGGCAGTGCAGTTTTGAAAGGTCGGAAGGGCCTATTTTACACTGTATCTAAAAGGGAGATTTGAAAGAGTTATACAAATTACGAGGGGTATAGATAGGATAAGTGCAAACAGGCTTTTTCCACTGAGGTTGGGTGAGACTAGAACTAGATGTTAAGGGTGAACAATGAAATATTTAAAGGGAATATAAGGGAGGATTTCTTCACTCAGAAGGTGATGAAAATGTAGAATGAGCTACCAGCAGAAGTGGAAATCGAACCCACATTCACAGCATTTAAAAGAAATTGGACAACTACATAGATAGGAGGGGTTTGAAGGACTATGATCCAGGTGCAGCTTGATAGGTCTGAGCAGAATAATAGTTTGGTGCGGACTAGATGGGTCAAAGTGTCTATGCTGTATGACTAAGTGAGGATACCCATTTTACCATGGAGAAGTACATGAAGACTTGAAACTTCAGATGGTGAATGTCTTGGGGATAACACACATCACAGCAGAGGAGTGCTCTTTGTTCTTATAATGAATCAAGGTAGTAAAATTTCCAGGCCCTGGTCAGGAATGTCGGAGAGTACTGGTAAAGCTAGAGAAAAAAATTGCAGGTGATTTGGCGGTGACATCATTGTTTGCAAAGGGCGAGGTGCCAACAGACCTAGGATGGCTAATATCGTGCCTTTATTTCAGAAGGGCTGCAGAGAAAAACCTGGGAATTATAGACTAATAGTCAAACTTCTATGGCAGCAAAGTTGCTGGAGAAGATTCTGAGGGATAAGATGTACGAGCATTTGGAAAGATTAGGTTTAATTAGAGAGAGGCAGCACAATTGTGTGCAAGAGAAATTGTGTCTCTTGAATTTGATTGAGTTTGTTGAAGAAATTAACTAGGTCAATGAGGATAGGGTGTTGCACGTGGTCTGTATGGACTTTAAGGTTTTTTAAGGCTCTGCATGATAGGCTATATAAAGTTAGATTGCATGGGATCCAGGGTGAGCTAGCTAATTGGATACACAATTGACTTGATTGTAGGAAGAAGAGGATTATGGTAGATGGTTGTGTTTTGCTCTGGAGGCCTGTGATTAGTCGTGTTCCCAGAAATTGTGCTAGACACATTGTTATTTGTCATTTATGTTAGTAGATTGGATGAGAATGTAAAAGGCATGGTTAGCAAGCTTGCAGTTGGTACTAAAATACATGGTGTTGACAATGAAGATGGTTATCAAGATAGTCAGGTGACTGAGCCAAGAAATGGCAAATGGAGTTTGATTCAGATAAATGTCATGTGTTGTATTTTGGAAAGTAAATCAGCGTAAGACATTCACAGTCAATGGTAGGGGTCTGGGAGTGTTACACATGGTTCCCTGAAAGTGGCATTGCAGATTGATGGAATGGTAATGAAGGCTTTTGGCATGCTACCCTTCGTCAATCAGGGCATTATTATAGAAGTTGGGATGTTATGTTGCAGTTCTACAAGACATTAATGGGGCCACATTTAGAATATTGTGTTAATCTGCTACAGGAAAATGCCATTAAACTGAAAAGAGTACAGAAGAGATTTGAGGATGTTGCTAGGACTCTAGCAACAGACTGACTAAATCTTCATCCACCAGTCATACCAGAATAATACCCTTTTATTGAGAAATTTATGAATAAGTGATTTACAAGTTAATTTTAATAATCAAACTCTTGCAACATGCACACACAAACAAGGGGACATTATACAAGGTAAAAACGGTTATTTTAATATCTGTTGGGATTTCTTCTCATGGTTGATGGTAAATCTCTGAAATTCACAAGAGTTATGGAAGACTGTAAGACAGGAGCAGAACCAAGGCCATTCATCATGGCTGATTCATTTTCCCTCTCAACCCCTTTCTCCAGCCTTCGCCCTGTAACTTTTGGCACACTTCCAAATCAAAAAAACTATTAAGCTCCACTTTAAATATGCCCAATATTTTGGCCCCCACAGCCATCTGTGGCAATGAATTCCACAGATTCACCACTCTCTAGCTAAAGAAAAGGACACCCCTCTATTCTGAGGCTATGCCCTCTGGTCCAAGACTTCACCACTACAGTTAATATCCTCTCCGCTCCACTCTATCTAGTAGGCCTTTCAATATTCGATAGGTTTCATTGAGGTCCCCCTTCATTCTTCAAAACTCAAGTGAGTACCTTTAGCCCATCTAGTCCATGCCAAAAGCATTTTAACTACCTACTCCTATGAACCTGCACTGGGACCGTAGCCCTCCATACCCCTACCATTCATGTACCTATCCAAACTCCACTTAAGCGTTGAAATTCAGCTTGCATGCACCACTTGTGCTGATAGCTCGTTCCACACTTTCATGACCCCGAGTGAAGACATTTCATCTCATGACCTTCTGAATAAAGATGTTTCCTCTTATGTTCCCCTTAAACTTTTCACCTTTAACCCTTAACCCATGACCTCTGGTTGTTGTCCCACCCAACCTCGGGAAAAAGTCTGCTTGCATTTACCCTGAGTATACCTCTCAAAATTTGGTCTAGCTTTATCAAATGTCCTCTCAGTCTTCTACATTCTAAGGAATACAGTCTTACCCTATTCAATCTTCCCTTATAACTCGGGTTCTCCTGACCCAACAACGACCTTATAATTATTTTTCTGTACTTCCTCAACCTTTCCTGTACATATGTGACTAAGGCTACACACAATTCTCCAAATTAGGCCGAACCAATTTCTTACACAACTTCAACATAATATCCCATCTCCTGTACTCAAAACATTGATTTATGAAGACCAATGTGCCAAAACCTTATGGCTCTACCTACCTATGACACCACTTCTGAGGAATTGAGTATCTGTATTCCCAGATCCCTTTGCTCTACCACACTCCTCAGTGCCCTACTGTTCACTGTGTAAGACCTACCCTGTTTGGACCTACTGAAGTGCAAAACCTCATGCTTGTCTGCATTAAGTTCCATCTGCCATTTTTTCAGCTGATACAGATCCCTCTGCAAGCCGTGATAGCCTTCCTCGCTGTCCACTACACCCCCAATCTTCACTTGCAAATTTGCTGACCCAGTTGACCATATTATCATCCAAATCATTGATATAGATGACAAACAAAAAAGGACCCAACACCAATACTTGTGGCACTCCACTAGTCACGGGCCTCCAGTCAGAGAGGCAACCTTCTACTACCACTCTCTGGCTTCTCCCACAAAGCTAATATCTAATCCAGTTTACTATCTAATCTTGAATGGCAAGTGACTGAACCTTCTTGATCAACCTCCCATGTGGGACCTTGTCAAGTACCTTGCTAAAGACATGTAGATATCAACTGCCTTGCTTTCAACCACTTTACTAGTAACTTCCTCGAAACTCTCAGATTAGTTAGACATGACCTGCCATGCACAAAGACATGCCGACTATTCTTAATCAGTCCATGTTTATCCAAACACTTGTATATCCATCCCCTTAGAAAACCATCCAATAGCTCCTACAACTGATGACAGACTCATTGGCCTGTAATTTCCTGGTGTATGTTTAGAGCAGTTCTTAAAACAGTGGAGTGACATTGCCTGTCTACCAATCCTTTGGCATCTCTCCTGTTGCTGAGGATGATTTAAATGGCTGCTAGGGCCTTAACAGTTTCTGTACTTACCTCCCATAGAGTTCAAAGGAATGCCTTGTCAGACCCTGAGGATCTATCCACCCTGATTTGCCTCAGGATAGTAAACCCCTCCGCCTCTAATCTGTACAGGGTTCCATGATGTTGATGTAGCTTTGCCTCACTTCTATAGACTGTGTCCATCTCCTGAGTAAATACATATGCAACAAATATATTTAGGATCTTCTCCATCTGTTTTGGCTTACAAGTTCCCTATATTTATTACCTTTATCTTTTATTCTGACTGACACATACAAGCTTTTTATTCTCCAAACTATTCCAGAACCAGTCCTTCAGAATCTATTGATTCTTGAAAGATTGCTATGTGCCTGCATAACAGCTGCCTTCTTCAGTATGCTGGAGTCTGGTCCATCTGGTTCAGATTACTTGTCTACCTTCAGACCTTTCAGTTTTCCATATACTTTCTCCTTGGTAACATCAACTACACTCACTTCTGCTCCCCCACCCCCACCAGCACTCTTGAATTTGTGGTTTACTGCTGGTGTCTTCCACAGTGAAGACTAATGAAAAATACTGAGTTCATCTGCCATTTCTTTGTCCCTCATTACTACCACTCAAATTAACTTTTCCATGAATTTTCCAAGCAATGAAAAACTGAAATGTCAGCAGTTCAAAAGTATTCATACCCTCTGCTCATACTTAGTTGACCACCTCTCACAGCTATTAGTCTTTTTGGATAAGTTTCTCTAAGCTTTGCACAACATGATGGACCAACTTTTTCCCATTCCTTGCAAAATTGCTTAAGCTATGCCAGGTTAGTTGGGAAGCGGTGGTGGATGGTACTCTTGAGGTCTCGCCAGAGATGTTCAATTGGATTAAGGTCAGGACTCTAAGTGGGACATGCAAGGACACTGAAGCTACTCCATGGTTTCTTTGGCAGTGTACTTTATGTTGTTGTCTTTCTGAAAGACAGTCTTCATCCCCCATTTGTTTTCTGCCAGAGGTTAATGGGTTTTTATCCGGGATCTCTGTTTTTAGTAGTATTCATCCTCCCATCATTGCTGACCAGATTTCCAGTCCCTGCTGCTGAAAAGCATCCCCATAGCATGATGCTCCACTATACTTCACAGTAGGTATGATGTCATCTGGCTGATGTGCAGTATTAGATTTATGCCATAGGTACTCCTTAGTATTGAGACCAACAATTTCCACTTCAGTCTCATCAGACCACAAGACCTTCTTCCATATCTTTACAGTATCTTCTAAGTGAAGATTTGTGAAGTCTTTACAGCCAAGGATGTGCTTTTATTTTTAAAAGCCAGGGTTTTTTTCCTTAATGCTCTTCCATAAATACCCTTTTTGTATGAGGCCTTACAAATTTTGAAGCCATAAACTTAATCCCATTTGCAGCCACCAGCTTCTGCAGCTCACTCAGTGACTGTTAGTGTCACAGAAGCCTCTCTTACAAGTGTCATTCTTCTCTGGCAACTAAGTTTAGAGAGGTAGCCTGACCTAGGCAGTATGACTGGTTTCATATTTTTTTTTACATTTTCAAGATGAACTGCACTGTCCGAGGTGTGTTCAGTGCCTTTGAAAAGGTCTTGTACTCTTCCCCAGATTAGTGCTTCTCTATTATTATGTCCCTGACTTGTCTTGGGTGTTTTTTTGTTTGCATTTTGGTTTGGTCTGTTGAAAATTTACCATGCTGATGAACCTAACAGAGAGAGGAGCTATTTATTCTTATGAATTTATTTTTTTAAAAAAGGGGATCTTCCAATTTTCTACATCAGCAAATTGGATGAGTTGGTAAGGTAATATACAGTATTATACCTGGAGGGAAGTTCACGTGGTAATTACAATACAAAGGGGTTGAGTACTTTTTCAGCCTCATGTGATTTTAAATTTTTAGTAAGTCGTTAACAGCTTTTCGGATTTTTTTCTTTTGATATGTTTTGTAGATTAAATCAAGGTAATCCTACTTCTATAAATTTCAAAAATGAGATAGTAAAATGTGAAAATAGTTGAGCTGAATACTTTTCAAGGCACTATTATTAACTAGCTTACCTTTTATACAGTACATCTTTTCTCTATGGCTTTTTAGTTGCCTTCTCTTGGCTTTTAAATGCTTCCCAGTGAATCCTGCTGTATTATATGCTCTCTTTTGTTTTTATGGTGTCTTTGACTTCACTTGTCACCCACGGTTGTCGCATTCTTCCTTTAGAATACCACTACTTCTTTTGGATGTATCTAACCTGCACCTTCCAAATTGCACCCAGAAACTCCAGCCATCACTGTTCTGCTGCCACCCCTACTAGTGTCCCCTTCCAATCAGCTTTGGCCAGCTCCTCTCTCATGCCTCTGTAGTCCCCTTTACTCCACTGTAATACTGATGCTTCTGATTTTAGCTTCTCACTCTGAGTGCAGGGTGAATTCTATCATATTATGATTGCTGCCTCCTAAGGGCACCTGGGAGGCAACATGCCATCCAGTGTCCCTTTCACATCGACCTAATCTCCTGTCTGCTCCTCTGACAGTGTAACCCCTTATCACTCCTCCCCTCCTCTCTCCCTTCACAAATCTAGCTTCCATGCTAGAAACCAGGTTGTTGTGGCTTTCCCTTGGTAGATTGTCCCAGCCAACGGTATCTGGTATTGAGGGGAATAGCAATGGGGGTACTGTGCTCTGTCAGCCTATTCCCTTTCCCTCTCCTGATAGTCACCTAGCTACCTGCCTCCTGCATCTTAGGGGTGACTACCTCCCTGTAGCTCCTATCTATCACCACTCATTTTTCTATATGAGCTGAAGGTCATCCAGTTGCAGCTGCAGTTCCTGAATAGAGTTTGTAAGGAGCTGCAGCTTGTGTAGATGTGGTTATCAGGGAGACTGGAGGTCTCCCAGAATTCCCACATCTGACATGAAGAACTGAAGGCTGACCCTGAACCCATTCTCACCGCACAACAATAGACAGAGACAGAAACTTACCAAATCTTACCTAGAGTCTTTGCCTCTTCTTGCATAATCCTCTTGAGCCAAAGCCTAACCACTCTAACACTGACCCACTCACATAGCAGCTGCTCCTCTTAAATCTTTTTATTTTTTGCCTTTGCCAAATGCCTAATAGATTGTTATGATTGAAGCCAGCTACCAAGTTTTGAAAGGCCTCAGTCAAGTGATTGCTTGTGATGATTGAAGCCTGACATTAAGAAGGAAGTCAGATCACTAATAGTATTTAAAGAGGAGGTAGATATATCTATTAAAAAATTCGGGGATTATTAAATAGTACAGAACAAATGTATGAATTGTACTATTGATCTAGCCCGCCCCCCCCCCCCCCCCCAATCATTTTATGTACCTCTCTCAGGACATCCCTTGGCCATGTAACCACAGTGCACGTCCTGCAAGTCATAATTTCCTACATTTTTACAATATCCCTCTAAGCCCAGCACCTCTATGTACCTATCCAAGTGGTTTTCAAATGATGCTGCTGTATCTGCTTCAACCACTTATTCTGGCATTCCATATATGCACCACCCTCTGCATACAAAATGTTGCCCCTTGGGTCCCTTTCTCACCCAAACTCTATGCCCTCTAATTCTGGACTCCTCTACCCTAGGTAAAGATAGTTACTATTCATTTATCCATGCCCTCATTATTTTGAACATGAACAGAGGAGATATGATGAGATATACTATGTTATGAGAGGTATAGATAGGGTAAATGCAAGCAGGCTTTTTCCACTGAGGTTGGGTGGGACTACAACCAGAGATCATGGGTTAAGGATAAATGTTTAAGGGGAGCATAGGTGGAAGCTTCTTCATTCAGAGGGTCATGAGAGTGTAGAATGAACTGCCACCACAAGAGCTGCATGCAAGCTCAGTTTCAACATTGAAGAGAAGTTTGGATAGGTACGTGGATGGTTGGGGTATGGAGGGCTATGCTCCCGGTGCAGGTCGAAAAGAGTAGGCAGTTTAAATGGTTTGCTGTGGACTAGATGGGCTGAAGGGCCTGTTTCTTCTGCTGTACTTTTCTATGACTCTGAGTATTCTCTCATCCCTGACTTCCTAAACCCAGTGTATGCTTTCTTTTTCTGATCAGAGCCTCTATTTCTCATCAGCAGGGTTCCCTAAACTTGCCAACTTAACCTGTTACGGTAACAGGACAAAAGTCCCTGACTTTTGATATCACACTTGCCTTTCATTCCTTTCACTTCACAGGCTTACCCAATTGACTTGTTGTATCCAAAGTTTTCCCAAAATTAGCCCTGCTCCAGTTTAGGACCCTAATCAGTGGACCTGCCCTATCCTTTTCCTTCACTATCTTAACGTAATAGAATTGTGGTCACTAGAGCCGAAGTGCTCCCAAATGATACTTCAGTTACTTGCCCTGTCTCATTCACAAAGAGATCGAGTCCTCCCAAGCAAGGCCCTCAATGTATTGACACAGAAATCTTTCCTGGACACACATTCCACCTGGTTCAGGTCCTTAAAGTTCTGGTGGCCCAGGAAACTGAGATCTCCTATTAATACAACTCATTCTTACATCTATGAACAGTTTCTCTACACACCTGCTCTCCCAAGTTCTTGCTATCCACAGGGGGTGGGGGTGGTGGGGGTTGTGTCTAGAATTCAGCCCAATTATACTGAACCCTTGTTTCCAAGTTCTACCCATATGACCTCTTTGGATGATGCCCCAACAATATCATCTGAGTGCTGCTATGTCCTTCCTTATCAGATGGCAACACTCTCTCCTTGCTTACCTTTACCTCTATCCGCCTACAGCATCAGTTTCCTGGAATGCTGACTGGATCATCCTGCTCTTCTCTCAGCCATAATCCTGTAATGGCTATAACATTTCAGTCCCCAAAGTAAATCCAAATTCATCTGCCTTGCGTATTAAACCTTGTGCATTAATGTAAAACACATTTTAACTTTCACTCCCTTTACCGATCCCCTGACTATCCTGATTACTGAAATTGTTCTCGCTGGCTACTGCTTATACCATGATCTGCTCCTGCTGAGAGTCCCACCCCTTGCCAATCTAATTTTAAACCTGTTCCTGAAGCAGTACCAAATTTCCCTGCAAGTATTATTGGTTTCTTCTCTGGTCCAAGTGCAGACTGTCCCTCTTTGTCCAGGTCACCCGTATCCTAGAAGATATCCCAATGATCTAAGGTCCTAATTTCATGCCCATTTTACCAGCCCCTCAGCCTGCATACTAACCTGTCTCATCTTTCTTTTTCCAACCTCGCCAGCATGTTGCACCAGGAATAATTTGGAGATGACTACCTTCAAGGTCTTACTTCTTAACTATTTTGTATCGTTTCACCCAACTTTCCAGTAAATCTATGATGCATTCTCAACAACCTTCTTATACCATCAATTTTCCTTTGTTCCTTGATTAATTGACAAGGTGAAGGCTTAATCTTGAGGAATATGACCAAAATCAACGAGCTCTAAAGAATTAAGTCATTGCTTTTTTTTACAGCAATCAAAGATTATGAAATTGCTAGAGACCACAGTGAGCATGATCAAGCAGTAAAAGAAGGACTAGAAAAAGCACAGAAACTTCTAAAGCAGTCACAAAAGAAAGACTACTATAAAATACTAGGAGTAAAAAGGTACATATCAATTTGTTAAATATTGTACATGTCTAAAATGATTCATTGCTTTGAGTTCCTTCTGTATTGGAAAAAATGTACTTGATATTTAATGGTTTTTGCATAGTATTTGCAAATATAGATTGAGCTTATGCAGTATCACTTGCATTGTCTAGATTCTGAATATCAAAATAATTCTGCTCATTGGCAAGTATTATGCCTTTATACTGCTGGTCTTTCATCAATAAATCATTTGCAAAAGGGCCTTTTAATGAAAATTAAACTATTTCAGTGTTCTCAATAAAAAGAAAACGATAGTAAATGTGCACTAGTGCAGTTTATTAAACAGATTAATGGTTGTTCACAGTTTCCCTGACTTGCTCTCTTTACAGAAATGCAAAAAAACGGGAGATAATAAAAGCATACAGGAAGCTAGCAATGCAGTGGCATCCTGATAACTTCCAGGAAGAAAATGAGAAAAAACAAGCTGAAAAAAAATTTATAGACATAGCAGCTGCTAAAGAAGTACTCACAGATCCAGGTGTGGAATGGCTTTTCTTAAAACCTTTTTTTACCAAATGGTTCAAATCGTTTAATTTAATATCAGAGAATGTGTACAGTATACAACGTGAAATTCTTATTCTTGGCAGACATCCATGAAGCAAGAAACCCTAAAGAATGAATGATAGAAACATCAGAACCCCAAAGTTCTTTCCCAGAACCCTGTTTTTCCATATATTTTGCATATCTATTGAATTTTCAGGAAGTTTTGAAAAAATAAGAGTTGAGTGTGTAATCTGGTATCTGTGGAGAAAACAGTTAATGTTTCAGGTCAAAGACTTTCAATCTTACCTGGGAAAGAAATTGTTTTGTGTAAGGCTCCAGATTTCAGCATCTGCAGTCTCTTTTGGCCCTGAGAGAGAGGACCAGTTTCAGAGAAGGTGTTGAATAAACTATTGAGAAATGAACAGGGCAACAGAGATGGTTGGAAGTCCCATTTCCTTTTCCTGAATGTTTCCAACATCCATTGTAATTTCACATTGCTGGCATCTGCAAACTTTGAATGAAGAGGGATCTTGTAGAGGTATACAAATTTATGAGGGGTATAGATAGGGTGAATACTTGCAGGCTTTCTCCCCTCAGTTTGGGCTCAAATAGAAATAGAGCTCATAGGTTCAGAGTGAAAGGTGAAATATTCAAGGGAAATCTGAGGGGAAGCTTCACATGGTAGCGCAAGAGTGGAACAAGTTGCCAGTGGAAATGGTAAATGTAATTTCAGTTGTAACATTAGGAAGTTTGAATAGGTACACTAATGGGAGAGCTTTGGAGGGATGTCATCCAGAGAGGTAGAAGGGATCAGATTAGCATGGACTAGATGCACTTAAGGTCTGTTCTGTCCTGTGGTGCTCTATCACCGTCTCCTGGGAATCCCATGCTCCAAAGTTGAGAAGGTGCATTTGTGACAAGTCTGTAAGTGGGACCACATGAGAGCCCAGCAAATACAGGTAGATTCAATGCACAAATGGCACAGCACCCACTCTGTTATGTACATTGAAGTGTACCTAACAAAGTGGCCACGAGTGGAACCTGATATGGTGTTCTGCTGCTGTAGCCCATCCAGTGCCAGGTTCAATGTGTTGTGTGTTCAGAGATCTCCTTCCGCACACCATTGTTGTAACGTTATTTGAGTTACTGGCACCCTCTTATCAGCTTGAAACTATCTGGCCATTCTCCTCTGACCATCCTGATTAAAAGGTGTTTTGCGCACAGAACAGCCGCTCATTTGATTATTATTATTATTTTTTTGTTTCTCACAGCATTCTTTGTAAAACTCTAGAGACTGAAGTTCATAAAAATCCCAGGAGATCAATATTTCTGAAATACTCAAGCCACCCTTTCGGGCACCATTGGTCGTTCCACAGTCACAAAGATTACATTTCTTCCCTGTTCTGATATTTGGTCTGAACAACTGAATCTCTTGACCATGTCTGCATGTTTATATGCATTGAGTTGCTGTGACATGATTGGCTGATTAAATATTGTATTAATAATCAGATGTACAGGTGTACCTAATAAAGTGGCCACTTAGTGTATAGTCAGCCAGCATTAGAAATGGGCCCTTGACCCAACTTGTCTGTCAACCAAGATGTGAGCTAGTTTTATTTGCTGTCTTTGGCTCATACCCTCTAGGTGTTTTTATGTCCCTGTTCCTGTTTTTTTCAAAGAATTGTAATTTACTAATGAAGACAAGCATGCCAAATGCTACTCTCACCAGC
The DNA here is from genome assembly GCF_030144855.1 of Hypanus sabinus. Lineage (NCBI taxonomy): Eukaryota > Metazoa > Chordata > Chondrichthyes > Myliobatiformes > Dasyatidae > Hypanus > Hypanus sabinus. Next base: position 111,459,163 of record NC_082710.1, on the reverse strand, counting down.
AAGTCCACCTGTGTCACCACTTTCAGGGAATTGGGTACTTGCAAGCCTTGGTCCCTCTCCAGGTCCCTGCCATTTACTACACAAATCCTGCTGTGGCTTGACTGACCAAAATGCAATACCTTGTGCTCATCAGTTAGGTTCCATCCACCATTCCTCAACCACTTTCCCAATTCATCCAGGTCCTGTTATGATCTTGGATAATGTTCTTTACAATCGTCTATTCTGCCAGTTTTGGTGTCATATGCAATCATGCCACCATTTTATCCAAATTATTAATTTAGGTAACAAATAACAGTGGATCCAGCACTAGTCATGTGGCATACCACTGGACACAGGCCTAAATAAGAACCCTCCATTGTCACTCTGACTCCTTCACTAAGGCAGTGAAGAAGGCTAATGGAATGTTAGCCTTTATTACAAAGGGAATTGAGTACAAGAGCAAGGAAATCATCTTGCATTTGTACAGAGCCATGGTGAGACCACAGCTGGAGTATTGTGTACAGTTTTGGTCTCCAGGGTTAAGGAAGGACATCCTGGCTGTAGAGGAAGTGCAACATAGATTCACGAGGTTAATTCCTGGGATGTCTGGTCTGTCTTACGCAGAGAGGTTAGAGGGACTGGGCTTGTACACGCTGGAATTAAGGAGATTGAGAGGGAATCTGATTGAAACATATAAGATTATTAAGGTATTGGACAAGATAGAGGCAGGAAATATGTTCCAGATGCTGGGAGAGTCCAGTACCAGAGGGCATGGTTTAAGAATAAGGGGTAGGTCATTTAGGATAGAGTTAAGAAAATACTTCTCCCAGAGAGTTGTGGGGGTCTGGAATGCACTGCCTCGGAAGGTAGTGGAGGCCAATTCTCTGGATTCTTTCAAGAAGGAGCTAGATAGGTATCTTATGGATAGGGGAATCAAGGGATATGGGGACAAGGCAGGAACTGGGTATTGATAGTAGTTGATCAGCCATGATTTCAAAATGGCGGTGCAGATTCGAAGGGCCAAATGGTTTACTTCTGCACCTATTGTCTATTTGGTTAGGTCACCCTGTATTCTCTGTCGTCTGAACTTCCACAGAAGCCTACTGTGAACCCTGTGAACTCTGTCTCAGAGGCCGATGTTAGGCTGTCTTCAAAGAGAGTGAACTCTTGCAAGGCGGTAGGTCCCAATGGAGTACCTGATAAGGGTCCAAAATCCTCTGCCAACCAACTAGCGGGAGTATTCAAGGACATTTTCAACCTCTCACTGCTACGGGCAGAAGTTCCCACGCTTCAAAAAGGCAACAATTGTACCAGTGCGTAAGAAGAATAATGTGAGCTGCCTTAATGACTGTTGCCCGGTAGCATTCACATCTATGGTGATGAAATGCTTTAAGAGGCTGGTCATGACTAGATTGAACTCTTGCCTCAGCAAGAGGACCCATTGCAATCTGCCTATCACTACAATAGGTCAACGGCAGACGCAATCTCAGTGGCTCTTCTCACAGCCTTAGACCACCTGGACAATACAAACACCTATGTCAGGATGCTGTTCATCAACTATAGCTCGGCATTTAATGCCATCGTTCCCACAATCCTGAATGAGAAGTTGCGGAATCTGGGCCTCTGTACCTCCCTCTGCAATTGGATCCTTGACTTCCTAATCGGAAGATCACAGTCTGGGCAGATTACTGATAACATCTCCTCGCTGACGATCAACACTGGCACACCTCAGGGGTGTGTGCTTAGCACACTGCTCTACTGTCTATATACACATGACTGTGTGGCTAGGCATAGCTCAAATACCATCTATAAATTTGTTGACAATACAACCATTGTTGGTAGAATCTCAGGTGGTGACATGAGGGCGTACAGAAGTGAGCTATGCCAACTGTTAGTGTGGTACCACAGTAACAACCTGGCACTCAACATTAGTACAAAGAAAGAGCTGAGTGTGGACTTCAGGAAGGGTATGACAAAGGAACACATACCAGTCCTCATAAAGGGATCTGAAGTGGAGAGAGTGAGCAGTTTCAAGTCCCTGGGTGTCAAGATATCTGAGGACCTAACCTGGTCCCAATGTATCAATGTAGTTATAAAGAAGGCAAGACAGTGACTATACTTATTAGGAGTTTGAAGAGATTTGGTATGTCAACAAATACACACAAAAACTTCTATAGATGTACCGTGGACAGTATTCTGACAGACTGCATCACTGTCTGGTATGGAAGGGCTACTGCACAGGACCAAAAGAAGCTACAGGGGATTGTAAATTTAGTCGGTTCCATTTTGGGTACTAGCCCACAAAGTAGCCAGGACACCTTTAGGGAGCGGTGTCTCAGAAAGGCAGTGTCCATTATTAAGGTCCTCCAGCACCCAGGGCATACCCTTTTCTCACTGTTGCCATCAGGTAGGAGGTACAGAAGCCTGAAGTCACACACTCAGTGATTCAGGAACAGCTTCTTCCGTTCTGTCATCTGATTCCTAAATGGACATTGAACCTGTGAACACTACCTGTATTTAATCGGGAGACAGAGACAGATTCTATAGAAATAGAAAACAGCAGCAAGGTCAAGGACTCTGTTTTGATTACAGAGAAGGAGGTATTTGCTGTCGGCACATTCAGTTCAAGACAGACCACGTAAACTGTCCGGTCCCACCAGCCTGCACATGATCATAGCCCTCCATACCCCTCCCATGCATGTATCTATCCAAGCTTCTCTTAAACATTGAAATCAAAATCACATTCATTACTTGTGCTTATACTGTACCTGCACCTGGACCATGGCTCTCTGCACCTCTCTTGTACCTATCCAAAATTCTCTTAAGTATTATAGTTCAACCTGCATCTGCCACTTCCACTTGCACCATCCTCTGTGAATAAGTTCCCCTCAAATATTTCACATTTGATGCTAAACCTATGACTTCTACTTGGAGTCTCACCCAGCCTGAGGGGAAAATGCCTGCATGCACTCACCCTTTCCGTACCTGGCATAATTTTATACACCTCTAAGATCCAAAGGCATACCAGTTAGTAGATTAACTGATCATTGTATATTGTTCTGTGATTAGGCAAGGGTTAAATAGGTGGTTACTGGGTGGTGCGGCTTCTTGGCTAGAAGAGTCTGTTCTGCACTGCAACTCTAACTAAATTTTTAAAAATATATCAATACGATCTCCCCTCCTTTTTCTACGCACCAGGAAATAAAGTCCTAACCTATTTAACATTGCCTTATAACTTGTAACATCTTAGTAAATTTTCTGTATGTTCTTTCAAGTTTTATTGACATCATTCTCCAACTTAATGCCATGAGCATTGATTTATCTAACTTCTAGTAACTACGCCCCTTTGTTGTTCACTCCCTGTTTTCCCTGATTCCTGTGGTCCTCTCACCCCTTCTTTCCCATCCCCCTTCCACTCTCATGACCTGTTCATCACCTTCCACTTTTTTCCCATTGCCTGCCCTTTATTACACTGATTAACATCCTTGCTTATCAGATTCTTTCTTCAGCCCTTTACCTCTTCTACCTATCACCAAGCTTCTCACATTATTCCCTTTCATAAGACAGAGGGAGCAGAATTAGGCCATTTGGCCCATTGAGTATGCTCTGCCATTCCATCATGGTTGATTTATCAACCCCATCCTCCAGCCTTCTCCCCATAACCTTACTAATCAAGAACCTGTTCATCCCCCCCTTTTCCCTCTCCCCTGGTATCCTTAACTATTTCCTGTTAGCTTGTGCATCTGGCCCTCCCCTCACTATTTCATTCTGACTTCTGACCCCTTCCTTTCCTGTCTTGATGAGGAGTGTTGGTCAAGTTCCCTCCATAGATGCTGCCTGACCTGTTGAGTTCTTCCAGTACTTTGTGTGGGTTGTCCCACATTTGATAATAACAAGATAATTTCTTTAGTAATTGAAAGGTCATTGAACTGAAATAATTCTGTTTCTTTTTGCACAGATCCTGCATAAACTGCTTAATAGCTCCAGTATTTTCTGTTCATACTTCTAATTTTTTTGTAACTTTAGCAATGTTGATTAAGTGCATGTTAGCCATGCCTTATGAATAATATGCTTAAAAATAAGTTCAGTTTTTTTAAATTAAGTAACTTTTAAGATGGATTCTAGTGTTCTATGATATCCAGGTGCAGGTCAGTTGGACTAGGTAGATTGATAGTTTGGCACAGACCAGATGGGCCAAAGGGCCTGTTTATGTGCTGTAGTATTCTATCCAGATTCATGTCACTCTGTCAAAATCTTTGCAATTTGTACGAGTCTTTTTTGTAAACTTGCGTGTTTTTTCATTTTAAAGAATTTGCAGATGATATGCAATTTGTTCCTGTGGTGCTAACTGTAGATAATAAAACTTCCAAAACTATTAAAAGTTCAAACTAAATGTTAAAACACACAAATTGCTCTATGCAACTAGTTTATTTTTGGATATATTTAAATTTTCCAATTTATCCTGTACCTGTTGTGTTTTTTAAGTTAATGACTATTTTATCTTTCTGTATGCCATCCTGGTGTCTAGTAATGAATAAGTCATTATAATATGACTCAGAAAATGCATCCAGAAGGTTTGTTTTCAACTGGTTAAAATGAGAATGAATTTTGGCTGTTATTGGTTGATAGTTCAAACTCCTCTTCAAGTAATTTAAGGAACTAATGTGCTGTATGAAAAATACAACATTACAAGATGCTAAACACTGCAATTCTTGAAACAATTATTTTAAGAGCAGGGCATTTTCTCCTGTATCTAGGTCAAAATCTGTTTCTCAACCATATCAAGGATCAACTTTATTCATATATATATTTACATGTATTAGGACTTTGCTGTGGTGTGTTGGTCAGGGTGGCATGCAACAAAATAAAATATTCAACAATTATAATGAATAAGGAATTACATAAAAAATAAAGTTAGAGGTTAAAGAATGGATATGGAATCGCATGTCCACAAATAGCATGTAATTACAAAGTAGAAAGCATTATAAAAGGTGGTTTAAAATCTGCAGTACAGTAACAAACTAACTGGAATAGTTGATTAGATTAACTGCCTGGGAGAGGAAAATTTTACGACGGCATGAAGTTGTTTTAATGACCTTGCAGCTCTTTCAAGAAAGGAGCTTTTGGAAAGGGTAGTTTGCAGGATGGGTAGTGTCCATGATAATTCTCCTGCCTACTTCGTCCTGGACACTTGCAAATCCTGTAGTGACTGTAGACTGCAGCCATCGACCTTTTCTGCTGACCTGTCAGTTCAATGTAGTTTTTGTATATTGTGAGAGGATGCTCCACCAACTAGATAGTAATAGCTAATATGAGGATGCTCTATGATGGCAGTGTAGAATTGCATCAGTATGTTCTAGGGAAGATGGAATTTTAGCATTTGACACAAGAAGTACATCCTCTGCCAAGTTTTTTTTGTTCATGAAGATGTACTTTTCCCACATGAGGTCCAGCTAAATGATGCCCAAGAACCTGAATGTTGAAACTGTGCTGATTAATGAGTGGTGGAGAAGCAGCCCATTGTTCCTGAAGTTGATACGCATTTCCGTGGTGTTGGGGCATTCAACTCCATGTTGTTGTGATTACACCAGAATATAAGCTGTTTCTTCCTGGTGCTATTTGGATTCGAGGCCTCTGGTAATTTATCCAATGATAGTGGTGTCATCCACGAAATAGAGATGCAATCATTGGTTCATAGGGAAAATAAGAGAAGGGAAGAACACATGCCTGTGGCGCACCTCTGCTGAGAGAGCAGGATGTGGAGGTGTGCTTTCACATACTGCTTCATTGTCAGAGGAAGTTCATGATCCACCTGCAAATGGGAACTGGTTCTTTAAGTTTGGAGAGTTTCTCTCGGAGAAGCTCAGGGTTCATGGTATTGACAATCAAACTGTAATTAACAAAGGGAATTCTGACATACAGTATGTACCGGAGAGCTGAATTACTGTACTGTGAAGTTCAGACTGATGTTAAGTGCATCATCTACAGATCTGATGGCTCTCTAGGTGAACTGCAGCAGATCTAGAATGGTTTGAGAAATGATGTGACTGGCCTTTCAAAAATTCATAATGACCAATATAGGTGCAACTGGCCTGTAGCCATTGCAGTAGGGTCAAATTGTTTACCTAGTTTGGGGGAGGAGGTTGAGGCAGGGTGTACCTGTTTTTTGGAGTTGCTAATGGACTGAAGGCATTTCCAGACCTGGGGGGGGGGGTGGGGAGTCATTTGTAGAAAACTGGTTTCACCAGTTCAAAATAAATGTTATCAGAGAAGATTTATGTGACCACAAGCAACCCTAAGATTCTTTTTCCTACAGGCATACTCAGCAAATCTATAGTAACTAACAGGATCAATGAAAGATCAAGTAAAGTACAGAAGACATCAAACTGTGCAAATGCAAATATCAATAAATAGTAATAAATAATGAGAGCATGAGATAACGAGATAAGTCCTTAAAGTGAGATCATCGGCTGTGGGAACATCTCAATAGATGAGTGTAGTTATCCTCTTTTGTTCAAGATTTGATGGTCGAGGGGTAGTAATCGATTTTGAACCTGGTGGTACGAGTCCTGAGGCTCTTGTATCTTCTACCTGGTGGCAGCAGTAAGAAATGAACATGGCCTGGGTGGTGCAGATCTTTGTTGGATGCTGCTTTCCTATGACAGTGGTAGATGTGCTTACTGGTTGTGAGGGCTTGACCCATGATGTATAGGGCCAAATCCACCACCTGTTGTAGGACTTTCTGTTCAAAGGCATTTGTGTTGCCATACCAGGTCATGATGTAGCCAGTCAATACACTCTCCATTACACATCTTTAGAAGTGTGTCAATGCTTTTGATGTCATGCTGAATCTCTGCGGACTCCTAAGGACTCTTAAGTTTGACTGAATATAGGTATTTGGCAGCTCTTGGTTGCCTTTTCCAGCTTGTACGTGGCCTTTTTGAACACCCTTATCTCCATTCCTGAAGGTCACCTCCTTCTCTGTCTAAGCTCTGCATTGAACCAGGGTGTATGTATTATTGCTGAATCTGGTGAATTATTTTTGTGGTGATGCAGGCATCTTCAACAGCTGATATAGGACGTAACTCTGTCAATGTATTCAACAATACTGTTGGTATTAATTTCAAAGATGTTCCAGTCAATAGAATCAAAACAGCCTCTTCTTCTGCTTCTCTATCAGGTCACAGTTTTATGACTTTATTAGAAGGCTTCACCATTTTCAGTTTCTACCTCTATGTAGGGATGAACTGAATCATAGCATCTGATATTTTGTGATTTATGAAGTTGTAATGTGGTCAATGACAAAATGACTGAAGTTCAAAGGTTTAGAAGTTCATTTTATTGTCAATTTATGCATGTACTATACAACTGTGATATTCGGCTTCTCCAGATAGCCATGAAACACAGAAAGGCCATGGGAGTTGTTGAATGAACAGACATCAAACCCCCCCTCCCCATGAGAAAGAAACAAACCTCCCCTCCCTTGCACAAAAAACTAACATATTGTCCACATGGAGAATGGAATCATTGTTCACTAGCACCATTTTGACCGGACTTTCTCAGAATTCAGACCAATTACACAAAATGTAAACCACTTTGAGGTTTGAACACAGACTATCAAACAGTACAGCACAAGAGGAGGCCATTTAGGCCATAATGTTGTGCTAAACTGATTAAATATAAAAGAAATCTAATTACTTCTGCCTACATAGCATCCACATTTCTCCTTCTGCACATTCATGTGCTTACCCAAGAGCCTTTAAAATGCCTCTATCATATTTCCTTGCACTCTCAACTCTGGTAGCACATTCCAGGCACATGCCCTTTATGTGTAAATAAAATAAGTACTTTCCACACACCTTTGAACTTAACCCCTCTTACTTTAAATACATGCCCTCTAAAATTATAAAGTTGATGGAACTTTGATAAAATCTATTTCAAATCTGCTCATCGGGGATTTTGTTTTTGGATGTTTTCTAATTGTGCTATACTTTTTTCATTCCTAAATAGAGGTGCATTTGTCTTGTAATGAAGGCTATAATGACTACAATTAAATATAAAATTAGTTAGAATTTAGTTGCTGTTAGATAATGTAGAATTTATTTACATAACATTCTTCATTCTGAAGAGCAGTAAAATTGGATATGTTGTAGTCTTTTGACACTTATGATTTTTGAAGTGCGTTGAATATACTAAACCTAAAATATTGATTAAAGTCAATTTTACTTGTAGAGATAGATGACTTAATTACCTTTTTGTTCATTCTTCTTTCTAGAGATGAGGAAGAAGTTTGATTCGGGGGAGGATCCTCTGGATCCAGAAAATCAACAGGGTGGAGGTGGTCATCACTTTCATAGATCATGGAATCAATGGCAAGGATTCAATCCTTTTGGCTCGGGAGGACCTTTTAATTTCAAATTTCATTTTAACTAAGTCTTGATTATTGGCTGCTCACTTCTAGAAAAAAAGACTTAAGAAAGAAGAATGTTGAACATGATGCCAGAAACTCTTCAAGTTCAAACAGTGTAATCTTTTTGTTCAGCCAAAAGTGTCCAGCATATAGTATTTTACAGATACTTGCACTCTTTAAAAGTTTTGCAAATATTTTCCTGAAAAATAATGAAAAGCGAAGTACACATTTAACAAAGTGAATTGCCTTATAAATCTGATCTAATTGAAAACAATTTATTCTCTGAGTTTTTTTTTGTGTATAGGTGGTGTGAACATTTTTGGTTTCTTATGCATCATAACAAATTGGACTGAGGACTATTTTTGATTGAATGAAGGTGGATATTGACTTACGTTGTTACCTGTTTGACCTCAATACTTTGCATACTGAGGAAATTCTTGAAAATCACAAATAAAACTTGCACTTTTTAAATCAGAATAGTATGCATCCTATTTAAAGATCTAAAACTCTTACTTTGTACATACATTTGTTTCATTCATTATTTGACCTAATGGATCCACTGAAATGTGGATATTGTAATGTTCTTACTCTTAGCCAAAAAAAGGATCATTCACCATGTAGTCAACCTTGTTTGGTAGGAGCTTCATAACAATTTTGGTAGATATCTGGGGATTTAAAACTGAAATATACTTGCTACAGATAATGTCTTCATGTATAGATTTCTCAAAATAGAGCAAAGATTTTCAAAATTGAACTTGTCTACAATTTATTGCAAAGTTTGTAAAGCTAGAATGGTTGGCAAATTATTTGCATGCCTTAATTCTGACTTTGCTTCTTTACACAAATTCTCAATTCCATACTATACATCAGGGGTTTGCAACCTGGGGTATGGACCCCTTAATGATATTGCTCAGTGGCATTAAGGTTGGGTCCCCCTGCTGTTAGTTGATGGAATTATGATTTCTCTTTAAACTAGTCTCCTTCAGTTTCAACATTTGGAGAAGTGCAGCACTTCATTTTCATGATCTAATATGTTATTTCAAAATTTCTGGCAGTTAATACGAACATAATCTTTCTGAAGGGTGATTTGTAGGTTTCTGTCCATGTTTACTTCAGCAATCTGGATTTCGTGTTACATTTTGTGTCCTTTGATCACCAGAGTGTTGAATTTGGAAAATTGTTGTAATGCGTTCTTTATATTGAGGATATATTTGATGCTAGATTCTGAGTCAGATCTGCAAAGAAAACATCTTGTGTACGTTATTTGGGACAGAAAGTCTGTGCTATCAGAATCTTGTAGGCATTTTATCTGGAAAGTGCCTCCTAAGTAACCTTGGAACATCAAACATGTAACATCTTCGATTCCAGTACCTGAAAAAAAATTCCATACATTCTTCTTATACTGCACAAAGCAATTTTGGGATTTTCTTGTTTCTACCCATTTCAAAACACAGCTTTTAAGGCTTCTTTTAACACCTTTCCATTAGATATGAAATTAGTTTAAAATGTATTCAAAGTCACGTAAAGAAATTGTTGCAATGAAAATGCAGAATTAGCTCAGCAGGTGTTGGGATGATTTCCATCCCTCTTCCCCCCCCCCCAGATTTTGAGTTCTTTGGATGCTATCAGAACTGAACGTTCTGGATGGATTGTCAAATCTTTCAGTTTGTGTTCGTAGTGAATGAGTTTACTCATTGCCAATGCATAAAGTGGTTATTATGTAACATAACTCATTGAAAAGTTTGATTAAAGATTAATGTATATTTTTATTCCTCCTAATGTATTCATGTGTTTTTTGCCTTCTAAGATGCACTCCTCTTTCAATATTTTTATTAGTTTCTGCATAAAGGAATACAGAGTACAAGAAGATGTAGATTATAAGTGAAATAGTACCAAATACATTGTATTAAAAATAGTTACAATCACAAAACCCTGTATTCATAAAAATTAAATTGTAATATTGAAATACTGTATAATAATTTTGTTATACAAAAAAAAATCTAAACCCACTACCAAAGTCAGAGCTGCTAGGAAAAACATGAAAAAAAAGGGGGGACAAAAACTCTTATAATAAAATATATTAGCCACCATCTGTACTTCACAACAAATCGATGGTTTTGAAAAACCTCAAATATGGTCCCCACAATGTATAAAAGTCTTGACTAGATTCAAAAACTGAAAACTGAACATCAGATCTTCTTAAAATTAAGCATGACATAACATCCTGTAACCATTGAGCATGAGTAGGCGGAACAGCATCCTTGCATTTAAGCAAGAGCGCCCTCCTAGCTGTAAGAGAAATAAAAGTCAAAATATGCAAATCGGGTGTCTCCAAAATAAAGTCTTTTCCTCCAACAATACCAAATAATGTGGCCAAAGGGTTAGGCTTAAAATTTACCTTGAAAAGTACCGAGAAAGGTTGGAATACTTACAGTATCTTTCAAGGCTCGGACATGTCCAAAAGATGTGAATTAATGAGGCTTCTCCATTACTACAGCTATCACAGAAAGGTGATATATCCGAATAAAAACGAAATAGCTTATCTTTAGACATGCGCCCTATGAACCACTTTAAATTGTAAAAGGGAATGATGGGTGCATAACGATGAAGTGTTAACCAATTTAAAAGTTTCATTCCAAGTTTCCTCAGAAATTGAAGTCTGTAAATCTTGTTCCCAAAGATTTTTAATTTTGTCTATAGGGATGTTTCTCATTCCTAACAACATACCATAAATATTGGATATTGAACCATTGTAAAATAGGTTTCAAATGGAAAATTACATCTAATAAGTCCTTATCGGAACTAATAGGAAATGTATATAATTGAAACTGCAGAAAGTCTCTAATTTGTAAACAACCAAAAAAAAGTTTTGGGTAAACTATATTTAGGTGACATTTGCGCAAACAAAGGAGGACTTCCTCCAACAAACAAATCCTGGAAGCATTTAATAACCAATCTATCCCATTCTTTAAAACCTGAGTTGGCCAGAGAAGGTTTAAAAAAATTGTTAAAACAAATGGGACTAGACAAAAAAAATCTCCATAGACCAAAGAATCTCCTAAATTGTATCCAGATCCTCAAAGTATGTTTATCTACCAAATTTTCAGTTAGTTTACTAAAAGATAAAGGGAGTGAGGATCCAAGAAGAGAAATAATAGGAAGTTTACTGACATAGCTTCTAAAGAAACCCATATCGGACTGTCCTCACGGTTAATATAATATGTACAAAACGTAAGATTTCTTATATTGACTGCCCAATGATAAAACCTGAGATTTGGTAAAGCTAAACCTCCATTCTTCTTAGATTTTTGAAGATGAACTTTATTTAGTGGAGAATGTTTTTCCATATATAAGAAGATATAATAGAATCAAGAGAATCAAAACAAAAATCTAGGAATAAAAACAGGTAATGCCTGAAAGGTATATAAATTTAGGTAAAATATTCATTTTAATAGAGTTGATTCAGCCAATGAAGGATAATGAAAAGGGCGACCAGTTTGATAGTGTCCTTTTTACAAAATTCAGTAAGGTAAGAAAATGTTCATTAAATAGGTGTTTATAATTCTTGGTCATTGTTACATCCAAACAGGTAAATTGATTTTTTACAATTTTAAAAGGAAGGTTAGTATTAATTGATGACAAACTAATCAAAGGAAAAAGTTTACTCTTATATAAGTTCAGTTTGTATCCTGATAACTGGCTAAAACAAGAAAGTAAAGAAAGCACAGGAGGTAATGAAGTCTGGACATTAGAAATAAAAAGCAATAGATCATCAGCATAAAGTGAAACTTTGTGAACAGTCCCTCTCCTTAGAATACCAGTACCATCAATAGATTCTCGAAAAGCAATAGCTAAGGGTTCTAAGGCCAAATCAAAGAGTAAAGGGCTCAGTGACAACCTTGTCTAGTTCCATGTTGAAGTTTAAAAGGTTTGGAATACTGAAAATTAGAAAGGACCCTGACAGAAGGAGATAGATACAGTAATTTAATCCGGTGAATAAAATTGGGCCCAAAATCAAATTTTTCTACAGTTTTAAATAAATAATTCCATTCATCTCGATCGTAAGCCTTCTCAGTGTCCAAAGAAATCACACATTCTGATACCTCCTTGGAAGTGGAATAAATAATGATTAATAAATGATGAATGTTAAAGTGGGAATATTGATTTTTAATAAATCCTGTCTGATCATCAGAAATAATATCAGTAAAATATTTTCAATTCTACAGGCCAGGACTTTAGATAGGATTTTAGTATCAACACTAAGTAAAGAAATTGGTCTGTATGAAGAGCATTTGGTTGGGTTCTTATTCTTTTTGAGAATAAGCGATATAGAAGCTTCATAAAAAGATTCTGGCAACCTACCCAACTTAAAGGAGTCCGAAAAAAACTACACATAAATGAGGTATAAGCAGTGAGGAAAAATACTTATAAATTTCTGCAGAAAATCCATCAAGACCTGGAGCCTTCCCTGAGTGCAAGGAATGTACAGCCTCGGCAATTTCCTCATACGAAGTAGGTTGATCCAACTGTTTTTGGTTATCAATAGAAAGTATAGGAATGTTTAATTAATCTAAAAAAATATTCATTACATTGTTATCTTTGGGAGGGTCAGAACTATAAAGTTTAGAATAAAATTCTTTAAAAATATCATTTATTTCTAAATGGTCTGTTGTCCTATCACCATTGGCTTTACAAATTCCTTTAATTTGCCATTTAGCTATAAAGGTTTTTAAACGGCCAATAATTTACCTGTTTTGTCTCCATGGATATAAAATTGACTTTTATCTTTTAAAAGTTGAGTTTCAATTGGATATGTTAAAAGAAGATCATATATAGTTTGAATTTCAACATGCCTTTTATATAAAGCAGGATCTGGAACCTATGCTTTTGATCTAATTGTTTTAACTGATTAGCTAACTCAATTCTCTCTTTATTAGCTTTTTTCTTGACACTTGCAGTATAAGAAATAATTTGACCTTAAATGCATCCCATCTAATAAGACTAGAAGTCTCTTACAAAGTATTTTCTTCAAAAAAAAGAATAATCTGTCTCTCCAGAAATTTTAAGAAAACTTTATCAGATAACAAAGTTAAATTAAAATGCCAAGATCTGCTTATTTGAAGAAGACCAGGGAATAATTTAAAGAAAAAAGCACAGGAGCATGATCTGAAACAACAATTTCTTTGTATTCACAGGATCGAACGAAAGGAATCATTTGACTATCAATAAAAAAATAACCAATCCTGGAATATGTATGATGGGCATGGAAAAAATGGGTACTCCCTATCTAGTGGATGTAAGAAACGCCATACATCAACAATACCACATTTCATTAAAAAAGATTGAATAAACAAAGCTTATTTATTAGGTGTCGCTGTTTTAAAGGATGACCGATCTAAAACTGGATCTAACCAACAATTAAAATCTCCTCCCATCACCAATGAGTAAAGGCTCAAATCTGGCAAAAATGGAAAAAAAAAACGCTCAAAAAATCCTGGATCATCCATATTCGGAGCATACAGATTGGTAAATACCATTAATTTATTATCTAATTTTCCTGACACTATGACAAAACGCCCATTAGTATCAGACACTACCTTATGTTGGAGAAGGGAAAATGTATTATCCATAAAAATCGAAACTCCTCTAGACTTAGCCTGAAAAGAGGAGTGAAAATGTAGTGCTTTCCATCTACTGACAAGATGTAAGTTATCACACTTATGTATATATGTTTCTTGTAAAAAAAAATAATTGAGGCCTTGAATTTTTTAACATAGGCAAAAATCTTATTTGCTTCAGGGGGATTTAATCCTTTCACGTTAAGACAGAGTAAGTTAATAGTATGACCCAGTATTAATACTATTTAATGCAGCAATTAAAGTAATAACCAGTAAAATGAACATTGAAACCAAGCAATACGCCTTGAAATAGGGTAACCAAGCAACAGCATTGGCTAACATCCCAAAACAACTCCCAGAAAAAGCCATCCCCCACTCCTCCCTACCAAAGTCAGAAGGGCCAGCAAAAAGAAGGCTGGCAGCTGCAACTAATGACATCACCCTCCCAAAACAGCCTGCTGATGGGCTCCTAATTAATTCCAAGATCAACTGTATTCCAAGCTAGACTAAATAACAGGCAAAAAAGGCTTAGCCCTCATAACAAGGACACAAATAGATTAATTATTATAGGCACAAAACAATAGAACAAAAAATACCCAAACTAAGCCATATTGATAAAAAACCTTGAGAAAAATTGTATGAAATAATAAAAAAACAATAAAATTCATAACATATAATCACACTCGGTATTAACTCATTAAAATACTATTCTCTAAGTAAAGCATTTAAATCACAAGGAAGTTTAGCTACTTTAGATCCTTCGTTTGAAATTCATGAAAACAAATTATAACTGATAATTGGCTCCCAGAGGTGGTCTCAGGATAGGCGATCTATGAGCTCAATCGATCATAGGTGCAGACGGTAAGATTTTAGGAAATAATTGTACCAAAAAGCTTACAAAGAATTCAGTAGGCTGATCACCTTCTGTTAACTCTTCAAGACCCAGAATTCATAGGTATTTCTTCTGCTTCTGTTTTCTAAATTGATAATCTTCTGTCTTAATTTCTCATTAGATTTAGATTGTTTTTCACAAAACTTTTGCAGGTCATCCATTCTTGCACCCAAAATCGTCAGTGTTTCTTCATTCTCTTCTATTCGTTTATCATGCTCAGTTATGTCATGGACTGGTCCATGAAGTCCGCATTCCGGTTCATGGTCCGGTCCGTGGACTCTGGACTCCAGGTCCTCTGGCTGTCCCTTGTTTCATTTGGGCTTAATCATGGGCACCTGATGCTCGTTTTGGGGCTGGGAATATGAGTGGCCCTAGGGTCAAGTGGGGTGCTGGATAGAGGTGGGAATTGCTGGGAGGGGGCTGCCCGGGTCTGGTAATGGCAGACAAGGCAAGAGGAGGGGCTGAGGGAAAGAGAGTGGAAAAGGAGTGGGATAGGGATTTGGGATCAGAGGTAGGCAGCTGGGGAGAAATGGATTATTGTGAAGGGAGAAATAAAGGGAATGAGGAGATAGTGAGGAGATGGATGAATGAAAACTGAGACAAAGGGAATAAAAGAACAAGAAATGACAGTGGAGATAGTTCTGAAAGTGAGGAAGATGAACAAGTTCAGAGAGGAGGTGTTGTCATAATTAGGTTTAATGAGAAGGCGCAAGGACACATGAAGAAAATTAACCCATTTGTGCTAACAACTCTGGCAAATAAGATAGGGGAAATAGTATTTGCAAAATCCTTAACAAAGGCAATCTATTGGTAAGATGTGTGAATGAGGAACAACTTGAGAAAGCACTTAAGCTAAAAGAGATAGGAAAATGCAAGGTGGAATATACAAGGAGGGTGGGAGCACGAAATGGTGGTTGTAAAGGAGTGATCACGGGTGTACCAATGAGTATAAACATGGAGGAGTTAAAGAGGAATATCAAAGGGGGAAAAGTAATTAATGTTCTAAGACTGAAAACAATGAAGCAGGGAATGAAAAAGGAAAGTGAATCAGTATTGATTGAATTTGAAGAAGAAAGAGTGCCAAGGAAAGTGTTCCTGGGTTTCATGAGCTACCCAGTAAGGGTATATGTGCCAAAGCCATTGAGGTGCTATAATTGTCAAAGGTTTGGACACATTGTTAAAAACTGTAAAAGGCAGAGGAGATGTGCTAGATCTGGGGGTGATCATGAATATGGAAAGTGCGGAACAGGAGTGCAAGCAAAATGCTGTAATTGTGGAGGAGCTCATAATGTGGCATATAGTGGGTGTGAGGTTTCGAGATGGGAGAAGAAAATTCAAGAAATAAGAGTGAAAAGAAAGATTACTTATGCAGAAGCTGTAAGAATGTCAAGAGAACAGAATAATGCTCCTAATGAACAGGGAGCAATGGGGATGCAAGAGATGCAGCGAAGAGTAAATGACAGGATTTATGTAGACAAAAACGCTCTAGTAACATTCATTGCAGGAGTGATTAATAGTACGGCTGAAGTAAAGTCAAAAAGTGATCAAATTCAGCTGGTGGTCAAAGCAGCAGTAAACCATTTAGGGTTAGTAGGACTGACATGGGAAGAACTGAGGGAGAACCTCACTAATCAGTCAAGCCAGGAAGTGTCATAGGTTGGTTAATACTCATTATGGTGATTCTTTTGCAATGGAATGCAAGGAGTTTACTGGCCAATGGCCAGGAATTTAAGGACTTTTTTAAGGAAATGGTTGTAAAACCAGATGTAGTGTGAATTCAGGAAACTTGGTTGAAACCAGCTTTAGACTTTGTGGTTCATGGGTATACAATGATAAGGAAAGATAGAAATCTAGGGGGAGGAGGGGGTTATGCTATGTTAATCAAGCAAAGTATACCATATAGGGTACTGGAAAAAGGAGATGATCAGGAATACATAGTGGTGGAAGTGTGGGAGAGAGGGGAGGGAGTGGTTATAATTAATTACTACAATCATGTAAAAGGTTGGATTTGGACAGCCTACTAAGGATACAAGGACAAAACAGACATAAAATAGTGTGGTGTGCAGATTTCAATGCTCACAGCACAATATGGGGGGGATCCGATTACAGATTCAAATGGAACGGTAATTGAAGATTTGATGGAATAAAGGGATTTGGTATGTATTAATGATGGTAGAGGAACAAGGATAAACATAACAACAGGTACTGAGGCGGTATTTGATATTACGTTAGTGTCTAATGTCTTGACTGGCATTAGTAACTGGGGAGTTTGGACTGTTTCAATAGCAGGCAGTGATCACTACCCAGTTTTATATTCAGTGGGTGAAAGAGTTGAAGTAAGACCAGGTGGTGGAATCCCAAAGTGGGTGTTTGGAAAAGCAGATTGGGGTAAGTTCCAGAAGATAAGTGAAGAAGCATTGACAAAGATTGACATTTCTGGAAATATAGATGAATTAAACAGTCAGGTGACTTCAGCAATTATTATGGCAGCAGAAGGATCTATACCCAGGAGTAAAAATAGGATGAATAGAAAACTAGTACCATGGTGGTCAGAGGAATGTTGTCAGGCTGTAAAAAACAGAAATAGAGCATTCAGGCTAGTTAAAAGGACCCATGATATGTAACATTTGATTCAATATCAGAAGGCACAGGCAGTGGTAAGAAGAACTATACGTCAAGCTAAAAGGGTAAGTTGGAGGAGTTTTTGCAACAAAATAGGAAGAACAACGCCTGTGGGAGAGGTATGAGGAATGATTAAGAGGATGGGGGAGATAGAAGGGATTAGGAATATCCAGTAATGATATCTGAGGAGGAAACAGCAGTCTCCTGCAGGGATAAAGCTGAGATCATGGCCAAGTTGTTTGTACAGATACACAGTTCAGAAAATCTGTCTGAAGAAGGGAGAAGGAGAAGGGAAAGAACAATGAGTCTATACCCAGGTGTGTTAAACAGGAGGGAAGAAACAGATGAAATAATTGATGATCCATTTACTTTGGCAAAAATGGTGAGAGCAATAAAGAGATCGAGACCAACCTCCCCAGGGAAAGATCTAGGAGAAGGAGCGCTCTTGAAGTTATTGCATTTTTACAACGGAGTGTGGGAGGAGGGAAGATTACCAAGTGCATGGAAAGAAGCAGTAACAA
Organism: Hypanus sabinus; assembly: GCF_030144855.1. Classification (NCBI taxonomy): domain Eukaryota; kingdom Metazoa; phylum Chordata; class Chondrichthyes; order Myliobatiformes; family Dasyatidae; genus Hypanus; species Hypanus sabinus. The sequence continues at coordinate 111,441,121 of NC_082710.1, read as the reverse complement.
TTCCAATAAGGAAACCTGGCAAGGATCCGTCAAAACCCACTAGCTACAGGCCAATAGCACTAACATCAAATATATGTACGGTAATGGAAAGGATGATAACAGAAAGGTTATCGTATGATCTTGAGAAGAGAGGAATGCTGGCAAGTTATCAGAGTGGTTTTAGGAAGGGAAGGAATTCCATGGACTCAGTGATAAGGTTAGAGACTGAAATAAGAAAGGCCCAGGCGAATAAAGAATCAGTAGTTGCAGTGTTTTTTGACATTGAAAAAGCCTATGATATGATGTGGAAGGAAGGATTATTAATTAAACTGCACAAGATGGGGGTTGGGGGAGAGTTTTTAATTGGATTAAAGATTTTTTGTTTGGTAGAAAAATTCAAGTTCAGATTGGATCAGAATGATCAAAACAGTACATAGTGGGAAATGGCACACCTCAGGGTAGTGTGATTAGCCTGTTACTTTTCATCATTATGATCAATGATGTCTTCACAAAGGTACCAGTGGATATAGGTAGGTCACTGTTTGCGGACGATGGGGCCTTGTGGAAAAGAGGCAGGAACACGGAGCATATAATCAGGAAACTACAAGGAGCAATTGATGAAGTGGTAGAGTGGGGTTATGATTGGGGATGTAGATTTTCAGCAGAAAAAACTCAAATTGTATTTTTTCACTAGGAAAAGAATTGAGGTAGGGAAGAAGTTAAGGATGTATGGGATTGAATTAGAAAGGGTTGGATCATTTAAATTTCTGGGACTTATATTTGATTCATGATTAACATGGGCAGACCATATCAGGAAAGTTGAGGAGAAATGTAAAAAAGTAATAAGTGTGATGAGATGTTTGACTGGTAGGGAATGGGGAGCAAGTTGTTCAGCATTGAAGAGAATGTATGTGGCTTTAGTAAGATCGGTGTTGGATTATAAAAGTGCAGCTTATGGATCAGCAGCTCGGTCTCTTATAAGGAAACTGGATGTGATTCAGGTTCAGGTTTTGAGAGTGTGCAGTGGGGCTTTTAAAACATCACCGGTATCAGCCCTGCAGGTAGAAATGGGAGTAATGCCTTTGGAATTAAGAAGGATGCAATTGATGGCAAACTACTAGCTAATTTGCAGGGACACAATGATTCTCACCCTGCTAAAGGAGTGTTGCAGGAGTCCTGGGAAAATGGGAAGTTTCAGAGGGAAAACTTTAGTCGGGTAGGGAATGATATTGCTAAAGAATGGAGTGTTTGATCTAAGGATAAGTCCTTCAGTAGTTTATCCGGTTGTAGCTCCATGGAAGCTGGTATGGCCTGACATAGACTGGCATTTGTTAGAGGTAAAAAGGAAAGGAAAATATAAAACTGATTTGGTAAGTGCATTTAACTGTCATGTGATGGAAAAGTATAGTGATTATACTCAGGTCTATACAGATGGTGCTAAGGAACCTGAAACAGGAGTGACAGGGTTTGGGGTGGCTATACCATCAAAAGCAATTGCAACCAGCAGAAGAACATCTGATAAGTTAGCGGTGTATACAGTGGAGATGATGGCAGTGTTGGGTGGAGAAAGCTAGACTAGTCAAAGCGTTGATATGCTCAGATTCATCTTCAGTACTAGCAAGTTTAAGGTCTTCTCACTCAAACAGCTGGCAAGATGTACTTCATGAAGTCCTTCAGTCAGTCACAAGAGTTGCAAATCAGGGAGGTCAGGTTAAATTTCTATGGGTTCCAGCTCATGTAGGGGTGAAGGGTAATGAAAGGGTGGATGAGTTGGCAAAGAGGGTGTTAAAGAAAGAAAATATAGAAATGCACCTTAGTATCAGTAAAGCAGAGGTTAAGTGTGTAATCTGGGAAAAAAATCAACCAAATGTGGCAAGAAAGATGGGACAGGGAGGGGAAAGGGAGGCATTTATATCAAATACAAAAAAGTGTTGCAGGTGCTAGGGTAGGTAGTAGATACAGAAGAGAGGAAATTGTGTGGACTAGGTTAAGGCTGGGGCACTGTGCACTAAACCAAACATTGAAATTGATAGGGAAACACCAGACAGGACTGCGTGAGGAATGTCAGGAAGAGGAGTCAGTAGAACATGTATTTCTGAGTTGCAGAAAGTATGGGATACAAAGGAGATGATGAGAATTAATCTAAGGGAATTGGGGGTGCAGGAATTCACATTATAAGGGTTGCTGGGCATGGGTGAAAGAACACAGGTTAGGGTATTTTTAGCTTTCTTAAGGGTACAGGGGTTTTTTATAGGATATGATGGATAAACAGGAATAGGGTACTAGGATGGGGAGAATAAAGTGTAGGTTAGGGTAGGTGTGTGTGTGCGATTGGGTGAAGGCATTTAGAATGTGAGACTTTCGCACACTCCGGAGCAGAAGATGGCGGTAATGCACCACTAAGCTGGGTGCCAACCGCCGTAAAACAAGACGGAGAGTGAGAGAGAGTGTGAGTGCTGGTTCGTCTCGTCAGTATCCCCTTGGAGCAACCCGCCAGGGGAAGGCTAGAGCAGCCATTCGTGATCTCTAGGCCTGGTGGGAGCCTTGTTGCTCTAGTCGGAGTAATCATTGGAGTATGGGTTCAACCGTTTCCGGGGCCAGCTGAGTGGCTGTCTGCTACTCCGAGCAAGATATGAATTCAAAGAGCAAACACAAGGAAATCTGCAGATGCTGGAAATTCAAACAACAACACACACAAAATGCTGTTGGAACACAGCAGGCCAGGCAGCATCTATAGGGAGAAGCGCTGTCGACGTTTCGGGCCGAGACCCTTCGTCAGGACTAACTGAAAGGAGGGATAGTAAGGGATTTGAAAGCAGTGTGGGGAGGGGGAAATGCAAAATGATAGGAGAAGACTGGAGGGGGTGGGATGAAGCTAAGAGCTGGAAAGGTGATTGGCGAAAGTGATACAGAGCTGGAGAAGGGAAAGGATCATGGGACGGGAGGCCTCAGGAGATGGAGAACAGGCAAACAACTAAATATGTCAGGGTTGGGGTAAGAAAGGGAGGAGGGGCGTTAACGGAAGTTAGAGAAGTCAATGATCATGCCATCAGGTTGGAGGCTACCCAGCCGGTATATAAGGTGTTGTTCCTCCAACCTGAGTTTGGATTATGAATTCGGCAGTTTCCATAGCCAGCCAAGGTTGCTGGCCGCCCCGAGACTCGAAGCCACCCCGGATTGAACTCCCTTCCTGTCCTTCCCTCCGTGGGGTAAGTCAGGCCATCCTTGCCGTTACCCTGAAGCAGGACTGTTCTCTTCCCTCCCCATCTGAATTCCTGACAGTTTCCTTGGCGGTTTACCTCGGCAGTCATCCCGGCCCAGCATCCAAGGAAGGGGCCTGGCCCTGTGCTCTAAGAAGGAGTGCCCTGTCCTGCCCAGGAGTGCCTCAAAGAACCCTAACCTCGTCCAGTCCTGTAGCCACGTCATGTCTTCGCCTAGTTCCGGGGTCCAAGCCCGAGTCAAGACCCAGGTTCTGGGTCCTTGTCCAGTCTCTGGCTCATAGTCCAAGCCCAGGCTCCTAGTTCCCAGTTCCTCGTCCTGGCCCCGCTTTCCTAGCCAAAGTCCTAGCACAAGTCTGTGCTCCTGTCCCAGCTTCTAGTCTGTGTCCAGTCCCGTCCCTAACTCTAGTCCAATCCAGTTCCCAGTACTTCAGTGACTGTGTCTTGCATTTGGGTCTGCCTTCAACGCCCCCCTTATGGCATGTTAAGGTTTTTTGAATAGAATCCAATTTTGCATCCATTAGTTTAAATTCAGATCTAAGTTGTTGGAACTCGTTGGAAGATTCTTTTCTGTGTTTTCAAAGCAAATCCATTATAGAACCCAAAAAGGCAAGAGCTTCTTCTTTAGTACCTTTGTCACTCCTCGTACTCATAGTAAAAAATATCACGTTTAAAAGTCAGGTTTCAGAACAGATTGGAAACAGCAAAGTAAGTAAGGTAGGAGTGACTGCAAGAAGCTGTTACTCCATTCACAACCAGCAGGGGCTATCAAGATGCACTCCTGATAACTTGATAAAAGATGTAATTGTCAGGGTAATTTTTTGGATTAAAATTGCCACATGGGTCACACAAGCGTTAAAATTCAAAATTGTTTAATGTAATTTGCAGTGCCGAGTGTAAAGGATATGAAATACCTGTTATTCCACATTCAAGGCACCACAAAAAACACACTTAACACAACACAATAAATCTAAATACTTAAGATGGCTCATATACATAGATTAATTGTATGTCCATAAGGTGACACTGGGCACAGGGGTGCCTGTACATAAGGTGACTGACAGGGAATAATAATGTAGTGGTTGTTGAGGGTGTGGAGAAGTGGGTTAGAGGTAGCTTTGCTGCTTGGAAAAAGTAAGGTTTTGAGTCTGATGATCCCGAGTTGAATGCTAGTCTCTTTGCTGTTGGGAGTGGGACAAACAAACAGTTCATGATCAGGGTTGGTGGGATCCTTCATGACGTTACTGGCCCTTTTCCAATACCTCTTCTGTATACATGACCTTGATGGCAGGCAAGCTGGTGTCAGTGACGTTTTGAGTGGTTTTGACTTCCCAAGGTAGAGCTTCCTGTCTGCTGCCCCAGTGCAGTTTCCATATCGTGCAGTGATGGAGCTAGAACACTAAACACAATCAGAGGGGACGATGGAGTATGAGAAACAAATAGAAATGACTAAATATGTTTTCTGTCAGGGGTACAGAAAACAGAATGAAAACCCCAGGTAGTATCTTGCCTCCTGGGTGCCAGGGTACAGGATATCCCGGATAGAGTCCTCAGCATTCTTAAGAAGGAGGGTGAACAGAAGTCATCAGTTACGTAGATACCAATGACATGGATAGGACGAGTGATGAGGTTCTGCAAAGGGAGTTCAAGGAGTTATGCGCTAACTTAAAGGACAGGACCTCAAGGGTTGTGATCTTCGGATTGTTACCTGTGCCACACACTAGTGAGGCCAGAAATAGGAAGCTTATACAGTTAAGGAGTTGGTCTGTGAGGGAGAGCATATGACTTTTGGATCATTGGGTTCTCTACCAGACGGTTTGCACCTGAACTGGAGGGGGACTGATCTCCCAGCTGGAGGGTTTGCCAGTGAGGTATAAAGTAGAGTTGCAGGGGGATGGGAACCAGAGTACTAAAACAGTTATTGGAGAGATTGTGGAGACAGATGGTGGTAAGACCTCAGATAAAATCAGGAGTCAAAAGGCTGAACATGGTGCGACTAGTGCCCTGAGCTGCATATATTTCAGTGCAAGGAGTATCGTAAGAAAGGCGGTTGAGCTCAGGGTATGGACCAACACCTGGAATTGTGATATTGTAGCCATTAACGAGCCTTGTTTGCAGGAGGTGCACGACTGTGACCAATCGCTGAGCAGGAGTATGTGAAGTGAGCTACCTTTTCAATCGGGTCCACACTCAAGATTTAAAAGGCAGGACTTGGGGGCAGTTTTTCCAGAGTTGGACTGCGACCAATCACTGAGCAGGATTCATTAGAAAGAGCAAATAAAATTTTACAAAAGCAAGTGTAATTGGAGTTGCCATTCTTGGAATGACTATTGTGAGTGCGCCAGTGTTTGGAGGGGCTTTGGCTCATCAGGCTTCAGCAGGATCAGGCTTGGGCGAGGTAAAGTATGGGGTAGGTTACTCTTTCTGTTCTTAATTCTTCATTCCTCTTCTGGTGGGGCACAGTAGTGAGAATGGCTCCAGGGGCAGTGTGTTGTACTGTGTGTGAGATGTGGGAATTCTGGGAGACCTTCAGTCTCCAGGAGAAAGACATCTGTACCAGCAGCAGCAAGCTGCAGTGTATTGAGAAAGTATTAAGGAACTGAAGCTGCGGATTGGTGACTTTCGGCCCATACGGGAGAATGAGGAGGTGATAGATAAGATCTACAGAGAGGTAGTCACCAGGAGACAGGTAACTGGGTGACTGTCAGGAGGAATGCAAAGGCAGTGCAGAGTACCCCATGGCCGTTTCCCTCAATAATATATTACTTCAGATACTGCTGAGGAGGGTGACCTACGGGGGAGGGGGGGCAACCACAGTGACCGAGTCTCTGGCACTGAATCTGGTGCTGTGGCTCAGAAGACAAGAGATGTGAAGAAGACTGCAATGGCAATAGGAATTTCCTTAGTCAGAGGAATAGAGATGAGATTCTGTTGGCACAATATACACCTGGGTAATATGTTAACTCCTAAGTTCCAGGGTCAGATATGTCTCAGATCGGGTCGACAGCATTCAAAAGGGGGAGGGTGAAAAGTTGATGGTTTCCAGCCAATATTTGTTGATTAAGGCTCAATTTAATGTCTTCATGAAAATACACTGTCCGTAAGTAACACACAAAATGCAGAAGGAACTCAGCAGGCCAGGCAACATCTACGGAAAAGAGAAAATCGATGTTTCGGGCCGAAACCTTTCGGCAGTTCCCATTGCTGCCACTCAGCCTGTCGAGTTCCTCCAGCATTTTGTGTGTGTTGCTCAAGTTTCCAGCATTTGCAGATTTTCGCTTGTTCGCCCATAAGTAACTGCCGGTATTAATGTACATGACACTAGATAGATCTACACCACGTCATTCTTTTGGACCATTGTGGCAACCCACTTCCTAGAGCACTCGAACTGGCTCACAAATAGCCAGTGCGCCGGCACAAAGGCCAATCCCAAAAGGGCTCCAGGTCTGCTTCACCAACAAAGGGAAAAGCCTGCAGGGGATTGTGAGTACGTGCCCCTTACAGCATCCGAACCCGGGGAGGGTGGGATTACAGAGGCTTTAAAGCAAACTGTGAAGTTCGAATAAAATCTTTCTTTAACTGCAGTTTACCGACTCCGTGTTGTTATTTTAGCGCTGCGTGTAGCACACCGCTACAATTGGTGACCCCGACGGTCCAAACGATTTTTGGACCGGATATGAATGACGCCGCATCTGTTCATGCAGTTTCTTTGAAACTGCCAAGCTTCTGGACGCTGCGACCTCACCTCTGGTTCCAGCAAGCAGAAGCCCAATTCCATGTTCGGCAGATAACCTCAGAGGACACACGTTACTACTACGTAGTGAGCTCCCTTGACCAGGACACAGCGGCCCAGGTTGAGGAGTCTCCCCCAGCGGATGGCAAGTACACGGAATTCAAAGCCCTGCTCATAAGGACTTTCAGACTCTCACAGCGCGAGCCGGCTGCCCGCTTACTGCATCTGGATGGTTTGGGAGACAGACCGCCATCGGCTTTGATGAACGAGATGTTGTCTCTGGCCGGAGGACACAAGCCCTGCCTCATGTTTGAGCAGGCATTCCTGGAGCAGCTGCCCGAGGACATACGCCCGCTGCTGTCTGACGCGGATTTCAGCGACCCCCGGAAGGTGGCAGCCCGGGCGGACTTGCTGTGGAATGCCAAGAAGGAGAGTGAGGTGTCCGTCGCACAGATCACCAGGCCACGCTCCCAGCCGCAAACCAGACCAGGCCTGGCCACAGAGCCCGCTAACCCCAGGGGCAGGGGTGAGGAGACCAATGAACAAAGGTGCTTCTACCACCAGCGGTGGGGCACAAAAGCCCGCCGTTGTAGCCCGCCCTGCAAGTTCCCAGGAAACGCCAGAGCCAGCCACCGCTGATGGCTACAGCGGCTGGCCATCGGGATAGCCTCCTGTATGTGTGGGACAAGAGGTCAGGACGCCGTTTTTTGGTCGACACCGGTGCCGAGATCAGCATCTTACCTCTGACAAATTACGACACCAGCAACAGGGCACCGGGTCCCCCCCCCCCCCCGAGGGCCATGAACGGCAGCACAGTAAGGACCTATGACACCAGTCAGGTGCAGCTACAGTTCGGCTCCAGCAGGTTCACGTGGGACTTCACACTGGCTGCTGTAGCCCAACCGCTCCAGGGAGCGGAGTTTTTGCGAGCTCACAGCCTACTGGTCGACCTGCCGAGGCAGAGACTGGTCCACGCCGAGACCTTTCAGACATTCTCCCTGGGAGAAGCCCAGTTGCCGGCCCCACACCTAGACTCCATCTCGCTGTCCAACGACTTCACCAGAGTCCTGGTGGATTTCCCATCGGTTCTGGCACCGCGGTTCACGGCAGCCTTGCCCAGGCACGGCGTACAGCACCACATCCCGACCCAGGGACCACCCCTCCATGCCCGTGCTCGGCGGCTTCCCCCGGACAAGCTCCGACTGGCGAAGGAGGAGTTCAAGAAGATGGAGGAATTGGGGATCATACGGCGGTCCGACAGCCCATGGGCCTCCCCCCTGCACATGGTGCCCAAAGCGACAGGGGGCTGGAGAACATGCGGCGACTACCGCAGGCTGAATGAGGCTACAACACCGGACCGCTACCCTGTGCCGCACATTCAGGACTTTGCAGCAAACCTGCACGGCGCACGGATCTTCTCCAAGGTAGACCTTGTCCGGGGATACCATCAAATCCCGATGCATCTGGACAACGTCCCCAAAACGGCTCTCATCACCCCGTTCGGCCTTTTCGAGTTCCTCCGCATGCCGCTCAGACTGAAGAATGCCGCACAGACGTTCCAGCGGTTAATGGACGTGGTGGGACGCGACCTGGACTTCGCTTTCATCTATTTGGACGACATCCTCATAGCCAGCAACAGTCGTCAGGAGCATCTGTCCTACCTCCGTCGACTCTACGCCCAACTGAGTGAATAGGGTCTAACAATCAACCCGGCCAAATGCCAGTTCGGGCTCGACACCATCAACTTCCTGGGCCACAAGATTACTAAAGACAGGGCGACCCCCCTGCCCGCTAAGGTAGACGCAGTCCGCCATTTCCCCCGACCCACCACGATCAAAGGCCTTCAGGAATTCGTATGTATGGTGAATTTCTACCACTGCTTCCTCCCTTCAGCTGCCCGGATCATGCGCCCCCTGTTCGCCCCGATGTCGGGTCCGGGCAAGGACATTACCTGAAAAGAGGAGTCCGCCGCCGCTTTCATTAAAATGAAAGAAGCCTTGGCAAACGCCGCGATGCTAGTGCACCCCAGAATGTACGTCCCTACCGCCCTCTAACACGGCAGTCGGTGGAGTACTAGAGCAACTCATCGCGGGTCACTGGCAACCCCTGGCGTTTTTCAGCAAACACCTGCGGCCACCCGAGCTCAAATACAGTGCTTTCGACCGGGAACTGTTGGCGCTATACCTGGCAATCCGGCATTTCAAGGAACTTCTTAGAAAATAGGCCCTTCACCGCGTTCACGGACCACAAGCCGCTTACCTTTACATTCACGAAGGTGTCCGATCCCTGGTCGTCCCGCCAGCAGCGCCATCTGTCCTGCACCTCTGAATACATGATGGATGTCCGGCACGTCTCGGGAAAGGACAATGTCGTGGTGGACGCGCTCTCTCACCCTAACATTCATGCCCTTTCCCAAGGGGTAGACTTTGAGACGCTGGCAGAGGCGCAGCAGGCAGACGAGGAGATCCCGAGTTACAGAACCGCAGTCTCTGGTTTGCAGCTCCAGGACCTCCCCGTAGGCCCGGGTGAGAGGACCCTACTCTGTGACGTCGCCACTGGCCAGCCCCGTCCCGTCATCCCGGTACCTTGACGGCAACGTGTTTTCAACTCCATTCATAACTTAGCACACCCCTCCATCAGGACAACCGTCTGGATGGTCTCCAGCAGGTTCGTTTGGCACGGTCTCCGCAAGCAGGTCAGTGAATGGGCCAGAACGTGCATGCACTGCCAGACGGCCAAGGTGCAGCAGCACACCAAAGCTCTGCCGCAGCAGTTCCACCCCACCCACTGGCGTTTCGACCACATTCATGTGGATATTGTGGGCCCCCTGCCAGTGTCGCGAGGAGCGCGGCACCTCCTCACTATCGTGGACTGGTTCACAAGATGGCCAGAGGCGGTCCCGCTCACCGACACCACCTCCGAATCTTGTACCCGGGCACTGATCGCCACCTGGATATCTCGCTTTGGTGTACCGGCCCACATTAACTCCGACAGAGGCGCCCAGTTCACCTCCAGCCTGTGGTCAGCTATGGCCAGCCTTTTGGGGACACAGCTGCACCACACCACTGCCTACCACCCACAGTCGAACGGGCTGGTGGAGCGTTTCCACCGTCACCTGAAGTCGGCCCTCATGGCCCGCCTGCGAGGAGCTAACTGGGTGGACGAGCTTCCCTGGGTCCTACTCGGCATCCGCACGGCGCCCAAAGACGATCTGCACGCCTCGTCAGCCGAGTTGGTGTACGGCGCACCCCTGGTCGTCTCTGGGGAGTTCATACCAGCCCCAAGGGGGCACAACGAAGAACCCGCAGCAGTCCTGGGCAGACAACGTGAGAGGCTCGGTGACCTGGCCTCCATACCCACTTCGCAGCATGGGCAGAACCTGACCTGCGTACCCCAAGACCTGTAGAACTGTAAGTTTGTGTCTGTACGAAGGGGCGGGCATCGGCCACCACTGCAATGGCCCTACGAGGGGCCATTTACAGTGCTTAGGAACAACGGGTCCACATTCGTGCTGGACATTGGGGGAGAAAGGAGGTTTTCACGGTGGACCGACTCAAACCAGCCCATGTGGACTTTGCGCAACCGGTCGAGTTTCCTGCACCACGGTGCAGAGGCCGACCTCCCAAACAGGGTCCGGCCCAGACTGTGGACATTGGGGGGGTGTATCGCCGGTTCTGGGGGGGGAGGGTTATGTGGTGACCCACTTCCTAGCACACTCGAACCGGCTCACAAATAGCCAGCGCACCGGCACAAAGGCCAGTCCCAAAAGGGCGCCAGGTCTGCTTCACCAACAAAGGGAAAAGCCTGCGGGGGATTGTGAGTACGTGCCCCTTACAGCATCCGAACCCGGGGAGGGTGGGATTACAGAGGCTTTAAAGCAAACTGTGAAGTTCGAATAAAATCTTTCTTTAACTGCAGTTTACTGACTCCGTGTCGTTATTTTAGCGCTGCGTGTAGCACACCGCTACACCATCGCCTTTTCTGTTATTGTTGCTACTTCAGTTTTTCTTCAATCATTCACGCACGTTGCCAGATAAAGGAAACGGAAACAAACAAACCAACTAATTGATCGTGGTCAGGAGATCCGCCACAACTTTATCAATAACTTCGCTGTAATTCTACAGAGCAGCACAACATCATCTCTCTCTTTGCTTCGGCTCTGTAACAGAAGTTAATGTTGAAAATTAAGTTCTTCGTTTGATTATTGTGTCTATATTATATCCGAATTGTATTATATCACGTGTTGATATTATATCCGAAATTGCTGAAGTTTAAGTTCAAATGTAAATCGAAAAATTGTTCATATATGTCAATTTCATATTTTCAAATACGTTAAGTTAGTAGGAAGTTTTGTCCTGTTGGCATTGAGAAAAAAAGAACTGGTGGAAATTGTTCACACTAGAACATGTTGAGAAGGAAGGATGTGTTGAATATAGAGACTCTCAGCGGAATTAGGGGTGCCGGGACATAACTGGGAAGCAGCTTCATATCCCAGTATCACATTTTAAAAACATAACTTTCTTTGCAATAAGAGGTTAAAATATCGAGATTTTAGCATCCATTCCAGCTGAGAGCGCATGTTATCCTTGTGTTAATCATGAAATGGTGGAGTCAGATTGAAATTGCATTTGCACACTCCTACTACCAAGCTGGCTGGAAGTTGGAGGAACTACTTTTTCTGGATGTGATAGAGGTTCTAAATTCCAGAGTCGGGGAAACAGTAAACTAAAATAAAGCTTTTATTTATTATATGAAGAGGAATCACGTAAAGCAGGGTTTCAAAATGTCACACAACATGATTTAAAACGGTTCTTTGATTGAATTGTGAACCTTTGTAAATCTAACTAATACTATGAAATCAGAGAGCTGTGCAAGAAACTGACAAGCTTTCACGTCCTACCATAAATCACAGGCTGTCCATAAATCTACGGCTCTTGTACGCAAAGATAATAGACACAGCTTTGTTAACTCAACTGAGTACAAGTTGGGTAATATGCTCTAAAAATTACTAAAGGCCAAGCTTTTGGTTATAATTAGTAAAATAAAAGTGTCACCGTATCTACAAATAAATGAGAGAGAACAGCTTCAGACACAGAGGCTCCACGTCATAGACATCCATGGCTTTCAAGGGTATCTGTGATATTCATATAATTGATTAGGATACATTTGATGCAAGAATTATTTTATTTAATAATCAGAAGGATGCAATGTTAGGGAATGAGCACGATATGTAGGTCACGCTGTATTTGCAATGAATCAAAAGTTATTCGAAACTTTTCTTAAGGTGTATTATACATGAAGAATCCAGGCTCCAAAGTAAAGGAGGCAGCAGGGCGTCAGTAAATAAATGGTACTTGTGGTTTGCATAAGCTAGTGGTCGCCAACCCATCGATCACGATCGACTGGTCAATCTTTGAGACTTTCCCAGTAGATCCCAAAAAAAAATGAAAATTAAATATACAAATACTGTTGAGAGATTGTTCCCTGGTTGCGGGGTTTTAGTTCCGTTCTTTCTGCCCAGTGAGCATGCATGTAGCTTCCCCACACTACACTGTAATTCAGTGGTCCCCAACCACCAGGCCGCGAGGAAATGATGTCAGTCAACTGCACCTTTCCTCATTTCCTGTCACGCCCACTGTTGAACTTGAATGCATGCGAGGTCATCAGTTGCCTAAGTGCAGTGACACCCTCGCGCAGCCAGCGGGAAGTGTCGTTGCTACAGGCCTGGAGCGCGGACAGATGGGCACCGCCTCTAAACCTGTTTGGCACACTGAATGTTTGTGGGGAACCTGGTGCTAAAATATTCACACATGACCTAATCCAGGCTCAGGGTTTTGTAAGTAGCAGAGCAGCTACCTCACTGCGTGTGTGCTCATACATTATTTCTACTTCTGGGTTGCGGGGTTTTACTTCCGGTCTTTTCTGCCCCGGTGCACATGTGTGTAACTAATTGATCTGGGGTCGATCTTGCCTTTCACTAAGGCCAAGGTAGGGGATCTTGGTCTTAAAAAGGTTGGTGACCACTTGCATAAGTGATAACTAGTTACTGGAGGACAAGATTGATTGCAACTTGTCTTGACAGTAGTTTATAAGAAATTTTCTACAATACAGTATATCGGAAGCACATGTGGCTGTCTTATCAAAAGCGTACCGCCGTCCTACTTCGTCGCTCAGTGAAAAATGAACTGAAGTGCGGCAAACTAACTGCACACAGCTTCAATAATTGCAGAATTTCAATAAAAAATAAAGTACAAAAAAAAGAAAAATGCATCTCCACTCTGCAGTCCTGACACTACGCAATGACATTTGTGAGTCAGCGACTGCAACGTCAACAGACAGATGATACGTTGAAATTGGCCATTGTAGTTCGACATAATTATTTGCTCGATCAATTGTAACATAACACATATAAAACCCACACTATTATGCCCTTCAATGCGAGATGATAAGCTTGTTAAATGGAGACCACAGCTGTCTTTATTCTACTAATTGATGTGTGGGGAAGTAGTATTTGTAATGAAAGACAATTAGACACAAGTATGATTCTGGCATGGATCCTGAGGACTGGAAAGTGGCAAATGTCAGTCCGCACTTGAAGAATGGAGAGAGGCAGAACAAAGGAAATTATAAGCAAGTTAGTCTGACATTGGGAAGATGTTGGAGTCAATTGCTAAGGATATGCTGTAGGCAACATGGTTTCCTTGAGGAAAAATCTTGCCTGACAAATCCGTTGGAATTTTTAAAGAAATAACAAGCAGGTTAAGCAAAGGAGAATCGGTGGATGTTGTGTACTTGGATTTTCAGAAGGCATTTGAGAAGGTGCCACACAGGAGGCTGGTAAACATGCTTAGAGTCTGTGGTATTACAGGAAAGATACTAGCACCGATAGAGCACTGGCTTCTTGACAGGAGGCCAAGAGTTAGAATAAAAGGAGCCTTTTTTGGTTAGCAGCCAGTGACTCGTGGTGTTCCACAGGGGTCTGTGTTGGGACTGCTTCTTACATTATATGTCAACGACTTGGATGATAGAATTGATGGCTTTGTGGTCAAGTTTGCAGATGATACGAAGATAGGTGGAGGGGCAGGTAGTGCTGAGGAAGCAGTGGCTACAGAAGGAATTAAACAGATCAGGAGAATGGGCCAAGAAATGGCAGATGGAATACAGTGTCTTGGCGTGTATGTCATGTATTTTAGTAGAAGTTAGACTATTTTCTAAATGAAGAGAAATTTCATAAATCGGGGTTGTAAAAAGGAACTTGCAGGATTCCTAAAGATTAATTTTCAGGTTGAGTGAGTGGTGATGAAGCAAATGAAATATTAGCATCTATTTTGGGAGGACTGAAATATAAAAACATGGATGTTATTCTCAGGCTTTATAAGGCACTGGTGAGGCCTCACTTGGAGTATTGTGAACTGTGAACTTAATCTAGGGGGTGATAACCCCCTTGCCCAGCTAAACTTAATAAATCTCGTTTGAGTGGATGCTGCGCGATGTGTCCCCTGTGCCAAATCAGTACCCCGAAATAACAAACAGTACAAAATATGTGGTTAAACAATTAAGATTTATAATTCTTACTTTGACTATAATGGTTAGTACAGAAACAAAATATAAAAGAAAAAGGCACCAATAATCTTATTAAACAGTCATGTGCACAAATCATGGCACTCACTCAGCAGGATCTTCTATCCACCATTCGATCTGGTCCGTGCATTGTCGATCCCCGGCTGATTGGGCGGCCCACCAACTCGCTCAAGTTCTGTTTCCTTTCTTCATTCCCCTTGTGCCTTCTTGCAAAAGCCTACAAAACCAACAGCTTTCAGACACACACAAAAGAATAACATTTCCCCCATTGGATAGTCACCTGTTATCTCTAGTTATAACCCAAACATTACTAATACAGAGAAACCATTACCTCGTCAATTAACATTACATAGAAGTCATTACGTTAGCCTTAGCAGTGAAGCCTTACAGCATGTTACACTCTGCCCCCATCAAATTTAGTCATGTCCTCATGACGTTCAGATAGTTTGCTAAACGTTCCTGCAAAACACAAACCCAATCCAGATGCAAAAACCAGTGACATAGCTCCCCAAACAGTAGATATCACACCCTGACCCCCAGGTGCTACACAGGCCACCCTATCTGGTGGTTTCTTAATTCTCTGGGACCTCCATACCCCCTCACCTAACTCTTCAGGTTCGGATGCTACTGGGGATACTTCGGCTCTGCTTGCCAAAACCTCTTCAGATCTATCACTCATGCCCCCTGCAACTCAGAGCGCCCTCTTCCATGTCCAGGCCCCACTTCCTCTCCTTCAGGGTCCTGCTGTAACCCAGGCAGCCCACAGATAGCCCTCCCCCACCTCACCTCACTCAGTGGGAGAAGGGCCAGGAGTCTCTTCCTCAATCAATGGGGAGTTAGCGAAAAGCAGCATGTACCACACATCCAGATCATCCTCTGATTCGGTATTCCTCTCATTTTTCTCAGCCTTCCCGCTGATGGCAAGCTGACTCATCCTCTGATTCAGTATTCCTTTCCTTCTTCTCAGCCTTCATCCCAGGGGCAAAACCGCTCTCCCACTCCTCATCCATGTCCTGCCCCTCACGCACCCGTCGTGACAAAACACCCGCATCCCTGTTCCGGCTCCCCGGCTGGTACTTCAGGCTGAAATCATAGACAGACAACACTGCCAACCACCGATGGCCTGTGGCATCCATTTTCGCTGAGGTCACGATACGAGTTAGGGGGTTGTTGTTTGTCCTCACCCCAAACTTGGCCCCATAGAGACAGTCACACAGCTCATCCACCACCGCCCATTTCACTGCCAAGAATTCCAACTTGGGCAGGGGATAATTTCTCTCGGAGGGTGACAAATTCCGACTGACAAATGCCACGGGTCTCAACTCAGTGCCCTGATCCTGATACCGGATGCTTCCTAAACCTTCGTGGCTGTCGTCTGTGTGCAATACACATGGCAATCGGACAAAAGCCAGCACCGGCATTTGGGTCAGCAACACCTCAAGCAAGTTCATATCCCCCACCGTATTATCCATGACCCGCTGGAAGGTTGCAGGGGCTCCCGATATGCCCTGGGGCATCCTTTCAGACTGGACGTATCCCGGGAGACATATAAAGGCTGTCTTCTCTTTGTTGGCCTCACTCCTCGGGGTCTGGTAATATCCACTCCTCAGATCCAGCACAGTAAACCACTTCACACTACTCAGATAGGCCAGCGCGTCTCCGACCCTCGGGACCGCATACTGGTCAGGGATGGTGCGCCTGTCCAGAGTCCTGTAGTCCACACACCCGTGTACTTCCCCTTTCTTCTTCCTGGCCACCACTATTGGGGACGCATCGGGGCTTCGAGACTCAGCGATGATCCCGGTTTCCTTCAACTCACAGAAATGCTGTGCCACATGACTTCCACGTCTGTAGGGACCAGTTGCCTTGACCTCTCTCTAAACGGAGTGTCCTCAGCAGTTAACTTTTCCCCCTCGTGGTATTCCGGAGCGTCTACTAAGAGGGCTTCAACTTCAGACACTCCGGGAAACTTTAGAGTCCCCATCACTCTTGCTACTTCCCCGGGCCATACCACCATTGGATTTGAATGGGTGAACCACACAGTCCCTCGTTTAAATTCAATACTCGGCCCAATGCTGCCACGCACTTCCTCAAAAGCAGCTCAAAACTCTGGGTGCATGGACAATGTCCCCAAACCACTCTCACCCGCCGTCTTCTGACAGGCCCCCATGAGCCTCCTCACTAGCAGGGTTGGGAAGGTCTATCGTTGGTCCTGGTAAGGGAGCCGCAGCTATCCAAGGTCAAGGGGGATAGCTGTCGTAGTGCTTTTCCCTTGTTCTTTGTACGTGTAACTGTACCCTGTCCCCACACTGCTTCCTGTGTATTGTAGTTGCTTGTGCTGACCTGATTTCCCCTTTAATAATAAATTCCTTATTATTAAAACTGTGTGTGTCCAGGTCTCTACTGTGAGACTCAAAGAACCAGTTATTTTCCATCACAACATTTGGGGCTGCAAGCAGGATCTCATAGATTTGGGCTGGACACAAGCACGGGGTAATGTTCTGGAATAAGGGAAAGAAAGCCAGTGCAGGCACCCAGGATAAGACCCCGGGTGGGCTGATGAAAGGGAGGGATTTGAGAGTCCGGCCAGCATGCTGACAGACCACGGAAAACCAGTGGACTGGTCTGAGCAGTTAGAGCCCCGTGGAGAGAAGCTGGGCCTTCATGTGGTCTCCCTCCTGAAGGAATCAGGGTTCCCCAAAGCCAAGGGGAGTCAAAGGGGTGCCTTCTGGTTGTTTGCGGAGGCCAGGTTAGAATTACTGATTACCTGCAGCACTTGTGTGGTCAGAAGGACAGGGAAATTGAACACCTCAGTCAGCGTTGTTGCACGCTGAAGGAAGCAGCACAGGCTACCCAGGTCCGAGCCGATGACCTTGAAGTTAGGGGAACTGAACTTGCCTGTCGCCTCATAAAACTTCAGCAGGCCAGGGCAGCCCGTCGGTCTGGCTGGCAGCCGGACCCGTTAAAGATTCGAGCCTTCGTCCAGTGCGGCGACAAGCTGGACGCATGGCTGGGGGATGGGGACATCCGGCTGGATAGTGGCGTCAAGGGGATGCCCGAGGAACCAAGGTCCCACAACCACCCTTCCCCCTTCTCACCCGAGCTCCAACATACCCGACCCGTCACCACATGGTCCCAGGTTCACCGCAGGGAGGAAGGGAATGAGGGGGAGACTTTCGGACCTTCCCCTAGTCACTCCGAGACCACGGAGACCCGGGACTTCTCCCCCAAGGAGCTGACCCAACTGGCGGAGCGGTACCGCCAACGACCGGGCGAGCACCCGGCCGCCTGGCTGCTCCAGCTGTGGGACGAGGTGGGGCCTCAACCTCAGCCTCTCCCATCAGGAGTCAAGCGGCCTGGGAAGCCTCTCCCATCAGGAGACAAGCGCTCCGGGAAGCCTCTCCCATCAGGAGACAAGCGCCCCGGGAAGCCTCTCCCATCAGGAGACAAGCGCCCCGGGAAGCCTCTCCCATCAGGAGACAAGAGTCCCGGGAAGCCTCTCCCATCAGGAGACAAGCGCCCCGGGAAGCCTCTCCCATCAGGAGACAAGAGTCCCGGGAAGCCTCTCCCATCAGGAGACAAGCGCCCCGGGAAGCCTCTCCCATCAGGAGACAAGAGCCCTGGGAAGCCTCTCCCATCAGGAGACAGGCGCCCCGGGAAGCCTCTCCCGTCAGGAGACAAGAGTCCTGGGAAGCCTCTCCCATCAGGAGACAAGTGCCCCGGGAAGCCTCTCCCGTCAGGAGACAAGCGGCCCGGGAAGCCTCTCCCATCAGGAGACAAGAGTCCCGGGAAGCCTCTCCCATCAGGAGACAAGCGGCCCGGGAAGCCTCTCCCATCAGGAGACAAGAGTCCCGGGAAGCCTCTCCCATCAGGAGACAAGTGTCCCGGGAAGCCTCTCCCATCAGGAGACAAGTGCCCCGGGAAGCCTCTCCCATCAGGAGACAAGCGCCCTGGGAAGCCTCTCCCATCAGGAGACAAGCGCCCCGGGAAGCCTCTCCCATCAGGAGACAAGTGCCCCGGGAAGCCTCTCCCGTCAGGAGACAAGCGCCCTGGGAAGCCTGAAGCCTCTCCCATCAGGAGACAAGTGCCCCGGGAAGCCTCTCCCATCAGGAGACAAGCGCCCTGGGAAGCCTCTCCCATCAGGAGACAAGAGTCCCGGGAAGCCTCTCCCGTCAGGAGACAAGAGTCCCGGGAAGCCTCTCCCATCAGGAGACAAGCGGCCTGGGAAGCCTCTCCCATCAGGAGACAAGCGCCCCGGGAAGCCTCTCCCATCAGGAGACAAGCGGCCTGGGAAGCCTCTCCCATCAGGAGACAAGCGCCCCGGGAAGCCTCTCCCATCAGGAGACAAGCGGCCTGGGAAGCCTCTCCCATCAGGAGACAAGCGCCCCGGGAAGCCTCTCCCATCAGGAGACAAGCGGCCTGGGAAGCCTCTCCCATCAGGAGACAAGCGCCCCGGGAAGCCTCTCCCGTCAGGAGACAAGAGTCCCGGGAAGCCTCTCCCGTCAGGAGACAAGCGGCCTGGGAAGCCTCTCCCATCAGGAGACAAGCGGCCTGGGAAGCCTCTCCCATCAGGAGACAAGTGCCCCGGGAAGCCTCTCCCGTCAGGAGACAAGAGTCCCGGGAAGCCTCTCCCATCAGGAGACAAGAGTCCCGGGAAGCCTCTCCCGTCAGGAGACAAGTGCCCCGGGAAGCCTCTCCCGTCAGGAGACAAGTGCCCCGGGAAGCCTCTCCCATCAGGAGACAAGCGCCCCGGGAAGCCCCTCCCATCAGGAGACAAGCGGCCTGGGAAGCCTCTCCCATCAGGAGACAAGTGCCCCGGGAAGCCTCTCCCATCAGGAGACGTGCCCCGGGAAGCCTCTCCCATCAGGAGACAAGCGCCCCGGGAAGCCCCTCCCATCAGGAGACAAGCGGCCTGGGAAGCCTCTCCCATCAGGAGACAAGCGTCCTGGGAAGCCTCTCCCATCAGGAGACAAGTGCCCCGGGAAGCCTCTCCCATCAGGAGACAAGTGCCCCGGGAAGCCTCTCCCATCAGGAGACAAGCGTCCCGGGAAGCCTCTCCCATCAGGAGACAAGAGTCCTGGGAAGCCTCTCCCATCAGGAGACAAGCGTCCCGGGAAGCCTCTCCCATCAGGAGACAAGCGGCCTGGGAAGCCTCTCCCATCAGGAGACAAGCGCCCCGGGAAGCCTCTCCCATCAGGAGACAAGCGCCCCGGGAAGCCTCTCCCATCAGGAGACAAGCGGCCTGGGAAGCCTCTCCCATCAGGAGACAAGCGTCCCGGGAAGCCTCTCCCATCAGGAGACAAGCGGCCTGGGAAGCCTCTCCCATCAGGAGACAAGCGGCCTGGGAAGCCTCTCCCATCAGGAGACAAGAGCCCCGGGAAGCCTCTCCCATCAGGAGACAAGCGCCCTGGGAAGCCTCTCCCATCAGGAGACAAGCGGCCTGGGAAGCCTCTCCCATCAGGAGACAAGCGTCCTGGGAAGCCTCTCCCATCAGGAGACAAGAGTCCCGGGAAGCCCCTCCCATCAGGAGACAAGCGTCCCGGGAAGCCCCTCCCATCAGGAGACAAGCGGCCCGGGAAGCCTCTCCCATCAGGAGACAAGCGCCCCGGGAAGCCTCTCCCATCAGGAGACAAGCGTCCTGGGAAGCCTCTCCCATCAGGAGACAAGAGTCCTGGGAAGCCTCTCCCATCAGGAGACAAGCGTCCCGGGAAGCCTCTCCCATCAGGAGACAAGCGTCCCGGGAAGCCTCTCCCATCAGGAGGCAAGTGCCCTGGGAAGCCTCTCCCATCAGGAGACAAGCGCCCTGGGAAGCCTCTCCCGTCAGGAGGCAAGAGTCCTGGCAAGCCTCTCCCATCAGGAGACAAGCGCCCCGGGAAGCCTCTCCCATCAGGAGACAAGCGCCCCGGGAAGCCTCTCCCATCAGGAGACAAGCGCCCCGGGAAGCCTCTCCCATCAGGAGACAAGAGTCCTGGGAAGCCTCTCCCATCAGGAGACAAGCGCCCCGGGAAGCCTCTCCCATCAGGAGACAAGAGTCCTGGGAAGCCTCTCCCATCAGGAGACAAGAGTCCCGGGAAGCCTCTCCCATCAGGAGGCAAGTGCCCTGGGAAGCCTCTCCCATCAGGAGACAAGAGTCCTGGGAAGCCTCTCCCATCAGGAGACAAGAGTCCCGGGAAGCCTCTCCCATCAGGAGACAAGCGTCCTGGGAAGCCTCTCCCATCAGGAGGCAAGCGCCCCGGGAAGCGTCTCCCATCAGGAGACAAGAGTCCCGGGAAGCCTCTCCCATCAGGAGACAAGAGTCCCGGGAAGCCTCTCCCGTCAGGAGACAAGCGGCCTGGGAAGCCTCTCCCATCAGGAGACAAGCGCCCCGGGAAGCCTCTCCCATCAGGAGACAAGAGTCCCGGGAAGCCTCTCCCGTCAGGAGACAAGCGGCCTGGGAAGCCTCTCCCGTCAGGAGGCAAGCGCCCTGGGAAGCCTCTCCCATCAGGAGACAAGCGCCCCGGGAAGCCTCTCCCGTCAGGAGACAAGCGCCCTGGGAAGCCCCTCTGACCAGCAGAGCATAAACAATGCGCTGTGGGCGCCACAAGCGGAAATCTGCGACGGCACAACCCTGTGGGATCGGGTAGTGACCACGGTACGAGCTCGCTGTCCCACACTTCTGGAGTGGGATCTACACGGGCGCCCGCAATGAGGTACGGTCAGTGAGGGCACCCGGGTTATCAGGGAATGGGCACTGGTCAATGGCATCTTTCAAGGTGCCTGCGACCGCAACTTCCTTGAAAACACACGAGTGACTGGTGTCCTAGCGGGATACTTGGTCACGACCGCGCGCCCCGATCTGAAGTCTGTAATCCTGCCCATCATGGCACCAGCCAGCGATAGGACCATAAGGGATGCCATCACCCTCCTGAAGGGATTAGAATATATGCAGAGGGGGGCACCTACGCAGGTCCGGAAGACCGAGACAAGGGCCCTAGACACTATCCTTCGCAGATATACACGCAAGCAGCTGTACATGGACCTGCTGCATGCAGGGGTGGATCGTAACCAGATAGATGGCATTCCCACCCCCACCCTATATGCCCTGTGGAAGAAGCATTGCAGGGGGAAGACTAGTTACAAAAAGACCGCCAGACCAGACCATGCCCACACCGAGCCACCCTCCGTTCCTCCCCTGCCCGAAACTGTCTCGAAGGCCCTCAAAGCAGAACTCAGACAGCTTGTCAGACAGCTCACCCCCGGCGTGGCAGCCCTCCTCCCCCCTCCCATAGGATGAAGGCCAGGCCCCCGGCGCATTTGCTCTCTCGCCCTTTCCCGCCCGGGGGACCTGAGGCCACATATACCCGTCACAGTACACTGGGGAAAGGGGAACACACAGAGGTGGACCTGAGGCCACATATACCCGTCACAGTACACTGGGGAAAGGGAAACACACAGAGGTGGACCTGAGGCCACATATACCCGTCACAGTACATTGGGGAAAGGGAAACACACAGAGGTGGACCTGAGGCAACATATACCCGTCACAGTACATTGGGGAAAGGGAAACACACAGAGGTGGACCTGAGGCAACATATACCCTTCACAGTACATTGGGGAAAGGGAAACACACAGAGGTGGACCTGAGGCCACATATACCCGTCACAGTACATTGGGGAAAGGGAAACACACAGAGGTGGACCTGAGGCCACATATACCCGTCACAGTACATCGGGGAAAGGGAAACACACAGAGGTGGACCTGAGGCCACATATACCCGTCACGGTACACTGGGGAAAGGGAAACACACAGAGGTGGACCTGAGGCCACATATACCCGTCACGGTACACTGGGGAAAGGGGAACACACAGAGGTGGACCTGAGGCCACATATACCCGTCACGGTACACTGGGGAAAGGGAAACACACAGAGGTGGACCTGAGGCCACATATACCCGTCACAGTACACTGGGGAAAGGGAAACACACAGAGGTGGACCTGAGGCCACATATACCCGTCACGGTACACTGGGGAAAGGGAAACACACAGAGGTGGACCTGAGGCCACATATACCCGTCACGGTACACTGGGGAAAGGGGAACACACAGAGGTGGACCTGAGGCCACATATACCCGTCACGGTACACTGGGGAAAGGGAAACACACAGAGGTGGACCTGAGGCCACATATACCCGTCACAGTACACTGGGGAAAGGGAAACACACAGAGGTGGACCTGAGGCCACATATACCCGTCACAGTACATTGGGGAAAGGGAAGCACACAGAGGTGGATGGTGCTTGTCAACACTGGCCCCCAGCACACGATTATCCCAGGCAATCCTGCCTTATGGAGGGGTACGGACATGCAGATAGAGGGATTGGGGGGCTCCCTGTTACCAGCTAGGGAGGTCACCCTTCGCCTAGCCATAGGCAACCATTCCCCCAGACGTGTACAAGTCCTTATTGCCTCCTCCCCGGAATGTATCCTCGGGATCAATGTTTTAAAGGGACAATCACTTGAAACAAACAGGGGCAAGTTCACCTTCGGCATCGCGCGAGCCACTATTGTCGTCGGGGCGGCTAAGTGGGAGCCAATTGTTATTCCCCCTCCCCCCAAGATCATCTGTAACAGTCAGTACAGAGTGCCGGGGGCGGGGGGGGGGGGAAGAAATCGCAGACACCATTCAAGCCCTGTTACGGGAGGGAATTATTAGAACCGCTGCCTCGCCTTTCAACAGCCCCATTTGGCCCGTCCGTAAGAGGAATGGCTCCAGGCGGATGACCATTGATTATAGGCAATTGAACAAGGCTGCACCCCCCCCCCCCTCGCCACCGCTGTACCTGACATTGTCACCCTTATTGAAGACATCGCAGGCCGTCCCCACAAACCCTGGTACGCTGTTGTCGATTCCCCTGCACTCAGATAACCAAGACCAGTTTGTCTTTACTTGGGACAGCAGACAATACACATTTAATCGCCTACCCCAAGGCTACATTCACAGCTCCACTATTTCATGGCCTTGTCTCCCGCAATTTACTCAACATCCAATTCCCACCGGACATTTCGATTGCACATTATATAGACGATATTCTTCTCCAAGGTCCTTCCGAGCCCATTGTGTCAAAGGCCCTTCACATGCTAATCGAATCCCTCAGGGGACGGGGCTGGGCCATTAATATGGAAAAGATACAGGGCCCCAGCCAAGGTGTCATTTTCCTCGGAGTACAATGGAACTCCGGGCACAGAAGCATACCCAATGCCGCCAAAAATAAAATGTTTAATTTTGCTGTCCCCTCGAATAAAACTGACACACAGAGATTCGTGGGGCTCCTGGGCTATTGGCGGCAGCAGATACCCCACTTGACCATGCTTCTCCAGCCGCTCTATAGGATCTCTGGGAAAAAATCCACATTTCCCTGGAGGCCAGCGGAACAGGCTGCCTTTGATACGGCGAAACTAGCGGTGGAACAAGCCATGCCACTTTCTTCCCGCCAGGCGGGTCTGCCTTTTGAGTTACAGGTCTCAGCGAGCGAGACGGTCGCTGAGAGGAGCCTCTGGCAGAAGACCCCAGGGCGTAGAGTCCCCCTCAGTTTCTGGACTAAGTCCCTACCTGAAGTGGCAGTGCGCTACAGCCCCTTCAAGCGCCAGCTACTAGCCTGCTACCTGGCGCTCCTCGCCACAGAATACCAAACAGGACCGACCCTGTCGTCCGTTGCCCCCATCTCCCCATAACGCGATAGGTCAAGTCCCCCGATTCTACCCACAAGGAGAGCTGTGCCCAGAGGTCCTCCATCGTCAAGTGGAAGTGATACATCCTGAAGAGTCAGCCGCCTCCATGAACAAGAGATGGCTTTCCCCCAGTCCCAGGACCCTGCCCCGGACAACCCCGAGGTACAACCCTCCCCAGCATGTTGGGGTCAACCCTTCGATTCCCTCGACCCCGACAGCAAACTGCGCGCCTGGTTCACAGTTGGTTCCAGCCGCTGGAAAGGGGGTAAACAATTTTGGAAAGCGGCAGCACTTCATCCCGCCACGGGTAAAATTTTAACCACCGAGGGGGAGGGGGGTTCCAGTCAACTTGCCGAGCTGGCGGCTGTCCACCATGTGGATGCCCATACCCAGAAAGATAATGAAGAGGCTGTAGCGGTGTGCTACACGCAGCGCTAAAATTACGACACGGAGTCGGTAACTGCAGTCGAAGGAAAAAACTTTATTCGAAATCTTCAGCCTCACTTTTAAGCCTCCCTCAACCTGCCCCCCATGGCGCAGAGGCTCCAAAGCTCTGTGCTCGCAAACCCCCGTAGGCTATCTAATTGTGAGTCGGTTCGGATGTGCCAGGAAATGGGTCGCCACAAGGCAAAGTTTAGTGCTGCTGTGGACCAGGCTGCCCAAATATCATCTGCCACCACTTCCACCCCGACACAGATCCCAGTGCACTAGCTGCATGGGCACACCACAAAGGTGGCCACTCAGGGACCGATGACACGTGGCGCTGGGCTGAACAATTCGGTGTCGCCTTGACACTTGATCAATGTAAAACCTCTGTAGATAACTGCCCCATCTGCGAGCAAGTCAAGCCACAGGACTGGCTGATAGGGCCACCGGGCCACATTCGTCACGGCACGGGGGCGGGTCAGGTATGTCAAATTGACTATATTGGACCGCTCCCGCGACAGAATAAGAAGCAGTATGTCCTCACGATGGTGGACACATACTCGGGTGTCCTGGTGGCGGTGCCCTGTGAGAGGGCCAACCAGAACGGCACCATCAGAGGATTACAGCACCTCTCCTCTCTCTATGGGGTCCCATGGGAGGTACAATCCGATCAGGGCTCACACTTTGCTGGGACCAAAGCCCAGACCTGGGCAGCTGAGAAGGGGATTTCGTGGCTGTTCCATATACCCCACCACCCCCAGGCATCGGGGCTTAATTGAAAGACTGAACGGCCTGCTCAAGGAAAAAATACGCACTCGGTCACCCTCTCGCACGCTGCAGGGGTGGCTAAGTGTCCTTCAGCAGGCCGTTGACCAGTTAAACACACGGCCCGCTAGCCAAGGGGGATCCCCACTGGCCCGCCACCTGGCACAGTCCCCATCTTCCGACTGGGAATCCACCGAACCCCCTGAGACCGAGGACTCGGGCAGAGTATGGATCCGACAGCCACAAAGCCTCCCCAGAAAGGGAGAAATTGTCACGCGCGGTCCAGGGTCACCCGCTGGGTTGCCATTCCGGGTAAATCTGATTTGTCCTGTATACATACCTGGCATTTAACCAGACGGGAATGAGTTTCCTCCTACACCTACCCCCACCCCTTCACCCCTGCCTCCCTCCACAGGACAATAGTGCGACTCCAGTCATCCCTCCTGGTCGCTGCGATGATTGGCTCCGTGACAGCTGCCAACACCCTCCTCAGGGTCGCTTACGAGTTTACCAGCAACTCCAACAGATCGGACTGCTGGATCTGCTTGTGGGCCCCAGTGCACGCTGATGATGTGCTGCCACTCACGCCAATCCCGCCAGATGACATTGAGATGAACTGTTTACACAGATTGTTTGCCCCTGCTGGTTTTGGCATATCTGTGTGTGGGGGGGGGGGGGGGGGCCTGCTGGCAGTCCCCCACCACTCTCCTCCCCATTACACAACATCTCTTCCCTTGACCCCCGATGGGGTGGGTGCTTCAGGAACTGGTATTTCCCTCCACCCGAGTCCCCACCCTCAGAGTTATTCCACAGCCACTGAGTAGACCTAACGAATGCTGGTGCAGACTCCGCACTGAGTACACTTCTAACTTTTCAGTTGGTCACAGCAACTGTGAGCGAAACTGGTACCCGGGTGCCCCAGTGACCACTGCCGACGATACCGCTCAGCTGGGAGCTCCCTGGACCCTGAACGGGACCCACTGGATCTGCGGCCACCATGCCTACCCGTGGCTCCCCACGAGCTGGTACGGCTGCTGCTTTCTAGCATATGTGGTGCCCTTCATCCACCCCCTGAATGACCTTGGGGAGCATCCGGTGTACAGCGGCCACCGGGACAAGAGGGCCATTACAGAGGCAGGGAGGTTCTGGATGATAGCCTTTCCCAGTTATGGTCCGGCCCGGCTGTCCCGGGAGGTGATCCAGATGACCAGTGTGCTCGAGACTCTGGCCAACGAGACGGCAGTGGCACTGCAACACACGGAGGATGGTCCGGCCCGGCTGTCCCGGGAGGTGATCCAGATGACCAGTGTGCTCGAGACTCTGGCCAAGGAGACGGCAGTGGCACTGCAACACACGGAGGATGCCCTCACCCGAACGGCGGCTGAACTGACAGCTGTCAGGATGGTCGCCCTGCAGAACCGAATGGCACTGAACTACTACTCGCTGCTGATGGTGGAACGTGTGCAGAAAGGAATGCTGTACCTTTATCCCTGATGAGTCCAGCAACATCACTCACTTGGCTGCTCACATTCGGGACTTGGTGGCTCAAATTCAAAAATCAAGGGACCAGCTCCTCCAGCACAACACCTCATGGGGCAATTGGTGGCCGTTTGGGTCCCTGGAGGGATGGTGGGCAACTGTCATTCACTGGTCCAGCGCACTCATTCTTGTAATCATAGCCATTTCTATACTATGTTGCGCATGCCCGCGGGTTAAGAGTGTCTCTGCATTTACTTAGCTGCTCAAAATTGGTTATTTCTGGGATATGCGATTTTGTGTCACCCTCTTATGTGTGTTGGCTATGTGGTGCGTCTTCCGAGGGTTGGGGTGTATCCAGAGATACCGGCCACGTGACAGACGCGCTGCCACCTGGCTGGTCGGAGGAAACACCACATGCCAGTCAACATTTGGTCCCTCCCAACTAATCAATGCACACTTGAATTATTGGTCACCTTAATTGGATTATGTCGTCCAGCCCCATGCTTTAAAAGATGAGACTTGGCCTTGGCTCGTTCTCTCTTACAGACCACCTCATTGTAGGTAAGTGCATTGATTTATGTTTGGGAAGGTCAATCATTTCTCCTGATAAAGGAGCCACAGCTATCCAAGGTCAAGGGGGGTAGCTGTTGTAGTGCTTTTCCATTGTTCTTTGTATGTGTAACTGTACCCTGTCCCCACACTGCTTTCTGTGTATTGTAGTTGCTTGTGTTGACCTGACTTCCCCTTGTAAATAAATACCTTATTATTATAACTGTGTGTGTCCAGGCCTCTACTGTTGAGACTCAAAGAACCAGTTATTTTCCATCACAACAAGCGGGGTGTTGGTTCTCTCCAGAAATGAAACACCGCCCGTCTCAACAGGGTCCGGACACATCAGAATGAACAATTCCAGAACCTCAGGCACCCACACATCAGCCTCCGAGAGCTCCAGTTTCACTGACCGATAACCGATGTAATCACCAGCACTGATACCCCAAATCTCCAGTGTACTGAATGGCGTCAAGGGTAAATGCTTCAGATACCGGTTGAAAAACAAATGGTACAGTAATGTGACCTGCGACCCGTTGTTGGGTATGGCTTTAGCATAGATTCCATCTATCCATAATGACACACTGGAGCGTGGTCCCACTGAGCCTTCAGAAACAGGGTCCTTTTCTTTCGGGTGTTCCTTGGTATATTGCTGGTAACGTGTTCCCCCAGATACACCAGGCTGTTACCCCCCTGGGTTTCCTATGTCTCCCAGCAACTCTCCCTGCTTAGACACCCATGGGCTTGCTCTCCGAGGGACCTCCTGTCACTCACATTCCAGCCGGAAGGGTCCCTCTTCCCCACTGTTAAAGCACACGCTACCGGCCCCTCTTCTCGCGGAACCCCAGCCGCCCATAACCCTCTGCGTACTCCATCCCCTTGGGGGGGGGGGCCTCTGCCAGTCCTATCATACAGAGGATCCACATCCGCTGCTACCACCTGGAACATCTCAGTTCTCAGCTCTGCCACTTCGCCAGAACTCAATTCCGGCAGCTGCCTGTCAGGCCGTGGCCTCGCCTCCCCTGGGGCACCGAAAGATTCTGGCAGTCCCACCACCTTCACATCAGCACTAGTCTGAACTAGAACAAGATCTCAGCCCGCCATTTTATCAAACATTCATGCTACGATTTTAACTTTGCCACCAGCTTTAACCATACTCAAAAATCGAATTAACACTTCATCCCGGTTACAAATATCCACCCCACTCAATATGCACGCATTACTAACCACAATCCCACCGAGGCACACCAGCATTGATTTAAACAGGGCGATCCCACATCATCCAACAGAAACATCCCGGACAAGCCCCCTACTCACTGGAATTCAGAAAAATGAGGGGTGACCTATTTGAAATCCATCGAATGTTGAAAGGTCTCGATAAAGTGGACATGGAGAGGATATTTCCTACAGTGAGGGGCTCAGACCAGAGGACACAGCCTCAATAAAGGGACGTCCATTACAAACGGAGATGAAGGGAAATTTCAATAGTAGTGACTCTGTGGAACTAGCTGATCGGGACAGGTGTGGAGGGCAAGTCACTGGGTATACTTAAGGCAAAGGTTGATAAATTCTTGTTTGGATTCTAGCTGTCTTCATTCTGTGACTTGATTTAGTTAATCTTCCTCCATTGGGATTATGTCATGTTCTGGTCACGTCCTCCAGCACTACAAAGGGCAGAAGCTATTCCCCGGCTGCTCCTGGAGACTTTTTACTTTGAGTCCCCCCACCCCGTGACCGTGATGAACTCATCGACGGCAATGCCAATGAACATGAAGGGGAGGACAGTAGATTTTTCACTGGACTGTGGCATTTTTGTGATGTGAAAGCTACAGGTTACCCAGGAAACAAAGGTATTTTGATATTATTATTCACTCAAACACGTTCTCACGAGTAGAAAGGTCTTGAACAAGAGGAGGCAGAACAAAGATGATTTTCACGAGGACTAAAGCTGATGGAAGAATTTTGTTCCCCCCCCCCCCCCCCCCATGCAGCACTAACTGACATTTTCATTGACTGGAAGATGTATTTTTCATCCGAGATCAACTCGGAGATATTTTTGTATTCCGAGTTTCGAATCCTTGGATTGAGATAGCTGGAGCTTGGCGGTTTCTGCGAGATCCACCCACTCCCACTCTCTCCACCGACGCTTCCAAACCTGGCTTACAGACAGCGGGGAAAGCGCTGGCGGTGCCTCTGTATCCAGAACGGGAGTCCCATCTATCCGCTACTGCCTCTGCGATGCGCATTCGCCAGTACAGTACCTGCGCTCGTCAGCAGAGAGCTCCCCGTGTCCCGGGGACGGATCATGAGGCTGAGGGAGAGAAAGGAACAGGATCGTCCGGCGCCATGGTCTGTCCGGAGCAAGCAGCAATTGTCCCTCAGTCAGTGTGCGGACGCTGGTACTGATGAAGCCCCCGCCCCGAGCCCTGCTCCCAAGTATCCTCCAGTGCCATTTTTCCCACTGAGCCATGTGCAATTTTCGGGAATTATTTGCAACTTTTACGCATAAGCATTTGATCGGTGGGTCACCAATAGCGACTTCTGAAGCGCGGAGCTTTATGGGTAAGCAAGGTGCCATTAACGATCTGGTGGCCTGGCTAATTCTGGAGTTAATGGGGATAGGCACTGTACTGATTCAGTGCTTGATGTTTTCATTATCTGAACTCAAACAAGTATTTTATAGGATTAAACATGCATGACCAGAAAAAAATGGGCATTGTTATTGTATGTTTTCCCACATGTCTGACAGCAAGCTTCAACGTAGATTTGTTCAATCAACATTGGATTGCTGGTCATCTTCCATCAGTGTGGAAGCAAGCTGTGGTAATTTCAGTCCTGAAGCCAGGCAAAGAATAGTCAGAGTAACACACACACAATGCTGGTAAACTCAGCAGGCCAGGCAACATCTATGGAAAAGAGAACAGTGGACAATTCGGGCTGAGACCCTTCTGCAGGAGTGTCTGCAGCAGGTGCCCTGCCAAAGAGTCTTGGCCCTGAAACGTTGACTGTACTCTTTTCC
Source organism: Hypanus sabinus (assembly GCF_030144855.1). Lineage (NCBI taxonomy): Eukaryota > Metazoa > Chordata > Chondrichthyes > Myliobatiformes > Dasyatidae > Hypanus > Hypanus sabinus. Next base: position 111,410,667 of record NC_082710.1, on the reverse strand, counting down.
ATAGATGCTTGCTGAGTTCCTCCAGCATATTGTGTGTGTTACTTGGATTTCCAGCATCTGCAGATGTTCTCTTGTTTGTGAAAGAATAGTCAGATCCTTCTAATTACAGGCCAATTACTTTGACTTCAAATATGTGTAAACTTATGGAGAGGTTGGTGACTGACAGGTTAGTATTTTATTTGGGAAGTAGATTACTATCATTATATTAATGTGGCTTTCATGAGGTAGGATGACTCTAGACTGTGTGTTGTGCCTGGAATCTGATAATAGAAAGGCAGGTGAATAAGGAGATCATATTGGCAGTCTTCTTTGATATTAAGAAGGCTTATGATGTGCTCTGGAAGGAGGGATGGTTGGAAAAACTGAGAAGTTTTGGGATTGGTGGACATACTGTATGTTATTAGAAACATGGGTTATGATCAAATAAAGTATGGCTGGAGTCACTTAGCACTTTAGAGCAAGGGTGTTTGATAGTTACATCAAAATACAAAAATCAGCAAAAATAGTGAAAAGAAAACTGCCAATATTCATAAAAAGATATCTACCAGAAAACACAATAATATTTTGGTTCTCACACTTGGCCAGTGTGAACTGTTGGTAGTCTCCATCTTTCTCTCCTACTAAAGGTGAGAGCCCTGTTTTATTAGACACCAGGATATATCATCTTTAATTACCCACAAAGTTAACATGAACTAGAATATGATGCACCGCACAATGTAGTTACAATCGTATTACAAAATAAACAGAAGTATTTACCTTAATAAACAAGAGAAAATCTGCAGATGCTGGAAATCAAAGTAATATACACAAAATGCTGAAGGAACTCAGCAGGCCAGGCAGCATCTATAGAAAACAGGCATCATTTTGGTCCAAGATCCTTCATCAGGACTTAACTTAAATACAGTATACAAACAACATAAAACATATTTACATATCCCCGTTACTAAAGAAATGGAATATTCCACCATAGATGGCAGGAAAGACACCATAAAGCCAATCTAAGCACATCAGTTTGTTGCAAAGAGTGAAGGAAGTGAGCTCAAGTGCAGGACACAGGGATGGAGATTGAGTTTGGATGCTTACACGGGCATAAACACCAAACAGCAAACGGGAGAGATCTTGACACGGAGCCTCGACTCAGAGAGACGGAGTCTCATAGCTAAACCTAGAAATTGGAACTAAACTTGGAACAAACGGTTCTAAGTAGTCGGGAAACAGGAAGAAGACCAACAATCTGGCGACTAGTGGTTGTAACACCAAGGTTCTTATACTGCAGGCCCTGATGGAAACCAGGTGTGCCATCATCAAAGAAGATTAGAAGCAATTGGGAAATTAACGGTCAGAACCGTGGCACAATCAAATGAAATAAAAGGAAACTAGGGAATAAACGATCGGGACTGTGACACAGTTTAGTTCACGTTATGAGAATATATGGGAAGACACACACAATATGTACTCTCAGCGTAATGACACACAAGGCAATGTTTGTGTGTGTGTGTGTCGCATTTACCAAATGTTCTCCATCACAAATGCATAATTGGGTTAAAGATGTTTTTGATTCAGACCATACAGGTCAGGGTGGGTAAGAAGCACTCTAAGGTTTATCCAATGGATAATGGCACTCTACAAGGGAGTGTTCATAGTCCTGTCCTGTTTAATATTATAATAAATGATATTTTTTTCTAAAGTTGATCCTGACATTTCTTTTCAAATCTTTTTATTACTATTATTATTATCCAAAATAACAAGAGTATATTGAAGTAAGTAACACCTACAATGTCTCAAAAGAGAAAAAAAAAACATATTAAGGATTGAAAAATATGGTGACACACCAAAAAAAAAAGAGAAGAAAAGAAAAAACCGTACTAAAGCAAGAAAAAGGTGAGGAAAAAAGAACCCATTAGCTATTCAACCCTGGAGCCATGCATCATATAAAGAACTTCTAACCGCCAGCAAAAATGATTATACCAAAACTAAGTCCTTGTGTGCTGATGATGGGGCTGTATGGAAAAGGTGCGGGAATGTATACTTGTTAAGATTCAGGCTGCTGGAGTGGGGTGAGCAGTGGGAGTTTTCAGTAGGAATAACTCAGTTTATTTGTTTTAGTACATGGATCAATAAGCCCATAGTTGACTTCAGGTTGTGAGGACAGACATTGGAACAGGTGTCAGTGATTAGGTTCCTCAGTCTGTGGATGGATGTGAAACTTTCCTGTCAGTAAAATACTTGGGATATACTTAAGACTGTCCTTAATGTACTGTGGTGTTTGGTGGGATATGATTTGGGGGGGGGGGGTAGTGCTAATATGGTCTCTATGATTACTTTGTATTATGTATTAATTAGAGCAGTTGGATTATGGCTGTGTTGCATATAGGTCTGCTGCCCCCTCACTTTTGAAATCACTGGATGTTATTCAAGCCCCAGATTTTATGTTTGTGTTGTGGTTTTGTTCGGTCTCCTTCCATTGCTACTCTGAAGTCAGAAATGACTCAGTTGCCATTGTATTTACAGAGACTGCGGATGCCTATGAATTATTGGGTACACCTCAGTGGTCATCCAACTAACAATATATTGAAAGATTGTTGGGAATTGTTGATCACAAGATTTGCCGTTTTGGGTGGGAAGGAAATGATCAGGCAGAAAACATTGTTCTGTCTGATATAACTTAGGCTCTGAGTGTGGCTTTATCCATTTTTCCTCCCTGGCTATTTCCTTTACCTTGGGTAGATTTGACTCTTTGGGAGAGGATGTCAGAACATGCCCAGTGGGTAACTGAACAGGTAGTGTTGACAATATTGCATCAGCAATATTATGGAATGGTTTCGGTTCAGATGGCTCTGAAGACCCAGCATCTCATTACATTGATCCAGCAGTCTGTGTTCCAGAATTTTGGGTGTTAATTAGAAAAATGGTGCCAATAAACTTTCAGTTTATGCTATTGAAATGGTGGCAATCCTTTTTGCGTTGATTGTACAGAGGATGTACAGTTAAACTGGATTGTAGTCTGTTCTGATTCCTCTCTGTATTGTATAGTCTTATAGTGGGTGTGTCCAACAGTCATCCAGATGTAGGAATGTGGATGCCAGCTTCCAGTGTGCTGGAAGGAAATTAAGTAGTTGATAGGTTGGTTAAACAATCTGTGAAGGTCAGTGGTATTGATATTAACATTCCACTAAATAAGGGGGAGGCAAAAGCTTTAATTAAGGACCACGTTCTCTCACTCTGATGGGGGGGGGGGTGGGGAGCAGACCATGGAACACATAATTGAAAGGGAGATATTTATTTGGAATTTTGAAAAATGTTACTTCACTTTTGAGGAAAAGAGTGCTCAGAAGTGAAATTACGGTTAGTTAGAGACTTGGCCATACTAGTTTAAAAGCTATCACATTGTTTAGACTTGGTAAACATACTTCAGGTGAATGTGGATAGCATCAACTTCCAGAGACAGTCTCACGTGTACTATTGAAATATAGGGCATATGAGTGGAGAGAAGGCAGATCCTGGGAAGCAATATCATTGCTTTGGATAGTATGGTGTATGGTCAAGAAGCACAAGAGAAGCATGAGCAAATATTTAAATTCTCAAATCTTGTTGGGTTGTTTAATACAGTTTAAGTCAATGGCATTGGGTGTTGTATTTATTATTAGTATTATTTCTTCTTGAGGGTGGTAGTGGTGGTGGTAGGTATTGGGTTGATTCTCTTGAATCCTCTTCACACTCAAGTTCAGTGGGTGGCAGTAATGCACCTCTTTACTTGGTCTGCCAACTGCCAATAAGCAACAATAGAAGGAGAAATCTCCCCTATCACTCATTCCTCAAATCCAGTCAATGTTTCCATGTATGTCAGTAAATTCCAGGATTGCCCAATTCTTGCTCTTTTCCAGTCAAGCTGTTTACTTAGTGGCCCATGAGTTCCATGACACCCAAGCAATTTCAAGATGGAAGGCATAAATTCTCAGGGCAGTAATAGGTTTACCGACATGGCAGTTGCCAAGGATTTCACCCTGTTCCAACCTTCCATTCTACTCCCTCCATCCTAAGGGAAATCATCAATGTTAGCCCCAGCCAGGAAAATGCTTATCGCTCCATCATCACCTCAGGATACCTGCTCATGACCGCTGGGTTTTAGTGAGGTTGTGTTGCTCCATTGTCTCTGGCATTGCCTCCTTTCTAAGAGCCTCTAAACCACATGCTGTTATGAGCAGAGGGCTGGAGAGGAGCTCTGTTGGGAAGTAGTGAGGACCATCCACACTGTCCTATCACACACTCCCAGAGACAGCGTCAGACATAGGGTGAGGCTCCCTGCACATTGTCCCACCACACACTCTTAAAGACAGGGTAATCCCCCTGCGCTGTCCCATCACACAACCCCAGAGACAGAATCAGATGCTGGGTGAATGTCCCTCCATACCGTCCCATCACACACTCCTAGTGACATGGTCAAACACATGGTGAGGCTCCTTTCCCACCATCCTGTCACATACTCTCAGGGACAGGATCAGACACAGGGTGAGGCTCCCTCCACACAGTCCTGTCACACACTCCAGAACAGCATAGTTTAAATGTGATGGAAACAGTGCTTCAGGTTGGGCTACCTTGCTGGATGAGTTTTAGGTGGATGGGTCAGGCATGTTTGCTTACGGTTGGGGCACAGTGGACGTCAACCCTCTGGATCTGGATAGTTGTGTCAATAAATTACAGCCTTTGCTTGCCTGCATCTCAGGGTCACTTGTGGCAGTTCATAGATCTCAGGTAACACCAGTTGGAGCAGGTGACAGGAGAAGTTAGGCCATTGGCAGTTCTGTGCGTGTGTGTGTCCATTTTTCTGTCTGCGAGTGTGTCTATATCCCACTCTGCTGTCAGTGTATGTGCATATGTGCCTCTCTCCATGTGTGTGTGTGAACCAGATTTGATTAGGAAGCTTAAGGTAAAGGGACCCTGAGGATAAGAGGTCATGTTATGATAGAATTCACCCTGCAGCTGAGAAGGAGAAGATAAAGTCAGATGATTCAGTATTGCAGAGTAAAGGGAATTACAGAGCTATGAGATGGGAGCTGGCCAGATTTGATTGGAAGGGGACACTAGTAGGGATGACTGCAGTACAACAAGGGCTGGAGTTTCTGGTGGCAATTCAGAAGGCACAGGGTAGATACATCCCAAAGAAGAAAAAGTATCCTTATGGGAGGGTGAGGCAAAACTGAATATGAAGGTAAACTAGCCAATAATGTACAAGAGGATACCAAAGGGTTTTTCAGACCTGTGAAGAGTAAAAGAGAGGTGACAGTGGAAAATGATGCTGGAGAGGTAGTAATGCTGGACAAGGTAATGGCAGATGAACTTAAGTATTTTGTGTCAGTCTTTACTGTGGAAGACCTTAGCAGAATGCTAGAAATTCAAGAGAGTCAGGAGACAGAAGTGAATGTTGCTATTACTAGGAGTAGGTGCTTGAGAAGCTGAAAGGTCTGAAGGTGGATAAGTGACCTGGACCAGATGGACTACACCCCAGGCTTCTGAAAGAGGTAGCTGAAGAGGTTGTGAAGGCATTAGTAATTATCTTTCAATATTCACTAGATTCTGATGGTTGTGGTGAACTGGAAAATTGTAAATGTCACTGCACTCTTTAAGAAGGGAGGGAGGCAGAAGAAATGAAATTACTGGTCAGTTAGCCTGACTTCAGTGGCTGGGTAAATGATGCAGTGCATTATTGAGGATGAGGTTCCTCAGTACCCTACCGTGCAGTGTGTAAGACCTACCCTGGTTGGTCCTACCAAAGTGCATCCCCTCATACTTGTCTCATGACTTTTGCTGTAGATGGTCCAATCAGCTGCATCTGAATACCAAGTGCAGTGAAAGAACTTGCCCAGAGACAGACAGCCTACCACCCACCCACTCACTGTTACCCACATCTCCTGCTCTGTAGCCCATTAGCCGTCTGACCACAGGACACACATGGTCTATGCTTGCCCAGACCCACCCTGCTCCTGATATTCCCATTCCTCCTCCTCTCGCTGTACCCAACCCTTCTCCTGACATCCAGCACCTGCCTCAAACCCCATTTGCCCCAACCCCTCATCCACAGAACCACTCAAACCCTCCCCACTCTGACCTACTGACCTTCAGCTTCCTCCCTCCCCACCACAACATGTATTGTATTGCACCACATGTATCTAATACTCAACATGTATTAGATGTTTGACAATGGGCTGTATGTACAGGAAGGGAAATTTCACAGGATAAATTGCTCACACCCCAGCAGTGGGAGTATTGGCAGGATAAGCTTGATGAGAAGGATGGACTATTCCTGCACATGTTTTGATGTGTTTTTGTCCTTGACACATGTTCATGTCACTTCAATTCTCTGTATTAAATGTAAAATCTCTCTTCATTTTGATAATACTGAGTTTTGATTCTTCAAACATAGAACAGTACAGTACAGGAACAGGAACTAATTACTCAGACCCTTCTGATTACAGTAGTGCTCGTTTCTTCATTCTGTGCTATTCGCATAACCATCTAAAAGCCTGTTAAATCCCTTTGTGGCATCTCCTTCCACTCCTTGCAGTGAATTCTACACCCCCAGAACACTCTGGGTAAATAAAACTTACCCTGCACATTTCCTTTGAACTTTGCATTCTCATCTTTAGCATATGCCCTGTATTGTTAGTGATTTTCACCCTGTGGGTAAAAAGATATTGGTTGTCTATTCTATCTATGCCTTTCATAATTTCATCCTGTATATCAGGCATCCACCACTCCTGAGAAAACAACCCCAGATGGCCCAGTCTTTGCTTATAACACCTGTCCTCTGTAGATAGTGGAAAACCTCTTCTGCACATTTCCAAAGCCTGTATTGGAATTGGATTTGGGTTATTACTGGAGTTGGTCTACTATTGTCACATGTAGGGAGATACAGTAAAAACCTAGTTTTGCACGCTATTCATACAGATCAAATCATTGCACAGTGAATTGAGGTAGAACCAGGTAAGACAGTAACAATGCGGGATAAAGTGTAATGACTAGGGAGAAAGTGCACTACATGTAAACAATAAAAGTGCAAGATCATAATGGTAGATTGTGAGCTCAAGAGCCCATCTTATCACCCTTAATTGTGATAGAAAGAGGGTTAGAAGGTAATGGGACAACCCAAATTGAATGCAATATTCCAGATGCAGCCTGAGAATTTTTAGAAAGCTTTGTAATTCTTCCTACTTCAGTCCACGCCCTCATTAAACATCACTTACCAAGATTTTATCCACTCAGTGTACCTGTATCTGAGTCCAAATATCTTCAGTCCAACTTTTCCTACACCTACTTTCATGTTACCAGCAAACCCAGATAACTTGCATACGGTCCCCTCTGTCAAGTCATTCCTGGAGATTATCTGTCCTCTGAAGGTATATCATTCAGTACCTATCAGGATTAAATTCCATCTGCTGCCCCGGTGATGCTCAGTCCCAGATGAGCTTAATACCTTTTATGCACACTTTGAAAGGGAGAATAAAACAACAACTATGTGGATTCCTGCAACACCCACTAACTCAGCGACCCTGCGACCTCTGTCTCAGAGGATGACTTCAGGCTGTCTTTCAAAAGGGCGAACCCTCGCAAAGTGACGAGTCCTGATGGAATACCTGGTGATTCTCTGAAAACCTGTGCCAACAAATAGCGGGGGAATGTTCAAAGACATTTTCAATTCCTCACTGCTACAGTCAGAAGTTCCCGCCTGCTTCAAAAGGACAACAATTATACCAGTGCCCAAGAAAAGCAGGATGAGCTACCTTAATGACTATCACCCAGGAACACTCATATCTACGATGATGAAGTGTTTTGAGAGGTTGGTTATGGCTAGAGTCAACTCCTGCCTCAGCAAGGACCTAGACCCACTGCAATTTGCCCTTTGCCACAATGGTCTACAGAGGATACAATCTCACTGGCTCTCCACAAGGTCTTGGATCACCTGGACAATACAAATACCTACTTCACAATGCTGTTTATTGACTATAGCTCAGGGGTTAATATTTAAAAACTCCAGAACTTGGGCCTCTGTACCTCCCTCTGTAACTGGTTCCTCAGCTTCCTAACCAGAAGACCACAATCTGTGTAGACCAGAAATAACATCTCCACCTCACTGACAATCAACACTGGTGCACCTCCAGGCTCGTGCTTAGCCCACTGCTCTACTCTCTCTATCACCCATGATTATGTAACTCAGCACAGCTCCAACGCCATCTATAAATTTGCTGGTGATACAACTATTGCTGGTTGAATTTCAGCTGGTGATGACAGTGAAATATATCAGCTAGTTGAGTGGTGGCGCAGCAGCAACCTTGCAATCACCATCAGTAAGACCAAAGAACTGTTTGTGGACCTCGGGAGTGGTAAAACAAGGGAACACATGCCAGTCCTCATAGAAGGATCAGCAGTGGAAAGAGTGAGCAATTTCAAGTTGCCGGGTGTCAATATCTCTGAAGATTTAACCTGGACCCAACATATTGATGCAGCTACAAAGAAGGCACAACAGAGGCTATTATTTCATTAGGAGTTTGAGAAGATTTGGTATGTCACCAAAGACATGTGCAGATTTCTACAGTTGTACCATGGAGAGCATTTTAACTGGCTGCATCACCATCTGGAATGGGGAGGGGCACAGGATCGAAATAAGCTGCAGACAGTTGTAAACTTAGGCAGATCCATCATGGGCAGTATAGACTCCATTGTATCCAGGACATTTTCAAGGAGCAATGCCTCAAAAAGGTGGCATCAATCATGAAGGACCCTCATCACCCAGGACGTGCCCTTTTCTCATTGCTACCATCAGGTAGGAGGTACAGAAGACTGAAGATACACACTCAGCGATTCAGGAACAACTTATTCCTCTCTGCCATCCAATTTCTGAATAGACAACAAACTCACAAACACTACCTCACTACTTTTTTGTTTCTATTTTTGCACTACTTATTTAATTTAACTCTTTAATATACATTTATTGTAATTCAGTTTATTTTTCCTGTTATTATGTGTTGTACCGTGCTGCAAAGACAAGAAATTCCATGACATGTTGTTGATATTAAACTGGATTTTGAGCAGATCAAAGTCTTCTTGTTGCCTGAAACTACCCTTCACACGATCCACAATGCCACTAATTCTTGTGTCATCCAATCACGCCTCTGACATTAGTATTAGGGTAATTAGTGTATATAATAAACAGTCGGTCCCAGTACAGATGCCCATGATATGCCACTGGTAATGGGCTTCCAATCATGTCGTAGCTCCCCATCACTGCCCTTAGTCTCTAATTACTATGCTAATATTAAATGCTCTCGTGTTGGCACGTGGCCTAGTGGGCGAGGCATCAGACTAGTAACCTGAAGGTCACTGGTTCGAGCCTCAGCTGAGGCAGTGTGTTTGTGTCCTTGAGCAAGGCACTTAACAACACATTGCTCTGCAACGTCACCGATGCCAAGTTGCATGGTTCCTAGTGCCCTTCCCTTGGACAACATCGGTGCGGTGGAGAGGGGAAGGCCTGCAGCTTGGGCAACTGTCAGTCTCCCATACAACCCTGCCCAGGCCTGCTCCCTGGAAACTCCGGGCGCAGATCCATGGTCTCTCGAGACCGACGGATGCCACCAAATTAAGTGGTCTGATACCTTGAGGAATGTGTGACAAATCTACTCATATTTCATCTCCTTAATCTTTGTGTACCTCGTGGTACCTACCCAGCCTCCTTTTGAAAATACTTAGAGGGCAAGTTATAGAAAATTCACAAGAATCCAACACCAGCACATTGTAACAAGCAAGCACGACATCAGAATATGGCACTGGACTGTGTATACAGGACAGAAAGGCTGAGAGAGAAAGAGACCATGCACCTGATAAAATCCTCCAGAGCAGTATATTGATGCTTTTGTGCTTGAGTGACCAGATACTCTACTCCCACTCCTATTTTGTTATGTAGTCCAGAGGTAGTAGATGTCGAGAGGCAAATCTCGAACTAAGGAACTTGGCAGCCACGGTTGGACGATTTAACTTCAGGAGGTGAAAGGAAGCAGGGTGGGTAGCAGTAGTATCTCAGTAAGGCCGAGGTAAATGCAAACCCTCTTGCAGTGTCAGCAGCCTCCCTCACCCCAGGCTTGCTTGTTCACCTGTGGCTTTTCACCAGATGAAATCCCTCCATTTGACGTTGAGGGTCCATTGTTCCAAGTCTGGCAGCTTCTTATGACAAATACAACATCATTTTTGGGCACCCATGGGCAGTAGGCTGACTACTGAAAATTTAATAGGCAGTGGGACATACCCCACAGTTCAACTCTGGCAGTAGAATATATCCTAGCAAAGGAATTAATCAATTAAACAGACCTGTAACAGAGGAACAACCCATTCAAACCAACTGTACCCATCCCATACCTATGATCTGCAGTAGCTAATCCCGCCCCTCTACAGTTATCACAATAACTAATCCTGCTACTCTTGTGAATATTTACACACCCAATTATGAATATGTATTTAGGATAGGGTGGAACAGGTATCTACACGAGATGAATTCCTTCACTGCAGTACTGCGTTTGAACTCAGAGCTTTCCCAATCACCCACTTCAGAATAAAAGAAAGTCACTGGAAGAACTCAGTGGATTGAGAAGATTTTGGGGAGGAAATGGTGGGAGGGTGAGGGAGGGGTACAAGGAAGGATATAAGAGTTGAGTTTGATGTTCCAAGAAGGAGGGGGATGGAGATCTGGGTGTGAGGTGGTTGAGATCCAGGCAACGGGCTGTGGTTGGGGGGGGAGATCTGGTTGTGAGATGGGGATGATGTGTTTACACTTGACATCAAGCTCCTGAAAACTGTCAACTTTCCACGTTGGTGGTCAGTGCTACAGAACTAATGAAGAGACGGGCGGGAGCCTAGGCAACGGAGGTCACAATTACTCAATCATAATTTCAAATTGTGAAGCCAGGAAACTTGTAGAGTGTTGAGAGGACAGAATTGGAGCATCTCAGACATTTCAGAGGATTGCAGAGGCAGAAAGAGGAAAGACTAGAAAGGGAACTGAAAACAGTATATTGTGTCTGATCCCTCAAGGTACCAGAATACTTTATCTTTCCAGCAGTATCTATTCCCACAAGTTCTCTCACTAAATCTTGCATGCTAATACACATCATATGGTATTTGTGTATCCATACAAAAAAATCTGTTCTCGTGATGCAGGCTGCATCTAACAAACACCCTACCTGAATCAGGCAGAACTGATCAGAAGAGTTAGTATAGAGACATAGAGGCAACAGATGCTGGAATCTTGAGCGACACATCCAATGTTGAAAGATCTCAGTGGCTCAGCTATCAACTCTGGAGGGAAGATGGACAGTTGATGGATCCCCCATCTCAACTGAAAGTTGAAGGGAGAAAGCCAGTATGAGAAGGTGAAGAGAAGAGCTGGAGCAAGAGCAGGCAGGTGATACGTGAATCCAAGTGTGACAAAGACCCATAAATGAGGTAATCTAACAGGGCAGGTAGGTGAAGCACAGAATAAAGGGAGGAAGTGGGGCTGACAGAGAGGTGTAGTGAGAAAGGAGAACCAGTGGGAGGAGTTTGTGGTTGATGGGTAGATGGAAGGAGAGGAAACAAGGGAAAGAGGCATGGAGATAGGAGGCAGGTAGATTAAGAGGGAAAGGAATAGGGACAGAATTAGTTGGAGGGGGGTAGTAGTACTGGACGTTGGAGAATTCAATGCCCAGGTTGTTGGCTGTGCATACAGCATACGAGTTGCTGTTTCCTCTCATTTGTGTTTAGCCTCAACTTGGCAGTAGAGGAGGCTGACGACAAATGTGCTAGTGTGGGAACACGAAGAAGTAAAATAACTAGCAATGGAAAGATCTGGACTGCCAAGTGGATGGTGCTCAGTGAAGTGGTTGCCTAGTCTGTGTGCAGTCTCGTGAATATAGAATGGGCCTCACAGGATATTCAATGTAACTGTGAGTCAGAAAGACTTATTTAGAAATGGAAACACAGGAATCACCATTTCAGGCCACAATCAGAGCTACCCTGTATACCCATCTCTACGGCAGCAATCACTCTTCCTGTCCAAATTGCAGAGAGCCAGTTTTGAATGCTGGGTTGTGTATATAAGAAGTTAAAGGACAGAGAGGATTAAAGAAGGGCCATCCACCCACATCAACACTATGTCAAAGTTTGACACTGGCAACTATAGCTCTATTAATGACCCAGCTCAGAATAGAAAACAGACAGGAAGAATGAGCGGGTTGAGCAGTATCTGGGATGGAAAGAGGGTCAGTGCAGAGTTAGGAGTCAACTCATGGCATCAGGGTGGATAGGAAGTTCATTGGGAATGAGCAGTCCATGAATGGAAGAGAGGGATCATGTGGAGGTCACAGGGAATTGGAGAGTAAATACTGATCCCATTGGTTTGTGAGATCTCATCCATGTCCTCATTTCATCCTGCCCAATGGGCCCACAATCCACTGCCTTGTGACCATAGCTGGTGTTTCCTCAATGCCCGTCATTCTCTCACTCTCCGAATGTAACACCACTTCCCACGCTGTCAGATGCATGATGTAGCTTGGAGCTCACAGGGCGAACGGGACATCTGATGCCTGATGTATGGCAAAAGTCATGGTGGTCGATATAAAAGCAAAGGTTGTTTGCTGATTCGAGGGCAGCAAACAGCAGATTTTATTTTGGAGCTGCAGTTGGATTTGAGACTAGGAAAGATTCCGCCCTTCAAAGTGAGGGAAGGGTTGGACCGAGTCCAGATGCATTTGTACCAGTGCCCAAGACATCTCTGGACATAGTACATTTGGTTAGATGGTCGCATGGTCCTTCCATCCATTCTGTGTGCACAGAGTTGTTGGGAGTGTGGGTTTGGGGAAGCCCACACATCTGTGATGATGACCACATTTCACTCCTCACTGGAGGGGACACAGTGTGGGGCTGGGGAAGTGTACACATTGACAACGATGACCACATTTCACTCCTCACTGGAGGGGACACAGTGTGGAGCTGGGGAAGTCTACACGTTGACAACGATGACCACATTTCACTCCTCACTGGAGGGAACACAGTGTGGAGCTGGGGAAGTCTACACGTTGACAACGATGACCACATTTCACTCCTCACTGGAGGGGACACAGTGTGGGGCTGGGGAAGTGTACACATTGACAACGATGACCACATTTCACTCCTCACTGGAGGGGACACAGTGTGGGGCTGGGGAAGTCTACACATTGACAACGATGACCACATTTCACTCCTCACTGGAGGGGACACAGTGTGGAGCTGGGGAAGTCTACACGTTGACAATGATGGCCACATTTCACTCCTCAGTAGTGGAACCCCAGTGTTTTCCATTTGCTCCAAACTGTGAAGGTAAAATCTAATGTCCTTCCTCTGCAATGCAGCAACCAGGGAGGAAATATAAACACAGTGGAACTCTGGACCTTTATCCCCAGAGCTTTGTTGAGATTAGATCACTGCAGGCATCAAAGAGAATGATTATCTGAAAGATTGAGGAGATGAAATGCTGTCAAGATGTCTGAGGCCCTAACCAGCATAGCGATACAGCTACGAAGAAGGCAATACCTCATTAGGAGGAGATACCACAGAGGGCATTCTGACAGGCTGCATCACACTCTGGTGGGGGGGGGGGGGCTACTGCACAGGACCGAAAGAACCTGCAGAAGGTTGTAAATTTAGTCAGCTCCATCTTGGGTACTAACCCACAAAGTACCCAGGACATCTTCAAGGAGCGGTGTCTCAGAAAGGCAGCGTCCATTTTTAAGGACATCCAGCACCCAGGGCATGCCCTTTTCTCACTGTTACCAACAGATAGGAGGTACAGAAGCCTGAAGTCACACACTCAGTGATTCAGGAACGGCTTCTTCCCCTCTGTCATCTGATTCCTAAATGGACATTGAACCCATTAACACTACCTCACTTTTAAAATATATATTATTTATTTTTGCACAATTTTTAATCTACTCAAAATATGTATACTGTAATGTATTTATTATTAATTTCTCCAGTATTATGCACTGCATTGTACTGCTGTTGCTAAGTTAACAAATTTCACGACGCATGCCAGTAATAATAAACCTGATTCTGGTTCTGTGTCGGCTCTGCTATTTCATCACGGCTGATCCAATTTTCCTCTCAGCCCCAGTCTCCTGCCTTCACCCCATGTCCCTTCCCTTCATGCCCTGACCAGTCAGGAATCTATCAACCTCTGTCTTAAATATACATAAAGACTTGGCCTCCATAGCTGCCTGTGGCAAAGAATTCTACAGATTCGCGTGTGTGTGAAGAAGTCTAACAGCCGGGGGGTAAGACTGCGATGGTGGGGATAAGAAGCTAACCTGACAGTTCATGTTCTTATGCTGTGGTACATTCTGCCTGATGGCAGAAAGTCGAGATCATGAGATTGGTATGAAGAGTTTTTGACAGTGATGGAGGCATTGCATTTGCAGTGCTTGTGGTATACGTCTTGAATGGGGAAGAGAGACCCTGAGTATATTTTCAGCAATCTTCACCCATCTGCTGCAGGGTCTTATGATCTGATGCATAGTAATTCTCCTATCAGGCAGTGAGAGCCTCATACCTGATGCTTGCAGGAGCTTTTCCCACTCATTTAATTAGATGTCATTCTTCTACAGATGAGTCATATGCTGCAGTTATTACAATCTTAGATACTGGAAGCAAGTGATGGGATGGAGAAGGGATCTACAATACCATTAAGCGAATACAGGTGGCAGTGTGAAGCAACAGTTATGCACAGAAAATGTCTGCTCATTCATACAGTTTCTTTGAAAAGTCTAAGCTCTTAAATTGGCAATTTTACTCGAAGGATTTCAGACTAAGTAATCATTTTTATAGCTTTATATTTTCAAATGAACAATATTGCTTAAAGTTCAAAGTAAATTTATTATCAAAGTACATTGATGCCACCTTATACGACCCTCAGATTCATTTTCTTGTGGGCATTCATGGTAGAACAAAGAAATGCCATAGAATCAATTGAAAACCACCAAGACAGCAAAACATTGCACTCATATAACGCCTTTCACGCCCCAAGATACTTTTTTTAAAAAAAAATTTAATTGAATTTTCAAATAGGTTACAGAAAGAAAAAAAATTATCAACCCTTCCCCCCTCCCCTTAACCCCTCCCCCCCAACATATCCCTATGGAAAAAAAGAGAAGAGAAAAGAAGAAAGAAAGAAGAAAGAAAGAAAGAAAGAAAGAAAGAATGCCTGGGTATCGGAAGATCCCCAATGCTCCATAGAGTTCATAATAGCTTTAATATGTATATTTATTTCTTTCCCCAGATAACCAATAATTTTATCTTCGGAGCACATATATATTTAATCCTATCTTTTGTAAATAAGGGCACCAAATTTTCAGTAATATTTCATATTTATCTCTTAAATTATAAGTAATTTTTTCAACTGGAATGTAGCTAAAAATTTCATTCTTCCAACGATCTATACTTAAGTATGAATCTGATTTCCAACTAACTGCAATAGCCTTTTTGGCTACTGCCAATGCAATTTTTATGAATTCTTTCTGATATTTATTCAATTTGGATTTCAATTTTATCCTTTCAATATCGCCTAGTAAAAATATTGTTGGATTATGTGGAAATTGTATTCCAATAATTTGTTCCAGTAAAACACTTAAATTTGTCCAAAAAGGTTGAATTTTAAAACAAGACCAAGTAGAATGTAAAAAAGTACCAATTTCTTGATTACATCGAAAACATTGATCAGATAAATTTGAGTTTAATCTATTTATTTTTTGTGGCGTAATATATATTTGATGTAAAAAGTTATATTGTACTAATCTTAGTCAAACATTTATTGTATTTGTCATACTGTCAAGACATAATCTTGACCAACTTGTTTCATCAATTTCAATATTCTAATCAGTTTCCCATTTTTGTCTTGACTTATGAATTCCTTGTTTAATTGCCTGTTTTTGAATCAAATTATACATACCAGAAATATTTTTTTTTAGTTTTTCCTTTATGAATTAAAGTTTCTATTTCATTAGGTTTCGGCAATAACCAGTTTATACCAGTTTGACCCAGTTTATCTCTTAAATAGGCCCTTAATTGGAAATAACAGAAAAGAGTGTTATTTGATATTTTATATTTATTCTTTAATTGGTCAAATGACATTAATATACCTCCTTCAAAACAGTCTCCTATATATCTAATCCCTTTGTGAAACCAGTTATATAAAAGTTAATTATCCATTGTAAAAGGGATAAGTTTATTTTGAATTAAAGGTCTCTTTGCTAATAAAGATTTCTTTATCTCATCATCAACATTTATCTTATTCCATAAATCAATCAAATGTTTTAGTATAGGAGATTCTTTCTTTTCCCGTATCCATTTAGATTCCCATTTATATATAAAATCTTCTGGTATGTTTTCTCCTATTTTATCTAATTCTATTCTAATCCATGCTGGTTTAATGCCCCGAGATACTTAACAGCAAAGCGATTATTCCAAAATCAAACAGCAAGCCAAGTAAGATATTCAGTCAGATGGCTGTGGATAAAGCTTGTTTTAAGGAGTGGCTTGAATGAGGAACAAAAGGTAGAATGGCAAAGCACCACCAGCAGTTTTGGATTGATCCAGGGAGCAGATCTACAAACACACTGACAGGGATAGGAAGGCAAGACATGAAAATAAAGCTATGAATTGTAAATATGAATTCTCACTTATTTTTGTTCATTTGCTCAGAACCAGAACTCAGAATGTATGGGGATATGGGGCAGCAGAGTTCTGAACCTTCTCAAGTTTACAGCAGTGAGAGTTTCCTTTAAAAGATCAAATCCACAAACCTGGTTTGACACCTGGAAAGTTTAAGGCTTATATTTATTGGAATTAAAACATCATCTTGATAGTAACATTTATATAAATACAGTACTATTAAATCTAATGTTGCAATAAAGTACATTAATTATACACAATCACGGCAAGCTGGGAGCTTAGAATTAATTATTGGTTGTTAACATTTCTGTGTAACAAGAAGTTGAACCCAGTAAATTAAATATCTGAAGAGAGAATTTTTTATGCAAACCAGTAATTATAATCAGAGATGTTTATTTCTTTTTGTGATTTTGATTTCAGGTGCACCCCTGAATCTGAGGTGTTGAGCAGTATTGGATCTCTGCAGTTCTTTCAAGGTGCTGAGTGTGGCACTGTTTACTAGTATTAGTCTGTACAGCCTGTCCTGAGACCATTAGAGAATGGTGTCAGTAGTTTTATGTTTTTAACCTAGGGTGGGAGGAGGTTCATGTGAAGTTCAGAAAGCCTGGGGCCAGCCTCCTTCTATGCTGCACCTTCTGTACAATTTTAAAAAGGTTTCTCAAGGACGTAATCAAACACAGCACCATTGAACATGGGCGGAAACTTGATCAAAGAGGCACATTTAAGTACAAAGACAAGGGCTGGAGAGGAGGGCACTTTAGAGCCTAGACTGTGGAATTAATTATCCCCACCTGGTGTCCCTATCCCAAAAAATTACCTCTGCTACTCGTGTTACATTCCTTTAGTCTAGCAGAAATAATGACATTTTACACTGAATTAATTAATATCCATTTCAAAATGCTGAGTAATTTGGACATTTTAAGAGGTTTTGTGCAATAAAGTCACATAATTGTCTTCGGGTTCTCATTTGAGAAGTTTGTGACACATCAAGGGTAAAGCCCTCCCACCATTCAGAATCAGAATCAGAATCAGGTTTATTTTCATCGGCATGTGACGTGAAATTTGTTAACTTAGCAGCAGTTCAATGCAATACATAATCTAGCAGAAAGAGAGAAAATAATAATAATAAATAAAAACATAATAATAAATAAACAAGTAAATCAATTATGTATATTGAATAGATTTTCTTAAATGTGCAAAAACAGAAATACTGTATATTACAAAAAGTGAGGTAGCATCCAAAGCTTCAATGTCCATTTAGGAATCGGATGGCAGAGGGGAAGAAGCTGTTCCTGAATCACTGAGTGTGTGCCTTCAGGCTTCTGTACCTCCTACCTGAAAAGGGTATGCCCTGTGTGCTGGAGGTCTTTGATAATGGATGCTGCCTTTCTGAGACACTGCTCCCTAAAGACGTCCTGGGTACTTTGTAGGCTAGTGCCCAAGATGAAGCTGAGTAGGTTTACAACCTTCTGCAACTTCTTTCGGTCCTGTGCAGTCGCCCCTCCTTACCAACTACACAGGAAAGCAGCATCCATTATCATGGACTCTCCACCGCCCAGGCCATGCTCTCTTCTCATTGCTGCCATCAGGAAGAAGGTACAGGAGCCTCAGGACTCCCACCACCGGGTTCAGGAACAGTTATTACCCCTCAACCATCAGGCTCTTGAGCCAAAGGGGATAACATCACTCAACTTCACTTGCCCCATCACTGAAATGTTTCCACAACCTATGGACTCATTTTCAAGGACTCTTCACATGTTCTTGATATTTATTGCTTATTTATTTATTATTATGATTATTATTTCTTATTTTTCTCTTTTTGTATTTGCACAGCTTGATTTTTTGCACACTGGTTGTTGGCCATCCTGTTGGATGTGGTCTTTCATTGACTCTATTGTATCTATTGAGAATGCCTGGAAGAAAATTAATCTCAAGGTTGTATATGGTGACATATATATAATTAATTAACAAACTTACTTTGAAATTTGAACAATAAACTAGACTGCAGGATTTAAATAGACTTTGTGAATGTGAACAGGTTGAATGAGTGGGTGAGAAGATGGCAGATGGAAGGTAATTTGGTAAAATGTGAACACAGGAAATTCTGAAGACACTGAAAATCCAAAGCAACCCACACAAGATACTGGAGGAACTCAGCAGGCCAGGCAGCATCTATGAAAAAGAGTAAACAGTTGACATTCTGGACCAAGACCCTTCGTTCAGGACTGGAAAGGAAGGGGAAAGGAGTCAGACTAAGGAAATGGGAGGAGGGGAGGAAGAAGTACAAGGTGGCAGGTGATAAATGAAACTGGGAGGGGGGAGGGATGAAGTATAGAGCTGGGAAGTTGATTCATGAAAAAGATAAAAGGCTGGAGAAGGGGGAATCTGATAGGCGAGGACAGAAGACCATGGAAGAATGGAAAGGGAGAGAAGCTCCAGAGGGAGGTGATGGGAAGGTAAGAAGAGGTGTGAGAAGGAAGAAAGAATGGGAAATAGTGAAGGGCGGGTGGGACGATGACCAGAAATTTGAGAAATCGATGTTCATACCGTCAAGTCAGAGGCTACCCAGACAGAATATAAGGTTTTGGTCCTCCAACCTGAGTGTGGCCTCATGGTGGCAGTAGAGGAGGCCAAGGACTGGCATGTCAGAATGGGAATGGGAAGTAGAATTAAAATTGGTGGGCACCGGGACATGACACTTTGGTAAAATAAACAGTCATCCACAGTGGTTCACATTAAAGCAAGAGGAATCAGTGGTAGACTCAGTCACTCCATCACAGGGTCAGCTCTCCCCACCGTCCAGGACGTCTCAGGAAGACAGCACTCCAGTTCAGTGACCCCCACCATTGTGGGCTGAAGGGCCTGTCCTGTACTATGTTTTAATTCTCCCTTATATTACTTTCCTCAACTTGCACTAATGTCATTAAGTTAATTTTGTTTGTTGTGTCATTTTATGTATAATTTATGCGTAATTAATGTTTGTGTAACTGAAGCTTATTGTGAATGTCATGTACTGTAGTGCTGCTGCAAAAAGCAAATTTCTGTGTCATTTAGACCTGGGTATATCTACCTATGGCGGTAAACTTCAACTTGAGTTTGTTGCTGCAGCGATAGTGAGTGTATTGCAAAGAATTTTCTGAGATTCTTGTTTGGATGTTGCTGTGACAATGTAATAGAGTGACCTGCTGGGACATTTCAGAGAGTGGTCATGAACTGTTGGGTCTAGAGTCACAAATGGCCTGGACCACATGAGACTAGTCCCCTGAGGGATATGACTGAACCCAAGTGGTTTTTACCCACTTATTGCCTGGTCAGTTACCATGGTGACTGGTGGTTATTTTCCAAATTCTGGAACTAGAACTGAACTTGAATTTCAGTGATGTCACTCTGCATCAGAAGGGAAACCATGACAACGGTGAGATGATTATCTGGTGTGAGTTGCTGAGAACCAGCAAACAAGGGAGGAGCAAGTTTGGTTTAAGCTCAGCAAAGAATTTTGAAGCAGTCAAGCCCCCCACTGCCTGAGGCAGAGATGACAGTGGTCAGGAGCTGGGGCTCACCCTGCCTCCAGAATTCAGATCAAGCAGTCAGATGGTTTACAGTACATGGCAGACAAGAAGATGCAAGTGGTTGTGAGTGGCCTGGGATATTGAGACACCACAAGAAAGTGAAGAGAAAATGGTGAGGGAATGAGAGATTGAGAGGAGAAGGCAAAGAGGCTGTGAAAGAGAGAGAAAGAAGGGAGAACAAGTGAGTGCAGTTAAAGGAGACAGGGGATCACAGATTAGAGAGTGAGCAGCAGAGAAGAGTGAGCAACCCAGAGAAAGAATGAAATGAGAGCCTAGCCCAAGTGAGGGGAGGCGCAATTCAGAGCAGGGCCCAGTATGTGATTGGAGGAAAGCTGAAGTGAGCACAGATATTGAGAGTTAACAGGAGAAGACAGGGAGTAGGAGTCCTGAGAAGCAGAGTGTGACTGGATGCGACAAAGTGTCTGATACAGCAGATGGTACAGCAACAAATAGGGACAGTGGAGGGAATAAAGTAAAGTTAAGTTTAATGGTTCTTTACCTGAATGTACTTCAAACCATTTCTACATTCCATAAGACCATAAGAGATAGGAGCAGAATTAAGCCATTTGGCCCATTGAGTCTGCTCCACATTTCATCTTGGCTGGTCCATTTTCACTTTCAGCCCCAATCTCCTGCCTTCTCCCCATATCCCTTCATGCCCTGACCAATCAATAATCTATCAACCTCTGCATTAACTATAAATTGTGATTCTTAAAAAAATTATTACTAATTCCTCCATGATCACTTCAGACCACTGGGATGTAGTCCAACTGGTCCAAGTGACTTACAGTATCTACCTTCAGTTTCCTAAGAACCTTCTGAGTAATTGCAACTTCACACCCTCTGGCCACAAGTGTCTGACCCACTTGCAGCATACTGCAGCACTTGCAGCAACTTCCAGCATACTGCTAGTGTCTTCCACAGTGAAGGCTGATGCAAAATCCATATTCAGTTCATTCGCTATCTCCTTGTCCCCCATTCTTACCTTTCCAGCATTGTTTTCCTGTGGTCCAATGTTCAGTCTTGCCTCTCTTTTACTGTTCATGTATCTGAAGAAACTTTTGGTATCCTCTTTAACATTGTTGCCTAGATTACCTTTATATTCCATCTTTGCCTTCTTAATGGCTTTTTTAGTTGCCTTCTGTTAATTTTTAAGTTTCCCGATTCTCCAACATCTCTCTGATTTTTGCTCTATTATGCACCCTCTCTTTGGCTTTTATGTTGGCTTTGTCTTCTCTTGTTAGCCACGTTTGTGTCATCTTGCCTTCAGAATACTTCTTTGGGATGTATATATCCTGTGCCTTCAAAATTGCTTCCAGAAATTCCAGCCATTGCTGTTCTGCCATCATCCCTGCCTGTTTTCTTTTCCAATACATTCTGGCCAACTCCTCCCTCTTGACTCTCTAATTCCCTTTACTCCACTGTAATACTGATACATCTGACTTTAGCTTCTCCTCAAATTACAGGGTGAATTCAATCATATTATAATCACTTTCCCCTGAGGGTTCTTTTACCTTAAGCTCTCTAATCAATTCCAGTTCATTGCACAACACCCAATCCAGGGCAGCTGGACCACTAGTTGGCTCAACCAGAAGCTTCTCTAAAAGCTATCCCATTGGCATTCTAGAAATTCCTCCTGTTAGAATCCACCTGCATATTCCCAATCTACCTGCATATTGACCACCCCATGACTATTGTAACATTACCCTTTTGGCATGTATTTTCTGTCTTCATTGTAATCTGTAGACCACATCCTTACTACTGTTTGGGCTTCTGTAGATAACTCCCATCAACTCATGGCTCACACAAAATGCTGGAGGAACTCAGCAGGCTAGGCAGCATCTATGGAGTACAGTTGATGTATCGAGCCGAGACCCTTCATCAGGACCTCCAGCATTGTGTGTGCGTTGCTTCGATTTCCAGTATCTGCAGATTTTATCTTGTTTGTGATTGAACTCCCACCAGGTTCTTTTTACCCTTGCAGTTCCTTAGCTCCACCCACAATTCAACACCTTCCAACCCTTTGCCACCTCTTTCTAATGATTTGATTTCAATGTTTTACCAACAAAGCCAAGTCACCCATTTTGCCTACCTGCCTGTCCTTTTGATGCAATGTGTATCCTTGGATGTTAAGCTCTGATCTTCTTACAGCCGTGATTCAGTGGTGCCCACAACATCATATTTTCCAATCTGTAACTGTGCTACAAGTTAATCTATCTGATTCTGCATACCATGTGTATTCAAATACAACACCTTCAGTCCTGCATTCACCTTTTTTGATTTTGTTCATCTTTTAAATTGTAATTCAGCCTGCTGACTGCAATTTTGCCCTATCATCAGCCTCACTATACATTGCCTCTGCTTGTAAATCAACTACCTCATCCTCAGCACTATCGCATCGGTTCCCATCCCCCTGCTAAATGAGTTCAAACCCTCTCAAACAACTCTAGCAAACCTGCCTGCAAGGATGTTGGTCCCCCTGCAGTTCCGGTGGAACCTGCCCCATACAGCTGAATTACTAGTACAGTCAAAGTAAATGAATTCACACTCATAATGGGGGTGAGAGTATATGGAAGGCAACTGAATATTCCGAAGAGGTTAGTTAGTGAGGTGCAGCAGTGGAATAGAGGACCAATATTACAGGGATAGCAATGAGACAGGGGTACAAGGGTACTGGGGCTTATGAGATCAGTAAGTAGAATCATTAGTAAATGTATCTCCAGACCATCCAATCACACTCTTCTGAGGTCAGACACAGAGAATTCTCTCTATTCTTGTCCCACTGTGGAAAGCAACATCGGTTCAAGGACCCTGACATTCAACTTACAAGCACCTGAGACCCAGCTACGCATTTGCAAGAGTTGCCTTTCTGTGAGTTCTCCACCAGAAGTAAGAGCAGGGAACAGCCATTCAGCCTTGACCCAGCCCATTCCTCTCCCCCGTGACTCACCATCCAATGTCTGATTCACAGGGTCCCTTCAACTATAAGCCCATCTCCGTCACTCATCAAAAGAGTTAACCCCTCTCCATTTGGGAGCCCCTCAGCCCACGACAGCTTCACTGATCTTTTACTTGAGCTCTGCATTGATACATTCAATCACCAAGCAGCTCCTGCTGCAGAAAAGGCCAGCAAAGCTCTTCCAGCTGACAACTTGGGACGTCAGATAGGCAAGGTATTGAACCATTTTGTCTACAGGGCAACAAAGTTAGATTTTAGGCTTTGCATGATGTTACTCCCATGAGCCCACTGGAGCTGAATTTTCCAATGATCCACCACACTCTGAGGCCGGAGGTTTCACCTCCTCTCCTTCAATGAGAGGACAGTGAAGCATTAGAACAGTCTGTCTTTACTGCATGATTCTATCACTGTGCATTAATATATTCCCCAATTTTTCAAACTTTCCTTTTAGGAGGCAGCATCTGATTGATCAATACATATTGATATGATTGGATATCTGACTGTACATACACATATACAAAACAATCATGTATACAATATTTCTGTTTGGGCAATATCCTCCCACATTTCCCTTCCTTATTGCTTGTACATAGCAACAGAGATGCAACACAAAGATTTTTACTCCCTAATGTTGTGAGATGGATGTAAGAAATAAAATTCTAATTCTAATCCTAATTCTAACCCCAACCTTTGCTTTGGAAAAATTTGTGCCTGGATCTGACCTCTGTATCATTGGGTCAGACCCACACTGGGGGCACAGTGCACAGTTCCCTTTTCTGTTTCTCTGGGTCAGACCCACACTGGGAGCACAGTGCACAATTCCTTCTCTGTATCTTTCGGTCAGACCCACTTTAAGAACACAGTGCACAGTTCCCATCTCTGTATCATTGGATCAGACGCACACTGGGAGCACAGTGCACAGTTCCCATCTCGGTACCTTTGGGTCAGATCCACACTGGAAGCACAGTGCACAATTCCTTCTCTGTATCTTTCGGTCAGACCCACACTGGGAGCACAGTGCACAGTTCCCATCTCTATATCATTGGATCAGATGCACACTGGGAGCACAGTTCACAGTTCCCATCTCGGTAACTTTGGGTCAGATCCACACTGGAAGCAGACTGCACAGTTCCTACCTCTTGCACACACAGCAGGAGAAGGTGACTACATGTGTGGAGCAATATTGGGACGCTGATCTTCTGTACCCTAACCACTCACCCTTTTCCCTCCATCCCTGAGGACCCACCCAGTGACTCACCATCACCATTGGTCAGACTCTATACCAGGAGGAATCCTGTTCACCATGACCATTGGTCAGACTATACCGGGAGGAATCCTGCTCACCATCACCATTGGTCAGACTATACCGGGAGGAATCCTGCTCACCATCACCATTGGTCAGACTATACCGGGAGGAATCCTGCTCACCATCACCATTGGTCAGACTATACCGGGAGGAATCCTGCTCACCATCACCATTGGTCAGACTACTTTCACATCCCACTTTCACATCCCAGAATCCCCTCTCCCTGCCCCTTTGGCATTCTCACTGCACACCAGAGGCTTAGTCTGATACTCCTGTTGACCCACCAGCCCCTTTCCTCAGCTGTTTCCATCTCATCTCCTCACGCAATCTCTGTCCCAGCGCAGGATTCTTGACCCTGTACTATCGAGTCAGCCACCACCATTGCCTCTCGAACCACCATGTCCTGCTTTAGGGGACACAAGAGATGTGAATGCTGGAATCTGCAACAAACACAGATTCTGAAACTCTTCCCTGTAAGGGTGGGCTGAGGGGCCTGGAGGAGGTTAAAGAGCGGTTGGGTGTGAAGGCTGGAGATAGGGATGGGTGTAGGGACTGGATGGGGGTTACAGAGCAAGGAAACATAGAGGGGCCGGAACAGAGTATACATTGGACCATTGGAGGAAGCAGCTAATTGCTGATCCCGTTAACCACATTGTCATCCAGATCATTGACATGTAGGTGACAAACAACGAAGGAGCCAGCAATGATCCCTCCGACACTCCACTAGTCACCGGCTTCCAGTCAAAGAGACAACCCTCTACTACCATTCTCTGGTTTCTCCTACAAAGCCAATGTCTAATCCAGTTTTCTACCTTGTCTAGAATGCTGAGTGACTGATCTTTCTTGACCAAGCTCCCATGCAGGACCTAGTCAAGTGCCCTGCTAAAGTCCATGTAGCCAACATCCACTGCCTTACCTTCATCAACATTCCTGGTAACTTCCTTGAAAAATTCAGATTGATTAGACATGACCGATCATGCAAAAAGCCATCCTGACTATCCCTAATATGTCCATGCCTATCCAAATACTCATATATCCAGTCCCTTAGAATACCTTCCAATAACTTTCCCAATACTGATGTCAGGCTCACTGGCCTATAATTTCCTGGTTTATTTTTAATAGCCTTTCTTAAACAGTGGAACAGCATTAGCTACCCTCAAATCCTTCGGTACCTCACCTGTCGCTAAGGATGATTGAAACATCTCTGCTTGGGCCCTTGCAATTTTTGCACTTGCCTCTGTGGAAATATATCTATAACCCTGAAGCCTTTATGAATTTGTAATGTTTGTAAAGTGTAATGTAACAAAATGGGATTATGAAATCCTAAGGTGCTTTTGCTGGCTTGGGTGAGAAAACTTGCAAGTCTTTTTGTGGGAAAAAAGTCTATTATGGGAACAAACTATTTTCATTGATGACAGGCCATTGTTTTATGGCCAGATGGAATATTTGATAACAGAAAATGGGATGGAACTTCTAAAGATCAAATGTGTGAATGAAATAAGGATGAAGATAGCAGAGGAATATACTGTTGTGGAATGGAGCTACCAAATCACTGTTCTTTGTGAAAAAAGATATACAAGTACTTTGGTTGAAACAGAAGATCGGAGCTATATTTCCAGATGAAATCACTGGAAGTATATCTCCCCTTGCAAGTAAAATAATAAGTGCGTTAATAATCTAATCCACTCTGAATTTGTTGTAATTTGTTTCTTTATATTAGAAGATCTAGCTTAATGGTACATTACACCTCCCACAGGATTTGAGGAAACACCTTGTCAGGCCCTGTGGACTGATCCACCCTAATTTGCTTTAAGACAGCAAACCCTTCCTCCTCCTCTGTAATCTGTACAGGGTTCATAAAGTCGATGCTGCTTTGCCTCATTTCTATAGATTCCATGTTCATCTCCTGAGTAAGCATAGTTTTAAAAAATCCATTTAAGTTAGTTACTGCCTGTTATGCTGCTGGCATTTAGGGTAGCAATAAAGGTCCTCCATCTCCATCTGTCCTTGGCCATCTTCTCTATTGTGCCCCAGATGTTGTCCAGGGTCTTCATTTCTGCTTCTTCATTATGATGCCAAGTTGTCTTTGGTCTCCCGGGTTTCTTCAGGGGTCCAATGAGATGCTGTACTGATGATGGAGTTGACCTCTCTTCTCATCACTTGCCCAATCCATCTCTAACGTTTCTTCATCATGATTGTGGCCATGTCCATGAAGGAGTAGGGAATGGCTGGAGATCTTTCTTGGCCAGAAATCATGGAGGATCTTCCGGAGACTCGTGTGGAATGATGACAGATTGACAAGGTCGCTGGTACAGCTTCATCTTGGTGTGGACACTGTATTTCGTTGATTCCCATATGCTGCTCATTGACCTGAAGACATTTCTAGCTTCGCTGAGTCCGCACTGTCCTTCTGCTTCTCCCTTGTCTCTTTTGTCTCCTTTGTCCCTTGAGGGATTGTGTAATGATCTGATATGTATGAACAGCCTGCAATACAAACATTTCACAGTATCTTGGTGCATGCAACAATAATAAACCAATACCAATATTGATACCGATATTCATTGTTGTAGAGCATTTTACAATACCTGCTCCCCTCTCACCCCCTCATTCAGCTCCTCTATTTCATTTTTTGGCTTATTCAAATTGCCTTACCCATACAACATTCTTTCTACTGAACTCCCATCTCTATCACAGGTCTTTCTCCCTTTCTACCCTTTGTCCATTCCTCATCCACATGCTGACCCAATATTTGCTTTAAAAAATGTTGTTTTCTTCTTGGTGTAATTAAAGCTAAAAATGTGGTGACTAAATACCCCACTCTATGATTGTATCCAAGAATATGCAGGGTAAACTTTGAGATTAATCTTATCCCAACTCCTTGCTAGCCATGTCCCTACACATTTCAGGTTAAGAATATCTGCCCACCTCAGATTTTAAATAATGAATTACACTATTCTCAGTTGGCGTTTGTGGTAAAGAACTCAACACACTCAGCTGTAGAGGATGGAAACATTTTCAGCCTCTCTCCTGAAATGTGGCTCTATTTTTACACAGTGCCATTTAATCCTTTTCTCCCCAGCCCACTACAGATTTCTCCTCCATCCAATTTATCAATTCCTCAATGTCTTATGCATCGAACTAAATTTGCAAATTTCCTGCTAATTACTGCTTTTAACTTAATCTTTGGAATCTAGCACCATTCTCATAATCTGCCTGCAAAGTGTTTGAGCCATCCACCAAGTTCACAAACAAAATTCCAGTAACACACAAAATACTGTAAGAACTCAACAAGTCAAGAGGAATATATGGAAAAGAACAAAGGGTCAATGTTTTGGGTTGAGAGCCTTCAGCATTTTATGTGTGTTGTTCTGGATTTCCAGCATCTGCAGAATCTCTTATGTTTATTGACTTGAAGGATTAGGATTAGGTTCAAGGGGCAGTCTAACAAGTGATGCACAACATCTATCTTCTAGTACTCTAGGTTTCCAGCATGTCTTAATGTGAAGATGGAAGTGTGGGGATTACTGTGAAAGACAATCCATCTGTTTTATGTAGTCAGTGGGATGCCCTATGTGAATATCCAATAGGACCCAAGGGTACAGGTTCTTCAATAAACTGCTCCCTGGAACTTTTGCTGGCTGAGTCACAAAGATGATGATTCAACTCATCAGCACACCAAGGGGTGATGACATAATTTGTCATTAACCATGTTTTTTTCCTCTCTATAGCTCTCTTCTAATGACATATTTTATTTCATACAGTTGTCTAGTATCAGCAGTGTGAATCAGTTGCTCTGATGTCATCTCACATTTCCATATTCTATATAGCACCCTACACCTAATTCTAGCAGTCAAGGCACACTATTATCTTCTTGATTCACACTTCCTGATTGCAACAGCATGTTGGTTGTTAGATAATACAGTCAAGGCACACTATTATCTTCTTGATTCACACTTCCTGATTGCAACAGCATGTTGGTTGTTAGATAATAGTAGAGCTGTCAATGCAAGCCTGTCATTGCACAAGATAAATTAATTGCTACAATAGCTTCTGGTCTTGCTTAAGGATATGGAACATTAACCCTTATGGTGAATGATGCCCTTTAGGAAAACACAAACAACATTTTCTAGGCAGGTGAATTTTACTCTGTTGCATTGGTGTGAATGTCACTCCCCGTTGCATTGGTGTGAATGTCACTCCCTGTTGCATTGGTGTGAATGTCACTCCCCTTTGTCTGGGGGTAAGTAGTGCAGCATCTCTAGATGATCAGATCCACAGGAAAAGAAGGTTTTGGAATTCCAGTGCTGCACCACGCTATCTTCAGTGTCTCAGCCAGAGTCTATTTTTTCAGGAATTTGCAGTTTTCCCCAATAATTCTGACAATGCAAGGTCACGGTAAATAGCAAGCATCAAGACAGAAAGCCATGGGCAAAAGTAAATGGCAACTATTCATTGTAACAAATGCTCTTCATATGACAAGCTACTCAATCCTGGAATCTTTTTTGTGAACCTCCGTTGAACCTTCTCCAGTTTCAGCACATCCTTTCTAAGATAAGGGGCCTAAAACTGCTCATAATACTCCAAGTGAGCCCTCAACAGTGCTTTAAAAAGTTTCAACATTACATCCTTGCTTTTATGTTCCAGTCCTCTTGAAATGAATGTTAACATCCCATTTACCTTTCACACCACAGACTCAACCTGCAAAGAAACCTTTCGGAAATCCTGCACAAAGACCCCCAAGTCCCTTTTCATCCTAGCTTTTTTGTATTTTCTCTCCATTTAGAAAATAGTCTATCCTTTCATTTCTTCTACCAAAGTACATGACGACACACTTCCCAACGCTATATTCCATCTGCCACTTCTTTGCCCATTCTCCTAATCTGTCCAAGCCCTTCTGCAGACTCTCTACTTTTTCAAAACTACCTGCCCCTCCACCTATCTTTGTATCATCTGCAAACCTTGCAACAAAGCCATCAATTCCATCATTCAAATCATTGACATAGGACGTAAAAAGAATTGGTCCTAACACTGACTCCAGCGGATAGAAGAATCTTGAATCTCCAGAGAAGTGATGAATTTAGTGAAGAAGAAAAAGGGAAAGTTTGTAAAACTTCAGAAGTTAGGATCAAATGAAACACATGAGGAGAATAAAGAAGCCAGAAAAGGACTAAAGAAGGGAATTAGGAAAGCCAGGAGGGGCCATGAAAAGTCCTTGTCAAGTAGGAATAATGTGAATCCCAGGCATTCTATATGTACATCAGGAGCGAAGGGGTAACTAGGGAGAGGGTGGGACCACTCAAGGATAAAGAGGGGAACATTTGCTTGGATGCAAAGAATGTGAGTGAGGTGATTAGTGAATACTTTGCTTCAGTACTTACCAAGGAAAGGATATGGAGAACCCGATCAGTGCTGAGTGTATAAATATGTTAGGGCACTTAGAAGTCAAGGAGGAGGAAGTGTTGAGCCTCCTAATGAGTATTAAAGTGTATGAGTCCCCAGGGCCTGATAGGATTTACCCCAGGTTATTGAAGGAGGCAAGAGACAAGATTACTGGGGCCTTGACCAGCATCTTCCTGTCCTCTCTAGCCACAGGCGAGGTCCTGGAGGAATGATGACTGGCTAATGTTATACCTCTATTCAAGGGAAAATCCTGGGAACTATAGACTGCTGAGTTTCACATCAGTTGTAGACAAATTGCTAGAGAAAGTTCTTAGAGATAGGCTGTATGAGCATTTGGAAACTCATGGTCTAACTAGTGAGAACCAGTATGGGTTTGTGAGGGGCAAGTTGTGTCTTACCAACTTAATTGAGTTTTTTTTTTGACAAGGTGAGAAGAGAGAGTGATGAAGGTAGTGCAGTGGGACATTGCATTTGAGGAGGTCCCTCATTGGAGACTAATCCAGAAGATTAAATGCATGGGATCCGTGGCGATTCGGCTGTTTGGATTCAGAACTGGCATGCACGTAGAAAACAGACAGTAGTGATTTAAGGGACTTATTTGAGCTGGAGGCCCGTAATTAGTGGAGTTCTGCAGGGATCTGTACTGGGGCTTTTGCTGCTTGTGATACATATAATTCACATGGATGAAAATGTAGATGGATTTGTTAGTAAGTTTGCAGATGATACCAAGATTGGTGGAGTTGAGGATAGTGTAGAAGACTGGCAAAGAATACAGTGTAATATAGATCAGTAGCAGATATGGGCAGAGAAATGGCAGATGGAGTCTAACCCAGATAAATGTGTGGTGTGGCACCTCAGTAGGGCAAATGCAAGGTGACAGTACACTATTAAGGGCAAGATCCTTAACAGAGCTGCTGAGCAGAGAGATCTTGGGATCCAAGCTCATAGCTTTCTGAAAGTGGCTACACAGGTTGATAAGGTGGGTAAGAAGGCTGATGGAATATTTGCTTCTATTATTTGAGGCATTGAATTCAAAAGTCAAAAGGTTATGTTGCAACCTTATAAAATGCTCATTAGGCCGTATCTGGATTATTGCATGTGTGTCCAGTCACCCCACTATATGAAGGATGATGAGGCTCTGGAGAGGTGCAAAAGAGGTTTACCAGGATGCTGCCTGGTTTGGAGGGCATGTACTATCATGGGAGGCTGTTACAGAGAGCTCACTTCCACCTGGACGATGCTGGTGGCATTGTGAGAGTCACTTTTTAAAAATTTCTCTAGTGTCGTCAATACAATCCAGCTACTTCTGCTGAGTGAGAAGTTTCAAAGGACGGACATAGACAAATCCACTATCTCCTGGATTACTGACTACCTGACAGACAGACCCTAGTTTGCACGGCTGGGTAGTTCTCTGTCTGAGATGGTGGTGAGTGACTCTGGAGTGCTACAAGTGTCTGTCCTGTCTCCATTTCTGTTCACACTGTACAACCCAGACTTCCAGTACAAATCTGAGTCTTGTCACTTGCAGATGTTCTCTGATGCCTCTGTGGTGGTTGGGCGTATCAGAGATGGGCAGGAGTCAGAGTACAGAGGACTGGTGGACAAGTTTGTGGAGTGGTGTGGGAGAAATCACCTGCTCCTGAATGTGGCCAAAACCAGGGAGATGGTGATTGATTTTAGGAGGAAGAGGACTGCGACGAGTCCTGTATACTTTCTGGGAGAAGAAGTTGTGGTGGTGGAGGAGTACAAATACTTGGGCGTTTACCTCAACAACAGACTTGACTAGAAAACCAACATCAAGGCAGACTACAAGAAGGAGATGAGCAGGCTTTATCTTTTAAGGAAGATGAGATCCTTCAATGTGTGCAGCAGGATGTTGGAGACCTTTTACCAGCCTGTTGTAGTGGCTTTATGATGGGGGAGCAGGCTCATTCAGCTCCGCTGTCACAAGGATCGTTACAGAAAATCTTTCCCACCAAACGCAATAGGCAATCACAACAGTTCATCTCTGTGCGACAGGAGAACACATGTCATAGTACAATAGCCTTTGTTTTATTATTTCGTACATTATCATTGCACATTGGTAAATTATTATAGGGTTTGTTATTCTGTGTGCGCGCGCACCCTTAACTCCAGGTGGAGTCGTCGGGGCGCCGCCATGACACGCTTTTTGCACCGATCTTTCTGGTGATCGCTCGTTGTACGGCATGTCTCGGGCATCTGAAACCTGGCGGAGCCCATCCCTCTCCAGGTTTTTTTTACGAGGTCAAGTTGCTAGCTTGACACTCTGTACTTATTATTATTTAAGTCTGCGCACTGCTAAGTGTGTTTTTAAAATGTTGTTGTTGTAATGAAGAAGTTTCACACTCAGGATCAATAAAATAATAATAATTTTTTTATTATTATGACAAACTTGGGTTGTTTTCTCTGGATCGCCCGATGCTGAAGGGAGAACTGATAGAGATTTATAAGATTATGGGTGGCAGAGACAGCGTAGACAGACAGTATCAGTTTACCAGGGCAGAAATATCTAATACTAGAGGTCATGAATTGAAGGTGAGAGGGGGTAGGTTCAAAGGGGATGTGGGGGGGGGGTAAGTTTTTTATTCAGAGAGTTGTGGATGCATGGAATGAACTGTCTGGGATGGAGGTAGAGGCAAATACATTAGAGGCTTTTGGGAGACATTTGGATAGGCACTTGGATGTAAGGAAGATGGAAGGACATGGACACTGAGTAGGTAGGAGAAATTAGTGTTTGGGTGTTCTTGATTTGCTTTTTAGCTGGTTAGGCACAACATTATGGACTGAATGGCCTGTTTCTGTGCTGTACTGTTATATGGCCCTTGTGAATTGGAACAGATTCAGTGTCATTAACTTGGTACTTCAGCACAACATTGTGGACCAAAAGTTCTGTTCTGTTTAGCAGGTACCAAACACCATCACAGAAAATTTAACCATTACAAGAGGAAAATCCTGATCCTTTGGGCTTTATTTTTTTAAATTTCAAACTTCGATTTCCTGATAGATTTTTTTCTTACCTCTCTTTCTCCCTTTCCTTATGTTAATCCGTATTCCTTACTTTTTCTTGTTGATGTGATTCAATCATACTGTGACATAACTCAATATGTAACAATACCTAGGCTAGACCAGGACAACACACAGTCCAGGCCATGGTCTCTATCATGGGACTCTCTCCTCTAACAGTTTCTAAATATTTGCATTGGTTGCTGACCGGTTAGCACACTGGCCTATTGTCTGCATCTTTCCATGCTTCGGAATGTGAACCAATAATCAATGCCTCAGTGGCATATGTGGTAGGCTCTAATGTGAAGGCCTTTTATTGATGACGTACAGAACCAGTGCTACAAACCAAAAGGTGACTAATTCATCATGGTGGTCAGAGAATGTCACCAGTCAATAAGCACGTTCTATCTAAGGAATGCATCAGAATCAGATTTATTATCATTGATGTAAGTCGTGAAATTTGGTGCTCTGAACTAGAATCTAGTCTTTCCACATGAGTTGCACATTTCAAACTCATTACTATCTAATCAATATTGCTACTTCTTAGGGATTCTCTGGGGGATGAGGACAAATTGCTTCTATTCTCAAACAAGAGAAAATCTTCAGATGCTGGAAATCCAAAGCAACACACACAAAGAACTCAGCAGCCCAGGCCGCATCTACAGAAAAGAGCGAACAGTCGATGCTTCAGGACTGGAGGAAAAAAGATGAGAAGCCTGAGTAAGAAGGTGGGTGGAGGGGGGAACAAGTACAAAGTTATAGGTGACAAGTGAAACTGGGAGAGGGGGAAGGGGTGAAGTAAAGAGCTGGGAATCGATTGGTGAAAAAGATAAGGAGCTGGAGAAGGGGGATTCTGATAGGAGAGGACAAAAGGCCATGGAAGAAGGGGAAGGGGAGGAGCACCAGAGGCATGTGATGGGCAGGTAAGGAGTTAAGGTGAGAGAGGGAAACGGGAATGGGTAATGATGGGGGGGGGGGGGGGTCCTCATTACCGGAAACTCATGCCATCAGGTTGGAGGCTATCCAGACAGAATATAAGATGTTGCTCCTCCAACCTGAGTGTGACCTCATTGCGACAGTAGAGGAGGCCATGGACTGATGTGCAGTAATGGGAATGGGAAGTGGAATTAAAATGGGTGGCCACTGGGAGAACCCGCTTTTTCTGGCAGACAGAGCATAGACGCTCGGCGAAGCAGGCTCTCGATCTAAGTCGGGTCTCACCAATATACAGGAGGCCACAGCGGGAGCACTAGACACGGTATATGACCAACAGACTCACAGGTGACGTGTTGCCTCACCTGGAAGGACCGTTTGGGCCTCTGAATTGTAGTGAGGGAGCAGGTGTAGAGCAAGTGTTGCACTGTTCCATTTGCAAGGGTAAGTACTAGGATGGAGATCAGTGGGGAGGGATGAATTGACAGGGGAGCCATTGTAGGGAGTAATCCCTGCGGAAAGCAGAAAGTGGAGGGGAGGGGAAGATGTGCTAGGTGGTGGTATCCTGTTGGAGATGGTGGAAGTTATGGAGAATTATGTGCTGGATATGAAGGCTGGTGGAAGGTTAGGTGAGGACAAGAGGAACCTTAATCTCATTTATCTTTTCTTGCCAGTCCTGATGAATGGTCTTGACCTGAAACCCTTTTCCATGGACACTGCCTGGCCAGCTGAGCTCCTCCAGCATTTTGTGTGCGTTGCTTACTTCTACTCTGCTTTGTGGGTTCTGTAGTAACTCCTGAGGCCAAAATGAGAAGTGCAGGCTCTTCCATAGATGGGGCAAGCTATGTCTCTTTTAGCAGCTGGATAGATTGGTTTGAGTGTCTGTGCACTTCTGTTACAATGTTCTTAGTGAAATCACAAATGTCCTTTCTCCACTTGGACCAATCATCGAGTCCAAAGATTCTAAGAAGTCGATAAGCATATTGCACTTTTTCCAAGGACTAGAGTATATCCTTGAATGTTTTCCTCTGTCCACCGGGTAACAGAGCCTGGAATACAGCCTCTGTCTTAGGAGAATGATTCTGTGCATGCAAGCACTTTGGCTTTCCCGACAGTAACAGTAAGTATAATTGTGGCCTGGCAGCTCATCTTGGGAGTGGATGCTGAGGTTGGCTTGCTTGTCTTTCCAGCAAATATTAAGGGTTTTACAGATGAAGTGTTGGTGATCTCTACAGTACCATAAACTGCAGCATGTCTAAGTACGATGGCATATTGGAGGACCATGTACACTACTTCTCAAGTCTGGATCTCCATACGTCCTTTCCCACAATTAGGGTGTGCCACAGAACAAAATCAAAACCTGTTCTATAAGTGAGATGTAGCAGAGAATCATTTTCTCTCTTTTATCTATTCTAGACACAATCAGAAACATACAAACATTCACTTGTACAAATTGAAACGAGGAAAATTGTAGTGCACAGGAAAAGATGTGTCCTAATTAAAATTCCACATTGTAGATGATTCAATATACACCAAAAATAGATCCTTTCTTCCTATTTTGATTGCCAGAAATAAGAAAGCTTTTGCCTAAAATGATAAAGTATTAGTTTTTTGGGCTTCAGCATTCATTTGCATTCCTCTTTCCACTTCACAAGAAAAATTTCTTCCAACAAAACAATCAAAGGGCTAGGATTTTAAAGGCCAAGTTGACTCAAAACAGTGTAAAGATGAATGGGAATCATTGCTGTTATTGTTGATAAGTGTGGGATTACAATAAGGACATCTCAGTTGGGAACTAAAACTGGAATGGGTTTCCAGAAGTAAACACTGACGTCTGTTTTGTTTTGATCAAGAGAAGTGAAATCCATTGGCAGGGTCAGAGTTTATTGCTATGGGCGAGTTGTCCTTTAAAGTGAGTATCTTTTTACACCAGTTCAAAGATTACAAAGCAATCAACCATTCTATGGATCTGAATTCACATAAAACCGATACGGTTATTTTCTTCCCTGAAGGACTTTGGTAGCCCATTTAAAACTGGCTATAAATTCCCTGGCCATCATGATTGATTGTGATGCTTATTTCCACATTTACTTAATTACTTGAATTAAATTACTCTGAGAGTATGAACGTTCAGCACAATACACCACAGGCACACTTCTCCTATCCCCAAACAACAATGAAAGTATCTGTATAAGGCAATGCCTCAAGAAGGCAGCATCTACTCTATCTTCAATCCACCGCATTTGTCATGCCACCTCCATCAGGCAGGAGGTACAGAAGCCTGAAGTCCTACACCATTAGGTTCAAGAACAGCTACTTCCTTCCAACAATTCCGTCCTTGGACCAAAATGTACAACTGTACTAATTACCTCAGCTTAGCAACACTATGACCACAATGACCACTTCCACTGCAATGGACTTTTGTTTCTCTAATCATTTTCTTTCTTTTATAATTTGCTATAATTTATGTTCAATTTACTTTCTTCTTATGAATGTTGAATTTCGAATACCATGAATGTGAGTTACCACACGAGATTCTGGAGCAATTCAGTAGGTCGGGCGGCATCTATGAAAATGAATAAACAGTCGACTTGTCATGCCAAGGCCCTTCTTCAGGACTTGAGAGTAAGGGGGAAGACACCAGAATAAAAAAAAAGGGGGAGAGGGGAAGGTGGATAGCTAATAGGTGATAGGTGAAGCCAGGTGGGTGGGAAAAGTAAAGGGCTGGAGACGAAGGAATCTTACAGGAGAGGAGAATGGGCCATAGGAGAAAGGGAAGGAGGTAGGACACCAGGGGGAGGTGATAGACAGGTGAAAAGAGGGAAAGGCCATAGTGTGGAATAGAAGAAGGGATGGGGAGGGAAATGTTTTTTACTGGAAGGAGAAATTGATATTCATGCCATCAAGTTGGAGGATACCCAGATGGAATATAAGGTGTTGCACCCCCACCCTGAGAATGGTCTCATTTATGCAGAAGAGGAGGCCATGGGCCAACATGTCAGAATGGGAATGGAAGTTGGAATGAGAATGATAGGAAGTTATTGTAAGGTGTTCTAGGGGACAGATATATAAGTATTTCGATAGACAGGTACTGCTAAGGGATAGTCAACGTGGCTATGTGCATGGTAAGTCATGTCTAACCATTCTTGAGTTTTTCAAGGAAGTTACCAGGAAAATTGATGAAGGCAAGGCAATGGATGTTATCTACATAGACCTTAGCAAGTCATTTGACAAAGTCCTGCATGGGAGGTTGGTCAAGAAGGTTCAGTCGCTTGGCACTCAAGATGAGGAAGTAAATTGGATTAGACATTGGCTTTGTGGGAGAAGCCGGAGAGTGGTAGTGGATAATTGTGCAAATGGGGGGACTGGGGTCAATTTCAACATTTAAGAGAAATGATGATAGGTAAACTACTAACTGTGTAAGTCCTACCCTGGTTTGTCTTCCCAAAGTGCAACAACTTACACCTGTCTCCATTAAATTCCATCTTCCATTTTTCAACCCATTTTTCAGTTGGTCCAGATCCCACTGCAAGCTTTGATAGTCTTCCACACTGTCCACTATCCTCCCAATCTTGGTGTCATCCACAAATTTGCTGATCCAATTTACCACATTATCATCCATTATCATTGACACAGATGACAAACATCAATGAACCCAGCACTGATCCCTGTGGCATTCCATAGTGACAGGACTCCAGTCAGAAAGACAACCATCTACTACCACTCTCTAACTTCTCCTGCAAAACCAATATGTAATCCGATGTACTACATCATCCTGAATGCCAAGCGAATACTTGACCAACCACCCATGCAGGATTTTCTCAATGGCCTTTTTAAAGACCATGTAGACAACAACTACTGTATTTCCTTTGTCAGCATCCCTGGTAACTTCCTCAAAAGTTTCTATGAGATTCTATAAGACCTAACTCACAAAGGCATGACTTGACTTGCCTTGACCTAATCTCTCATCATTTTAACAAGTTCATAGCTCTCATCCTCACTGCAATACAACCACACCCAGGGTTAACTGCACCTTCCCAAATGTAGAAAATGCACTCACTGAATCCTCTTAATTAAAACTATCAGGTAGAGTTCACCATTATAATTGAGGTTGAGATCAGCTATGATCTCATTTAAAAGCAAAAAAAAAAATAAACACGCTTGACAGTTTTTAAGGCCTCGGTCTATTCCCTTGTCCCTATAGTTTGAATGGTACAAGTGATTAAAATGGTAGAGGTCATAGTAAGTATCAAAACTCACCCCAGACCTTGACAGGAGTCGTATTTTATTGAAAGTATGTGTCATTTCTTTTCAGCATTCAGAGTTCTTATGCATTTTTCTTGAACGAATGAAGCTTCATTTAAAGCTATGAAAATAAAAAGTTATGAAATTTAATAATTTAATTTACTAAGAGATACAGCATGGTAACAGATGCTTACAGCCCACAGACCCCGCGCCGCCCAGCTACACCCACGTGGCCAAGTACTGACCGGTATGTCTTTGGAAGGAACGTGGGAGAAAACTGGGGGAACTGGAGGAAACCCACGCGGTCACAGGGAGAACGTACAGACTCCTTAAAGGCATCGGGGGGGAATTGAGCCCTGGTTGCTGGTGCTGGAGAGGAATGAGCTAACCACGGTTAATCTTCCTTGAAAATGACCCTCACACATGAAAGGTTTGAAGTGCTAGTTAATCATTCAAAGTCACCTGATCTTTTTTGCTTGCCTCAGTCCTGCAGGAAGATTGATTAATCTTCTGCCAGGCTTCTCAGTAAGTATATTCAGTTCAGTTCATTTAATTCATGCATGGGGCAGCACTGTAGTGCAGTGGTTAGCAAAACACTCTACAGTGCAGGTGGTACGGGTTCATGTCTGTAAGGAGTTTGTATGCTCTCCCTGTGACCATGCCAGTTTTCTCTGGTTTCTCTCTACAGTCCAACGACACACCTGTTGGTAGGTTAGTTGGTCATTGTAAATTGTCCTGTGATTAGGCTGGGACTGAATCGGGGATTGCTGGCCTTGAAGAGCTGAAAGGACTTATCCCACCCTGCATGTCAATAAACAAATATTCAGTATGAAGAGAAATTCCTTCTTACTGAAGGGTGAAAGTAGCCATTTAAATATTTCTACATCATCTCTGTATGAAAACAAAACCTCAAACAATTATTCTTTATTTGCATTTGCTACCTATGCTTTATTTCTTGCTAAATGCATCTTCCCTACATTTCATGGAGTATGGGATATCCACATCCATATGGAACACACAAAATGCTCTGTTCTAAATAGATGTCCCTCTATTCTGAAGATATGTCAAATGGTCTTCGACTCTCCCACCAGAAGAAACGTCCTCTCCATGTCAACTCTATTGAGGCCTTTCAACCTTTCATCTCCCCCTCATTCTTCTCAATTCCAGTGACTTGAGGCCCAGAACCATCAAATGCTCCTCTTCTAATAAGCCTCTTATTCATGGAATCATTTTTGTAAACTTCCTTTGAACCATCAGCACACCTTTTCTTAGATAAGGGGCCCTAAAACTGCTAGAGGTGAAGCCTCACCAGTGCTTTATAAAGCCTCGACATTACATCTTTGCTTTTATATTCTAGTGTCTATGGAGGACTGAATAAATGTCTTGGCCCGAAACATCAACTGTTGCACAAACAAGAGAAAATCCACAGATGCTGGAAATCAAAGTAATACACACAAAATGCTGGAAGAATTCAACAGGTCAGGCAACATCTGTGGAAAAGAGTAAACTGTTGTCGATTTGGTCCAAGACCCTTCATCAGGGCTGGATGGAGGTCTGGTCCTGATGAAGAGTCTCGGCCCAAAACATCAATTGGTTATTCTTTTTCATTGATGCTGCCTGACCTGCTGAGTTCTCCCTGCATTTTGTGTGTATTACTTTGATTTCCAGCATCTGCAGAATTTCATGTGATTATAAAATGTGGTTAAAAGTGTTTACAGTGCAGACCAGTGACAGGGGTAATAGACAGAATTGCCAAGGGGGAGAAACTTTT
The DNA here is from genome assembly GCF_030144855.1 of Hypanus sabinus. Lineage (NCBI taxonomy): Eukaryota > Metazoa > Chordata > Chondrichthyes > Myliobatiformes > Dasyatidae > Hypanus > Hypanus sabinus. The sequence goes on along the minus strand of NC_082710.1, from coordinate 111,370,738 downwards.
AAGGTGTACAGTAAGTAACATGAGTTAAACAAAGACAAGCTGTGGTGAAGATTGTTAGTGAATGCATAGGATTACACGACTGTGATAAAATTTTCTAACTGAATATTAATGAAGATTTTGTTTTAAGCTGTGACCAGAAACTGTCAGGTTTGGGGATCTTTCTTCAGATTGCAGCTAATTTTTCACTTGCAAATATTCAACCAATCAGTGAATTTTATTCTTAATAAAGTTCAGAATTGCAGAAGTCTGAATCATCCAACTCATGTTAATCTGGATTTTTTTTTGTTTTCCCTCTATACATAATTCTGAAAATGACTAATTTCCAGAGTAGTAGGAAGTGAAATTTCAACTGACGGCCAATCCAAATTAGTATCTTGTCAAGAGTAAGATAATTCCATAAGATTCCAGTTTCAGCAGAATTAGGCCATTTGGCCCAGCAAGTCTGTTCTGCCATTTCATCATGACTGATTCAATTTTCTCCTCAGTTCCAATCTCCTGCCTTCTCCCTCTAACCTTTTATGCCCTGACAAATCAAGAATCTGTCAACTTCTGACCTAAATATAAATAAAGACTTGGCCTCCACAGCTGCCTGTAGCAACAAATTCCACTGATTCACTACTCTTTGGCTAAAGAAATTCCTCTTCATCTCCTTTCTAAATGGATGCTTCTTTATTCTGAGGCTGTGTCCTCTGGTCTTAGACTCTCCCACCACACGAAACATCCTCTCCACATCCACTCTTAAGGCCTTTCACCATTCAATTAGTTTCAATTAGGTCACCCCTCATTCTTTTAAATTCCAGTGAATACAGGCCCAAGGCCATCAAACGCTCTTCATATGACAAGTCATTCAATCCTGGAATCATTTTCGTGAACCTCCTTTGAACCCTCTCCAGTTTCAGCACATCTTTTCTAAGGTAAAGGACCCAAAACTGCTCACTATACTCCAAGTGAGGCCACACCAGTGCTATATAAAGTCTCAACATTACATCCCTGCTTTTATATTCTAGTCCTCTTGAAATGAATGCGAACATTGCATTTGCCTTCTTCACCACAGACTCAAATTAACCTTCAAATTAACATCTAGTGAATCCTGCACAAGGACTCCCAAGCCCCTTTGAGCCTCAGTTTTTTGAGTTCAAAGTAAAATGTATTATCAGAGTACGTATGTGTCACCACATACAACCCTGAGGTTCTTTTTCTGTGGACATACTTAGCAAATCTATAGAACAGGAACTGTAAACAAACTGTGCAAATGCAGTTATAAATAAATAGCAATAAATAACGAGCATGAAATAAAAAAAATAATAGAGTCCTTAAATGAGTGTAGCTATCCCCTTTTGTTCAAGACCCCAATGGCTGAGGGGTAGTAACTGTTCTTGAACCTGGTGGTGTGAGTCCTGAGGCTCTTGTACCTTTTACTTGATGGCAGCAGACAGAAAAGAGCATGGCCTGGGTGGTGAGGATCGTTGATGATGGATGATGCTTTTCTATGACAGGGTTTTCCCATGATGTACTGGACCAATTCCACTACATTTTGTAGGAATTTCTGCTTTGGTGCTCTCATACCATGCCACAATGCAGCCGGTCAGCACACCTTCCTCCACACACCTATAGAAGTTTCCCAAGGTTTTTGATGATGTGCTGAATTTCCGCTCACTCCTGAGGAAGTAGTGGTGCTGTTGTGCTTTCTTCGCAATTATACTTATATGATGGGTCCATGACAGGTCCTCTGAGATAATGGCACCTAGGAATTTAAAGTTACTGACCCTCTCCAACTCTGAAGATTACTGGTTCATGGACCTCTGGTTTCCCTCTACTGAAGTGTACAATCAGTTCTTTGGTCTTATTGACATTGAGTGAGAAGTTGTTGTTATTGCAACACTCAGCCAGATCTCCCTTCTGTAAGCTGATTCATTTCCCCCTTTGATACAGCCCATGACAGTGGGGTAGTCAACAAACTTGTATAAGGTGTTGGAACTGTATATAACCACACAGGCATTGTGAGCAGAGCAGTACATTTCCCTGTGGTGCTTCTGTGCTGATGGAGATTGTGGCAGAGATGTTTTTGCCAATCCAAACTGACCAGGGTTTACAAGTAAGGAAATCCAGGATCCAATTACACAAGAGGTTGATGAGGCCCAAAACTGATTCCTCAATCTAATGAATCCTATCACCACAGAATGCCTCTCCTCCCCCCCTTCCCTTCTGAGTCACAGAGGCCTGACCACTGTGACTTTCCTCTGTTAGGTCATCCCTCCCCCCCCAGCAATATCTAAAATGATAATAAACTTGTTGTTGAGAGGGTTGGCCACAGGGTTTGTCATGGTCTGGTCCAAAGTCCACATTCTGGTTCACGTTCCAGTCCGCGAACTCCGGACTCCGGGTCCTCCGACTGTCCCTTGTTTAGGTTGGACTCAAGTATTTTCACCTGATGCTCGTCTTGTTGGCTGGGAATATAAGTGGCTCTGGGATTGAGTGTAGTTGGGGGTCTCTTGTCCTGCCCCTAGTACTTCAGTGTCTGTGTCCTGCATTTGGGTCTAGTCCCAATGCCCCCTATATGACATGGTTACTCTGCACTGGCTTCTTAACTATTTTCCCCTTCCTGACTGTCACCCAGTCTCCTGTGTCCTGCACCTGGGTTGTAACTAACTCTCTGTATGTCCTACCTTTCACCCCTTCAGCCTCCTGAATGATCTGGAGTTCATCCAGTTCCAGCTCCAACTCCTTAAAATAGATTGATAGAAGCTGTAACTGGATTTGATTCTCTCAGCTGCAGTTGCCAGGGACAGTGGAGGTCTCCCTGCCTTCCCACATCCCACAAGATGAGCAATCCACCACCTTGCCTGGTGTCTCTACTATCCTAACTGTCCAGATATAAAGAAGAGAAGGAATAAAAAAACTTAACTGAAAGGTTTTTGTTTTCTTTGCTTTCTCTGACTGAACCCTCTCTTTGCTGAGGCCTTGAAAAGCTAAAGCCTCAATATCACCACTCTGACTCTGTCCACTCAGATGATGGCTGCTGCGATGATGGCCCTCAAACTTTTCCAATTCAAGCAGAATAAAGAGATACCACTCAGGAGAAGCTAGCAGGCAGCATAGTTGGCTTCTTTAAATAGGTCACTTCCATATAGTTAACCCATAGTCTAATCTTTGACCTTTCCTGTACCATAACTCATCCTCAGTTAGATAATCTTTACAGAGCACTAGACTCGAGTTCATGCCAACAATTCCTCACAAAGAGCCAAATGCCTTTAACTTTCTTATATTTGTGTGAAGAAAAATAAGAATAAATGCCAGCCAATCCTTAGCTTGGAGAATTCCTGTCTAGGAAGCCAGAATATTGTGTTCAATTCCAACAAGTGACTTGAGTGCAAGAATTTAAGATGAGATTGCAGTGCTGAGAGAATATTATACCATCCAAAGTTTCCCATTTGGAGGACAATTGAAGCCATCCCTTTCTGCTCTCTCCAATAGATGTTAAGAATCCCATTATGCTATTCAGAAAACAGGATATGTCACTGTAGTGCTAACCATCCAAAGTCACTAACTCTGACACACTGAGTTTCAGACACTGCTCTTCATGGGAGTTTGCTGTGCCAAATTGTCTACCGTGTTTATTATTTGCATTGACTAAGTGCATTGGAAATGAGGAACCTAAAATGTAAATAGGATTGTTCTACTTGGAACAGAATGGTTGGAGAAGCAAAGTGAAAGTTATTTAAGATCGGTAAAAGAATAGACAGACAATAAGGGCTGCTATTGGCAGAAGGGATAAGAACTAGAAAAGAAAGGATAAATGTAATTAGCCAAAGAACCCAAACTGATATGAAGAGAACTGCTTGCATACAAAATATGCTGGGGATCTAGAATGCATCATCATGGTACGGGTTGGAGGTTGTGATTGGCTGAAGGTGGGGTGTTGACCAGCGTTTCATTCATGGCATCCAAAAGGAAGATGGAAAATTATTTGAAAATAATCAGATTAGATGGGAAGGCTTTTTTTGTTCTGTAATCAGTCTGTGATTCAATCAGTGACTGTGGAGAAAAAAACACATTCATATCATTAATTTGAAAAATTAACTCTATTTCTCTCACCAAAGATGTTATTTGAAGTGTTAATTTGTCCCCATATTTTCTGTTTTTATTCCTCAGCTTTGCTTTGGTTTTTCCTTCATTTACAATTATAGAATATAGAGCATTGATCACTACAGCACTGTACGGGCCTTTGTTGTGCCAACCTTTTAACCGGGTCTAAAATCAATCTAATAGTTTCCTCACATAGGTCTCCATTTTTCCATTCATCCATCTGCCCTTCTTAGAGTGTCATAAATATCCTGAATGTATCCACCTTGGCAGGACATTCCACGAACACCACCATTCTCTGTGTAAAAATCTTAACTTTAAGATTCCCCCATGATATTTTCCTCCAATCTCCCTAAATTATGCCCCATTTAGAAGAATTATCTTCTATAATTCTTTCTCTCTTTTACAGTTTTCCTTCATTAAAAACTTTCCATTTGTCTCAACCCCAATGGCTAATTATACTAGATCATCATTAGTCCAGTGCCCAGGAACAATACCTTCCAACACACTTTTGGATTCTTGATCTGCTGTTAAACCCTCTTCCAGATTTAAACATAATGATTATCGGTGTATATTTGTAGCATGTGTGCTTATGCTAATATGGGGTCCTGCAGGTACCTCAGGTCTGAAATAAGTATTACACCCCGTAGAATAACAGCAACATTTACATTGCTTAAATCGAATTTGTCAGTAAGCTTAACTTGGTAGTTTGATTTTGATCAAGATTGTCATTCATGTTGTCACTTCCTAGTTTTGACACTCATGACTTGCCGGTTACTTTGGTGACTGATTTGAAATAATGCTGCTCTGCAAAATTGTGAGTTCAAGAAGGAAGTGAGATTCATTTTTAAAACAAGTGCTAGAAATGTTTAACTGGAAGAGAAAATGCTAGAAATAAACACCAGGTCAGGCAGCTTCTGCAGGAGGGGAAATAGGACTAGCATTTTAACTGGGAAATCAGAATGGTAGTGTTGTGCTTTACAGAGCCAGCGATCAGGGTTCAATGTCCACCACTGTCGGTGAGGAGTTTGTATATTGTCCCTGTGACTGTGCGGGTTTCCTCTGGGTGCTCCAGTTTCCTCCCACATTCCAAACACAGACCATGCTATGTTGACACTGGAAAAGTAGCAGCTCTTGAAGGTGACCCTCCACCCCCAGCAATCCTGGTCATCGACACAAATAACACATTTCAGTCAGTTAAAGACAGAGAAAACAGGGGATGAGGATGCAGGGAACAGAAGGGTGGCTCTTTAGTAGGGTGAAGAAAAGCAAAGGTTAATAGAAGGAAGGTTCACAGTGCAGTTTGAAAGAGGGTAGCAGCGACAGGTAAAGAAACAAAGCTTGGTTTCCAAGAGACGTAAATGAGAGGGACACAAACAGCATCTAAGCATCTTAAAGGTTAATGCCTGGGGTTCTATAAACCCAGAAAAATAAATATTTGGTTATCTGACATTAGGAACTCCTAGGTACAGAAAGTTGTAGGAAGATGTTGGTGCTCTTTGAGCCTATTCTGAGCTTCACTGGAACAATGTAGTGAGTACCGAGGAAAGTGAAGACAGGGCAGGAGTGGGGGGGGGGGGGGGATGCTAAACTGAAATGATGCATAGCTGGAAGCTGCAAGACAAACCTTTCAGAAAGGATAAAACCAGGAAAATGCTGAGGTCTGGCCCCAGCCCTCCTGCCTTCCTCCACAGAATGATTACCAAGATGCAGACAGAGCATTACAAGAAGGGGTGGGAAATGTATACCAGTTCACTGTGCCTGATGCTGCTACTGCCAAGACAGCAGTGAATGAATTCTGTGATGTCTGTTGCTCCGGTCTGGCAGCTCCATGGTGATGAATGACCTGTAAACAATGGAATGTAGAATAGAGAGAAAGACTCTTCAGCAAAATCTAGGCAACATTTGTGCTCCTGGGAGTGAAGAATGCTATGAACAATCCCAGATTTTTATCCAATTTCCCATTCTCATTCCAACATATCAGTCCATGACCTCCTCCACTGCCACAATAAGGCTGCTCTCCGATTGGAGGAGCAACACCTCATATTCTGCCTGTGTAAGCCTCCAACCTGATGCCATGAATGTCGATTTCTTCCACCCTCCCCCTTTTTCCATTCCCAATTCTTGCTCCCTTCTTACCCCTTCTCTTCTCCTCACTTGACTATCACCTCCCTCTGTTGCCCTTCCTATCAGATTCCTTCTTCTTAAATTTTTTTCCCTTTTCCACCTATCACCTCCCTAGCCTTTAGACAATTCCAAGGGCTCACAGCTTTCTGAGAGAATGGCTTCAATGCTGTTCGAACCCTTACAGAAGCACTTAGACAGAATAGGCGAATGGTCAAAGAAATGGCAGAAGGAAATCAGTGTCGAGAAGTGTATGGACATGCACTTTTGCAGAAGAAATTAAAGAGTTGACTATTTCCTAAATGGAGAGTAAATACAGAAAACTGGGGGACCAAGGGATTTGGACTTCCTTGTGCAGGATTCCCTAAAGGTTACTTTGTAGGTTGAGTGGCGGTGAGGAAGGCAAATGTGATGTTCGCATTCATTTTAAGAGAACAAGAATATAAAAGCAAGGATGTAATGTTGAAAATTTATTAAGTACTGGTGAAGCCTCACTTGGCATACTATGAGCAGTCTTGGGCTCCTTACCTTAGAAAGGATGTGCTGAAACTGCAGAGGGTTCAAAGGAGTTTAACAAAAATGATTCCAGGGTTGAATGACTTGTCATAAGAAGAGCGTTTGATGGCTCTGGGCTGGTATTCACTGGAATTCAGAAGAATGAGGGTGATCACATGGTGAAAGGCCTTGATAGAGAGGATTAGAGAGGATGTTTCCTATGGTAGGAGAGTCTAAGACCGGAGGGGCATCCTTTTAGAAGGGAGATGAGGAGGAATTTCTTTAGCCAGAGAGTGGTGAGTCTGTGGAATTCTTTACCACCAGCAGCTGTAGAGGTCATATCTTTACGTATATTTAGGGCAGAGATTGATAGATTCTTGATTGGTCGGGGCAGGAAGGGATACAGGGAGAAGGTAGGAGATTAGGGTTGAAAGGAAAATTGAAGAATCAGCCACGACGAAATGGTGGAGCAGACTCAATGGCCTAATTCTGCTCCTATATTTTATGGTTTTATGGTCTCTCAGCCTCTCACTTCATTTCCCTCCTCCCCCAATCCATTAACCTTTCCACTCAACTGGTCTCAGCTGTCACTTGCCAGCTTGTCTTCCTTCCCATCCCTCCACCGTCTTATTCTGGTTTTGTCTCCCTTCCTTTTCAGTCGTGATGAAGGGTGTCGGCCCAAAATATTGACTGTTTACTCCTCTCCATAGATGCTGCATGACCTGCTGCATTCTTCCAGCATTTTATGTGTGTTACTCGGAGATTTTATCTGTGTGGTGAACTACATATACCTGTCTGGACACGCCCCCTGCTGACTGCTCCTGTGGCTCCTCCCACAGACCCCTGTATAAAGGCGATTGAGGCCTGAGCCCGGCCTCTCAGTCTCCAGGATGGAGTATGGTGGTCACTCACTGCTTGTTCCTTCTTCCAGACAATAAAAGCCGATATCTCGCCTTTACGTCTCAGAGTGAGTTATTGATGGTGCATCAATCTGCAATAATAAAGCACTGAAGCCGTTCTTCAGAATGTTGTGAACCCTTGAAGTTGTCTATCCCAAAGCAGATGTGCAAACTGATTCATCTAAAACATTGAAGTTTGTGATAAAGTTTGTAGAATTAGAGGGAGTTGAAGGTTATGGTAAATAAGAAGAAAAGCAAAACTAAGCCTGAGATCACATCAAGCACAATCAATTCAAACAGCAGACAATTTTCTAAATGGGGTTTGAGAGGATCTAACGATGGTCCAGAGTTTCTTGTCAACTTGGGCAACCTCTTTCCGTTCATCTGTGAAACAGTTTTAATCCTTTGTTCTGTCTTTTTATTTACGTTTTGAGGTGGCCGGGGTTCTGCAGAGTCCAAGATCTACAGCTGCACTCAAACTATGTTCTTCATGATGGTGGGTTCTTACTCTGAGCTCACCGAGTCGGCTGGTGTTTTGGTAACTCCATGAGTGGTGTGGCAGACAGGTGCCTTCGGGGTGCAGCCCAATGGATTCCTTGCTGATATCACCGACTGAAACATTGCAAGAGATTGAAACATCAAGATAGCAGGCAATGTATGCAGCTGTCAGAAGTCAGTCTCTCTCTCTCTCTCTCTCTCTCTCTCTCTCTCTCTCTCGCTCTCTCGCTCTCTCGCTCTCTCTCTCTCTCTCTCTCTCTCTCTCTCTCTCTCGTCTGATGGTTCTCGAGTCAGGAAAACTTGAATAAGCACTGTTGCAGACTGTAACTTCGAAACAGTGAGCTGTTGGCCTCCCCTCTTGCTGTTGCAGGAGAGAGAGCCTGTGTGAGGTGTCGAAGTATTGGGATGGACAGTAGTTTTTGATGGACTCTAGATTGTAGGATTGTAGTCTCTGGGGGCTTTGCTATTGCTTGCATGGTGGGTGGTTGATGCCTTCGCTGGAACAAGTCTGGGGAGGGGGGAAGGGGGAGGGTCGATGTTTTTGCTGTTGCTTGGGTGTGGGAGGGGTGAGGGGGCTTTGGGGTTCTAAAGTTTCTTGTCATTTATTCTTTGTTTTTTCTCTGTTTTGCAAACACCTGCAAAGGTTGTATGCTGTATATTTTCTCTGATATTAAATTAAACCATTGAAAAAAATAAAATCAGAGGTGCAAAGTGACTTGAGAGTCCTTGTGCAGGATTCCCTGAAGATTAACTTACAGGCTGAGTCTGTGAGAATGCCAAATGCACTGCTAGCATTCATTTTGGGAGGACCAGATTACAAATGCAAGGATGTAATGCTGCGGATTTATAAGGCATTGGTCAGACCACACCTGGTGGATGAAGTGGAACTGCTCGAAGAAGCCCAAATTTACGATGGGTATCACCAATGTAGAGGAAGGCTCATCAGGTGCATCGGACATATCAGAGAACTGAAGCAGCTTCACAGGTGAAGTGATTCCTCAGCTGGAAGGGCTGTTTTAGGTCCTGAGTGGAGGTGAGGGAGGAGGGGAATATGTAGGTGTAGTATTCTGACTGCTTGCAGGGATAAGTGGCAGGAAGATTAGTGGGGAGGGATGAATGTACAAGGAAATCATGGAGGGAGTGATTTCCGTGGAAGGCAGAGAGTGGGGGGGAGGTAAAGATGCGTTTAGTCATAGGATCGCATGGAAAATGGCAGATATTATGGAGAATGTTGTGTTAGATGAGGAGGTTTATGGGATGGCATAAAGATCAGGTGAGCGTAGATGTTCAGGAAATGGAGGAGATGTGGGTGAGACCGGTATCAATGGTGCAGGAAGGTAAACCCCATTCTTTGAAGAAGGAGGATATCTCTGATGTCATGGAAAGGAAATCCTTATCCTAGGATCAGATGTGGTGGAGACGAAGGAACTGAGAAAAGGAACAGCATTTTTCCAGGAGATAGGGTGGGAAGAGGTATATTCTAGATAGCCATGGGTATCAGTACATTTATAAAAGATGTCGGTTGACAGAGAGCTTGAAAAAGGGGAGGGAGGTGTCAGAAATGGACCAAATTAATTTAAGGGCAGGATGGTAGTTAGGGGCAAAGTTGATGAACTTGACAAACTCAGTAACAGATGCATGAAGCAGCACCAATACCATCGTTAATGTAATGGAGGAAGAGTTGAGGAGCATTTCTGGGGAAGGCTTGGAACATGGACTGTTCTACGTAGCCAGCAAAGAGGCAAACACAACCAGGGCCAACGTGGGTGGTGCCCATTGAGGGCATGAGAAAAGTCGCGGAAGTAGGTGGAAAGGAACTGAACCGGGGGGGGGGGGGCGTAGAAATGAAGTGAGGTATGAGTACTCAAGTTCAGCGGGGCAGGAGCAAGCAGAGACAATGGGCCCACTAGGACAATCATGTTTGCTGATTTTAGGTAGAAGGTAGAATTGAGTAGTGCAGGGTAGGGGAACTATGATTTTGGTGTCAGTGCATGAGAATTCTCCAGAGTTAATGAGGTCAGTGATGGTGTTGGAGACAGTTTTCTGATGGGCTGGAGTGGGATCCTCTTCAAGGGGTAGGTATGAGAAGGGTCTGAGAGTTGCTGCCTGGCCTCAGCAAGGTCAATGTCAAAGTGAAACACTCTTTTAGTACCGCACTTTGTCTCAGGGTTTGCCATTAAGGTTAGGGTTGTATGGAGGGAGTGGAGGGCAGTGCATTAAGAGGGGATAAGGTTTGAGGAAGAGAGGGGACTGCTGAAGTCAAGCTGGTTGATGTCTCATCAGTAATTAGAAATAAAATATTGAAAAGCTTTGATAGAGTGGATGTGGAGAGGATGTTTCTTATAATGGGTAAGTCTGGGACCAGAGGACACAGCCTCAGAACAGAGGGGCATCCATTTAGAACTGTGTTGAAGAGAAATTTCTATAGCCAGAGGGTGATGAATCTGTGGAATTCCCTGCCACAGGTCCCTCTGCAGACCAAGTCTTTGGGTATATTTAACATAGAGATTGATAGGTTCATGATTAGTCAAGGCATCAAAGTTAAAGGGGAGAAGGCCAGAGAACAGAGAGTGATAATAAATCAGGCATGATGGAATGGTGGATCAGACTCAATGTGCGAGTAGCCTACTTCTTCTCCTCTGTCTTATGGTCTTTATGGTCTTACAGTCTAAATAGTTGAGTAGACTTGAAGGACTGTGTAATCAATTCTTATTTTTTCTTCTGGTCTGAAGGCTTTATCAAGAATAACTATGTCATTTGTTAAGGTATTATTTGGCCATATCCTGTCAACATAAAGGATCTAAATATGCAGAGGACAGTAAATACTCCTGTTGTTACGTGAATGAAATCATCGGAGAGAGAGTTACTGGTAGTTACAAAGCAGCTTCTTTATTCGACAAAACAAGGTACAGCAGGCATCATATGGAGATGCTTTCAGTGGAAAGGGCTGCTGGCCCATGTGGGGCTTGATATTTATGTGCTAAACACAAAGGACAATCCATATTTACAAAGTATAAACAATGCTTTCCTTTGAAGCTACATATAAACTTCACAGCTTCTGATTCGCATCCATCCCACAGACGCCAGCACTTCTGTGGACTGGGATTCAGGAATGCTTCTAGGAATGCATTGTTCCAAATTAAATCCACAATACATTTTCAAGGAACAGAAGACTGGTAGCCAAAGCCATTTGCTAAATGTAAATGACCTAAACCCAAAAATCACTCTAGCAAGCATTTTGCAGAAGCACTGAAGTTAAATTTCTCTTACTGTATCCACACAAATATGTATCCTGCACATCTGACGTTGTCAGAGTAAGGACATTCTATTCACCCTATTTCACTGGTCCCAACATTGGGTCAGTCCTGCTGTCCAAAAGCAAAGGATTTCCATTTTCATAACCGCACGTCGGAAATAACAACCACTTGATTATTTGAATTACTTATGGGATCTCAGCCATCACACCACGAGAGGACTCTGCAAGGCAAAGGTTTGCTAAATCACATTACTGAATGGCACAGCTATCTTTTGGCCCCATCCCTGTTCTTATTTCTAGTGATCTTGTCCTCTATTATCACTGAGTGTGTCTATTGTCCTAATATATTACCTTCTGGTGGCAAAGAAAGTCTCCTAAACCAATTCAAAGAGCAGACACGGGTTCTTTACCCCTCCCTATTCCCCATTGTCACTATTTTTAGTGCAGAGTTCAAAGAAAACTAGAACATTTATGTCAATGTGTCAATGGTCTTCCTGCTGGGCTTCCTCACTTGCAAACTCAGATTAGCAACAACATCTTCTCCACAATCTCCATCAGCACAGTTGTGCCATGAGGTGTGTGCTTCGTCCCCTGCTCTACTCGTTGAACACTTACAGCAGTGTGGCTAAGCACAGCTCTGATGTCATATTAAAGTTCGTCATTGGCCAAATCAAATGTGGCGATGAACCAGCAGAGAGGAGGGAGCTTGAAAGTCTGGCTGAGTGGTACCACAACAATAATCTCTCAATGTCAGCAAGAACAAGTAGCTCATTATTGACTTCAGGAGGAGGAAAGCAGAAGTCAATGAGTAAGCCCTAATCGGGGAATCAGAGAGGGAGAGGGTCAGTGATGCACCATCAATAACTCACACTGAGACGTAGGCGAGATGTCGGCTTTTATTGACTGGAAGAAGGAACCAGGAGTGAGTGTCTATCATACAAGGTCTTGGAGACTGAGGCCGAGCTTCAGGCCGCAGGTCTCCTTTATACAGGGGCCTGTGGGAGGAGCCACAGGAGCAGTCAGCAGGGGCGTGTCCCGACAGGCACATAGTTCACCACAGTCAGCAACTTTAAATTCCTCAGTGTTACCATTTCAGAGGATTTTCCTGGGTCCAGCATGCAAGTACCAATTCAAAGAAGGCATGGCAGTGCCTCTACTTCCTTAGAAGTTTGCGGCATTTCAGCATGTCACCTAAAACGTTTACAAACCTCTATAGATACATATTGGAGAATGTACATCTACTTGGAGCGTTGTCATCATCTAGCACCCCCACCATCCACTCCACACTCTCTTTTTGCTGCTGCCATCAGGAAGAAGAGCCTCAGGGTTCAAGTACCACCAGGTTCAGGAACAGTTATTTCCCCTCAACCATCAGGCTCTTGAACTAGTGGGGATAACTTCACTCAACTTCACTTGCCCATCACTGAAATATTCCCAAAACCTGCAGACTGACTTTCAAGGACACTTCATCTCATGTTCTGGAAATTTATTGCATACTTGTTTATTATTATTATTATTTTGTTTTTGTCTCTATTTTTATTTGCACAGTATTGTTCTCTTCTGCACATTGATTGTTAGTCCATCTACATTGTATGCAGATTTTCAATGATTCTCCTATGTGTCTGTATTTGCTGTGAATGCTCCCATGAAAATGAATCTCAAGGTACTATGTGACATATATGTACGTTGAACTTTGAACTATTCCACAAATTAACATGCAGTTTTGGGAGACTGCTGCAGGTTTGGAAGGAGGACTTTTCTATATTCGTTTGGGTTCGGATGCATGCTTTTCCTCATAATACTCTTAAATTTTGCCTGCGTCTTTGCAAATCTTAAATCATTCACGCAGACATATCTTTTCTCAATGTTGTATAAATAGCAAATTGAAACATGGGTGCTATGTCTAAAAAAAACAATGACGGCAAATAAAATCTCTTTAAGCAGAATCAGTAAACATACCAATTAATGCTTTCTCTTAATGTTATTTATAAAGTTGTATCATATTGTGGAAAGCCTCTCAGAGAGATATATTCAGTCATTGTGGTAAGGATTTCATTGTGCAACAGGGTGTTGTCATGGTAAAATGAATGCGTCATTCCCAATGAAATTTTAGTCCATTTGATAGAGCTTCAAAGCTGTAGCTTCTTACTAAATAGCCACTTGAGTTACTGAATTGATGAACCATTTGTTATGTATTTCAAATTAACCCTGAATCTGGCTCATGGAACTAATTTTGCATGATGGGCACATAGCTTAGACAGTTATTACATTTTATAAGCATATTCATGCAAATAGTCTTCAAAAATATGAGAACATAGTTTCCTTTGGATCTACTCATTTCTTTCAATGTAAAATGTTGCTATAGGAACCATTATGAATCCTGGCTTTTCCTGGGTTACGTGAAGCTTTTTGTTTGGGGTTGGCTATAGTTTAATAAGTAGCACTCTGAACTCTAAGAGCAATTGAATCCAAACTCAATATAAAATAGTGTAGGGAAGCTGGCTAGAGAACCATCATCTACCCTATGGAGGTAGAATGCCTGGGCTTCATCAGCACATTGACGACAAGGTTACTCCGTGATATGGCAGTGACTGGAGCGAAACTCAGGAGGGCCACTTTACTTCCCACTCCACCACGACCCTTTTTTACGAAGGGACCAGCCGGGACGTTGGAGAAGGAGTTGGGCAAGGTGTTGAAGGAGCTGGTTGGGATATTGGAGGAGCCGGTTTGGATTTGGAGGAGCCCGTCAGGGCACCAGAGGAGCCAGTTTGGATTTGGAGGAGCTGACCTGGCTACAGACCCGTGTTGCTGCCTGTTACTCAGAAGCAGTATAACTGTGGAGATTGTCTCAGACGTTCCACTTGCAATAACAAGACTCTGTTGGATGGTGATGATGTAAGTTGCCGCAGGCCTGTTGCCTTTGTCTGGCGTAGGGACAGACTACACGGGAGCTGTGCAGCCTCAGTTGCAGCGAGAACTAGGCCTCAAGCCTCAGGCTTGCCTGCTGCCACAGACCTGGTGAGCAGACACAGAAGGGTTACAGCATGGCGCCTGCACCTGGCCTCTCTCATCAGTGCTGCCCTTGCGTGATTGAGCGGTGGAAAGACAGGCTGGATTTACCGTTTATTGTACCATTGATTGAGACTTTACCGTTGGTTGCTGGACATTGACGCTCGAGCTCTTGCACTATATATGCTTTTATTCTTTGCTTGTTATTTTGAATTATGTTACTCGCTATTTTGAACGTTACTCGCTATTTTTGAATGTTTGCTTGCTATTTTGTATGTTTTGCACTTTGGCCCCAGAGGAACACTGTCTCGTTCAGCTGTATGATTTGAATGATAATTAAACTAGATTTAATTTCATTTGATTTGTGTGTTTGTTTAACGTGATGCATAGGCAGCCACCATACAATCCAGGACCGTTGGGATCAGGGTCCAGTATCATGGCATACAAGATGACTGGGAACCCTTTGCAGCTGCAGGCTTTCTTCACCTTCACTGCCGTCGTGATGTACCATCATCTTCCACCAGCTCCGCTTCTGAGTTTAATGTTGGATTGCTCTTTGCCTGGCATCACCCCCTTGACCTTACTACCTCTCAGGACCTAAACCCCAGACAGCATCTCAGGAACATACTCACGCATTCACATTCTGATTTTAAAAAATGACGATCGCCACCTCACTTTACTGCTCGCTTTCCTCGTTTATTAATTATTAATTAATATATATATATATTTTCTTTTTCTAATTGTATAGTTTGTTGTACGGTTGTATAGTTTGTTCATTGATTCTATTATGGTTATTATTCTATTATGAATTTATTGAGTATGCCCACAAGAAAATAAATCTCAGGGTTGTATATAATGATAACTATGTACTCTGATAATAAGTTTACTTTGAACTTTGGAAGTGCTTAGTTTGATGTACCAAAATGAAAACCAATAACTCTTGAGATAGGCACCTTTAGGAAAAAGGGATCAGAAAAGTACATATTTGACTTCATAATTACTATTGTTACTCCATAATTACTATTGTTCACTGAATCATATTTCAAATTAATTCATGGCACGAAGAATGATCATCATCCATATAGAGATGGTCTGGTAATTTTTACACTTATAGGGAATACTAAGCTAAAGGCAATATTTATAAAAGCTTCACTATTAAAATCATTGAGGTGTTCAAGCCAAACCTTTCACTCCCACAGTCTGATTAGATTGTGGAACCAATAATGATGTTTGAACTAGCTAAGGTAAACAATGTGTGTTTAACAGGAAGTTAGATAAGTACAGTTTGGGCCAATGTATAGAAGATTATGCTCAGAGGGTGAGTGGAGTAAGAGGCTCATGTGGAGTTAAACACCAGTTCCATGGCTATATTTCCTCACTTCAGTGGTTGGGAAGATGTTGGAATCCATCAATAAGGATGAGGTTTCAGGGTACTTGAAGGTACTTGATAAAGTAGGCCAAAGTGCTTGACAAAGCTGTGGGAATTCTTTGAGGATAGACAAAGGAGAGTCAGTGAATGTTGTTCACTTGGATTTTCAGAAGGCCTTTGACAAGGTGCCACACATGAGGCTGCTTAACAAGATTAGAGCCCATGATGTTAAAGGAAAGTTACCAGCTTGGATAGTGATCGGCTGACTGACAAGAGGCAAAGAGTGGGAATAAAGAGGGCCTTTTCTGGTTGTCTGTGGTGACTAGCTTGCAGATGATAAGACAGGTAGAGGGGCGGGTAGTGATGAGGAAGCTGGGAGTCTGCAAGATTTGGAGACTTTCGGAGAATGGGCAAAAAAGCGGCAGATGGAACATAGAGTAGGAAAGTGTATGGCCATGCAGTTTGGTGGAAGGAATAAAGGGGGAGAAATTATAAAAATCGGAGGTGCAAAGGGACTTGGAATTCCTCGTGCAGGATTCCCTAAAGGTTAATTTGTAGGTTGAGTCAGTGGTGAGGAAGGCAAATACAGTGTTATCATTCGTTTTGAGGTGATTAGAATTTAAGAGCAAGAATGTGATGCTCAGGCTTTATTGGTCAGATTGTAGAGAAATGATGTCCTGGCATTGGAGTGGGTCCAGAAAAGATTCACAAGAATGATTCTGGGAATGAAGGAGGCTTGTGATCAATTGTGTACCACAGGAATCACTGCTGGGTCCTCTGTTGTTTGTCATAAATGTAAAAGATTTGAATGAGAATGTAGTTTGCAAATGAGATCAAAACCGGTGATGCAGAGGAAAGTGAAAAGGTTGTCTAAGGCTACATGGGATAGAGATTAACTGTGAAAGTGGGGATTCAGGCAAACAAGTACAAATAGATGCAAACTGAGAATATAAAACAGGCCAGGACACGCACAGTGAATGGCATGTCACACTACACCGTCAGTGTATGTAATACTGCGTGTCACACAGCATTCTGTGTGAGCAGGTGATTCAATGTGTCACACTACACTGTGTGTATGTAGTTGTGTGTCTGTGTGTGACACTACACTGTGTGTGTACATAGTTCTGTGTGTCACACTGTGGTGAACTACATATACCTGTCTGGACACGGCCCCCCACTGACTGCTCCTGTGGCTCCTCCCACAGACCCCTGTATAAAGGCGATTGGAGGCACTGCCCCTCCCTCAGTCTCCAGGATGTGGTGTGATGGTCTCTTGCTGCTGATAGTGCTCTCTCTTCCAGCTAATAAAAGCCTATCTCTCGCCTCATGTCTCCGAGAGTTATTGATGGTGCATCACACACTACATGAATGACTTCATTATACCAGAATGACTACAAAAAACATTCTCAAGGTGTTGCCTGGATCAGAGGTGCTCATCTATAAGGGGAAAACTGATGGGGTGAGCCTGTTTTCCCTGGTGTAAAGAAGCTAAGAGATGAATGACATGATAAATAAAATTATGAGAAATTAATAAAAACTGAAATAAATATTAGTGGTGGTTAGATAGCCAGAATCCTTTTTCCACTGCAAGGGGTATCTAAATCTAGAGACCACAGGTATCAGGTGAAATTGTGTGTGTTTAAAGCAGATTTGGTTGTTAAGTATTTCATGGAAAGAATAGCTGGAACGAACTGCCTGCCAGACAAGCTGGAGGAGACAGGGATAGTAACAACAGTTCGGAGGCCTCTGTGCAGGTATTTGAATGAGCAAGGTATAGAGTGTATGGAATTAATGCAGCAAATGTCATTGAGTATCGGCAGGCATGGTGATCGCTATGAACACCGTGGTCTGATAGGCCCGTACTTTACATTGAAACAGCTCAAAAATAGAGAACAAAAGCAAACTTGCAATGAATATAAGAGTGCATGAAAGAATGAGTATGTAAGCAGTCAGGATTTATGAGCTCAAATATAGTCCCTGACAACCAGAAACAGGAGCATCTACAATTTGGAACATGGAAATGCCAGATCAATTAAATGTGTACTTGGTTCTGATTTTAAGGATACAATTAATTTCCCAAAAGCACTAGGGAACCAAGAAGTACTGAACGGAGTAATGAGTATTGTAAAGTATTACCAATAGGACTTTAGTGTTGTTCAAAATGTCTGCAGGAGAAACCAAACTACAGTGCCTGATGATGTCCATGCCAGAACATTAAGAATGTTGTCATGGAAACAGTGGGTGTATTGCTTGTTGCCTTCCAAAACTCTGTAGATTATGCAACAGTTCCAATACATTGGAGGGTGACAAATGTAAAATGTGAACTTATAAAACAAGGATAAGAGAGAAAGCAAAGAAATGCCTTGGTAAATGTCTCATATCAAACATAATGTGCCAATTTCAGTGCACAGTAAATCGAGAGAAGATTGGGAAATAATTGAAAATTGGTGGACAACCAGGATACAGATAATAGGCTTTCTCTGGCTTTCTCAGGAATCTTTTATTCTACAAAATAAACCATCGTGTTCATTACATTCAACAAAATGTCTGACAGATGATGTGATGGAGGTTATCAATATTACAAAGGGATTTGATTAGGTTGACACGTGGAGAAGACTAAAACCAGGAATTATACATGTAAAGTGAAACACCCTGGTTTCCTCAGCTGTGTAAGTCTAGGGAAGACAACCTCCAGACTCGACAAACTCATGAGATTGAGGCACGCTCAAGCCCGCCCCAAACCCCAGTTTGAGTGGATGCTGTGTCATTTGCTACCCTGTTACAAATTAATTCCACAAAATAACAGACACTGCATACGATTAAAGGAATTATATTTATGAATCTTATCTAAAGGGTTAGTAAAGAATAACAAAAAGGAAAGGTACATCCTAATTAGACAGTCAAATATGCACAAGTTGGAGCTCTTCCCTGTCACTCAAATGCTGGGCCTTTGAGAACGTGAAGGCACACACCACCTTCTGAATGTCGCTTGCAGTCCATCTCGAACAAACAGATCTCCCACCAGATCATATGCTACGACCGGTTCTGCCCAACATCTTCTCTCTTCATCTCCTCCTCAAAATAAACCCCAAATCCAACCTTAGTGTCCCTCACCAGAGAAACCTCCCCTTCAATTCGACATCCTAATCTGATAGCACACATTTCTCCTCATTTCTTATCTTCAACAATAACCCAAACACAAGCTAAAAACAAGCAGCTCTCACAGAACAGCACAAAGTCATATACATACAACATAACATTAAAAAAAAATAAACCAGGGCATTACAAAGGCAACCATTAAAACAATCCAATGACATGGAAAACTCCAGCTTATCTGCTGCAGCAATAAACTGCGTCCGGTGCTCCCGGTGTGGCCTTTTTAATATATATATTTAAGAAATATATATATAAAGCAGGATCTCCCAGTGGCCACACATTTTAATTCTACGTCCCATTCCCATTCTGATATGTCTATCCATGGCCTCCTCTACTGTCAAGATGAAGCCACACCCAGGTTGGAGGAACAACACCTTATTTACCGGCTGGGTAGCCTCCAACCTGATGGCATGAACATTGACTTCTCTAACTTCCGTTAATATCCCTCCTCCCCTTCTTATCCCATCCCTGACATATTTAGTTGTTTGTTTCTCTCTCTCTCTGCCCATCACCCTGCCTGTTCTCCATTTCCCTCTGGTGTTCCCCCCACCCCCTTTCTTTCTCCCGAGGTCTCCCGTCCCATGATCCTTTCCCTTCTCCAGCTCTGTATCACTTTCGCCAATCACCTTTCCAGCTCTTAGCTTCATCCCACCCCCTCCGGTCTTCTCCTATCATTTCGCATTTCCCCCTCCCCCCACTACTTTCAAATCTCTTACTATCTTTCCTTTCAGTTAGTCCTGACGAAGGGTCTCGGCCTGAAACATCGACAGTGCTTCTCCTTATAGATGCTGCCTGGCCTGCTGTGTTCCACCAGCATTTTGTGTGTGTGTTGTTTGAATTTCCAGCATCTGCAGATTTCCTTGTGTTTGTCTACAAGAGGAGCTCAGTGCGTCATGCAGAGTATGTGGGAAGAAAGAAATTGTAGACTTTACAGGCCTAAACCCTGCACCAATATTTTGTGGAGTACTGTATCCTGATGAAAGGTTTCAGTCTGAAACATCAGCAGTTCCTTCCCTCCCGCAGATGCTGTTTGATTTGCTGAGTTTCTCCAGTAGATGTGTCGTTGTTTCAGAGTCCTGCACCTCCAGTGTCTGAGCCTATCTCCTATTGGACTCAGATATAACTGAAGCAAATCTTATATTTTATTTGCAAATACTGTGGATTCTAGTTAATTGGGACACATCTAGATGAGAACATTTGTGCCCAATTATGTGGCTGCCGCAATTAGTCGAAGTTTCATGGAAATAGTTAAAAAGGTATAAAAAAGACAAACTACTGTTTAAATGAGAAACAAATTATGTATTTAAGTAAAATTCAGAACAAATTAGAACATTACCAATACTACTGCAGTACTTCAAAAATGTGTATTAGTTCCTAATAGTTATCGATGTAGGAATTCAGGTGTACACTGTCATGTATGAGGTGTCCAGGGAGGGCCAGCACCTCTGGTGAAGGGGCTTGTCGTATCCATTCTGGGACAGATCACTCACCTTTGGTTCCCACCGGCCATGTGGTACCCACCTGTGGCTCCAGGCAGCTGTGTGCATGTGAGAGCAGCCATGCCCTGGTACACCACTTCGAAGGGTGCCAAACCAGGTGAGGGTAACTCCAGCAGAAAGGGTGGATGAGATCAACAAATTTCAGAAGCTGAGTTTGAAGTGCTACACTATGTACATAAAATAAGACCATACAACCATAAGATGTAGCAGAATTAGGACATTCAGCTCATTGAGTCTGCTTTTCCATTTCATCATGACTGATCCCTTTCCCTCTCAGCCCCATTCTCTTGCCTTCTCTCCATAATCTTTCATTCTCTGACTAATCAAGAACCTATCAGTCTCCACCTTAAATGCACCTAATGACCTAACATTCTCAGGCGCCTGTGGTAATGAATTCCAGAGGTTTCTCCTTATCGCTGTTCTAAAAGGACGCCTCTCTATCTGAAGCTGTGTTCTCTGGTCTTAGACTCTCCCACCATAGGAAACATAACCTCTCTACATCCAGTCTATCAAGGCTTCTCAACATTCAATAGGTTTCAGTGAGATCTCCCCTCATTCTTTTAAATTCCAGCAAGTAAAAGCCCTGATCCATCAATCGTTCCTCATATGAAAAGCTTTTGATTCTCACGAAACTCCTTTGAAGACTGTCTAATATCAGCACCTCTTTCTTAAAGAAGGAGCCCAGAACTGCTCACAATACTCCAAGTGAGGCCTCACCAATGCCTCCACATTACACCCTTGTTTTTATATTCTCGGCCTCTCAAAATGAATGCTAATGTTGCATTTGCCTTTCCCATCACAGACCCATCCTGCAAAATAACCTTAAATATGGACTCCCAAGTCCGTTTGTATCTCTGATGTTTAAATTTTCTCCCTGGTTAGAAAATAGTCTATGCTTTATTCTTTCTACCAAAGTGCATGACCGTATGCTTCACCACACCATCAGCCACTCCTTTGCCCACTCTCCTAATCAAAGACCCTCTGCAGTCTTCCTGCTTCCTCAAAACTACCTGCCTCTCTTCCTAACTTGGCCACAAAGCTATTAATTCCATCATCCAAATCACTGACCTGCAATGAATAAAGGAGCAGTCCCAACTCTGATATCTGCAGAACAACACTCATCACCAGAAGCCAACCAGAAAAGGGTCCCTTTATTCCCACTCTTTTCCTCCTGCCGATCAGCAAATGCCCTTCCCATGCTACTACCTTTACTGGCTTTTATCTTGTTAAACAGCCTCATGTGTGGCACCTTCTCAAAGGCCTTCTGAAAATCCAAGTACACAACGTCCACCGATTCTCCTTTGTCTATCCTGCTTGTTATTTCTTCAAAGAACTCTAACAAGTTTGTCAGGTCGGATTTTCTCTTGAGGAAACCTTGCTGACTTTGACCTATTTTATCATGTGCCTCCAAGAACCCTGAAGGTACGTCATTAACAATCGACTCCAGTATCGTTATACCACTGAGATTAGGCTAACTGGCCTATATTTTCCTTTCTCCTACGTCCCTCCCTTCTTGAGTGGAGTGACAATTGCAATTTTCAAGTCCTCCAGAACAATGCAGAATTGATTGATTCTTGATAGGTCATTACTAATGCCTCAACAATCTCTTCAGCTGCCTCTTTCTGAATGCTGAGGTCCATCTGCTCCAGGTGACTTAAATAACTTCAGACCTTTCAGTTTCCCAAGCACCTTCTCCCTAGTAGTAGCTGCTTCAATCACTTCTGCCTTCAACACACTCGAACTTCCAGCATACTGCTAGCGTCTTCCACAGTGAAGACTGACACAAAATACTATTCAGTTCATCTGGCATTTCCTTCTCCCCCATTACTACCTCTCCAGTATCACTTTCCAGTGCTCCAGTATCTACACGCCTCTCTTGGACTCTTAATGTACCTGAAAAACCATTTTGTACCCTCATTAATATTATTGGCTAGCTTAGCTTCATATTTCATCTTTTCCCCCCTTATGGCATTTTCATTGCCTTCTGTTGGTTTATATAAGTTTACAAATTCTCTAACTTCTGACTAATTTCTGCTCTATTATATGCCGTCACTTTTGCTTTTCTTTTGGCTTTGACTTCTCTTGTCAGCCAAGGTTGTGTCATCCTCCCTTTAGAATACTTCTTCCTCTTTGAGATGTATCTGTCCTGCACCTTCTGAATTTCTCCCAGAAGCTCCAGCCATTGTTGTTCTGCGTCATCTCTGATACTGTCCCCTTCCAAACTACTTTGGCCATCCCCTCTCTCATGCCTCTGTAACTCCCTTTACTCCACTGCAATACTGATATATCAGACTTTATCTTCTTCCTTTCAAACTGCAGGGTGAATTATATCGTATTATGATCACTGTCCCCTGACGATCCCTTTACCTTTAACACCCTAATCAAATCTGGTTCATTACACAATATTGAATACAGAAATTTCTTTCCCTTCATGTGCTCAACCACAAGCTGCTCTAAAAAGTCATCTTGTAGGCATTCTACATATTTCCTCTCCTGAGATCCAGTACCAACCTGATTTTCCCAATCTACCAGCATATTGAAATCCTCCATGACAATCATAATATTGGCCTTATTACATGCCTTTCCTACTTCCTGTTGTAATTTTTATCCCACATTCTAGCTACTGTTTGGGCTCTGAATATAACCCCCATCAGGGTCTTTTTATTCTTGCAGTTTCTTAATTCTACCCACAGGGCTACTATATCTTCCAATCCTATGCAGATTCCAGTATATGCAGATTTTATTTTACTTTACATTTCTTGGAAGCTTAGAGAATTGTGCCATTGTTATCAAATTAAATAATAATAATAAGCTACTTTTCATTAATGCACACCAACTGGCCCAACTCCTGACTAATTCCTTCACTTTTCTAAGATATTAGCATGCTATAGTGTTAAGGTAGAGATGTCAGTTGATAAGAGGCCTCCATAGAATAATGCCTTGTAGCTTCAATTATTGAATAGTAATGTAACTAAGTGAATTTAATCAGTCAGCATGTGTTCTATTAAGGCACACTGAGGGATAGAACAATTCAGTCCAGCAAAGCATGAATGAATCAGATACAAATTAGATTGCAAGTCCACAGGGGGTAACTCCTGCTCCAGTCTGTCCATGTGATCCTTTTCAGGATCCCCTGTGGCTGGTTCCTCAGTCAGAGCCAATTAAACCAGGGGTTTGCACATCAAAGCAGGTTACAGGAATCTGTTGAGGCAGCAGTGGTCTGTTGATGTGCTCAGCTCCATCAACTCGTTGGTGAATTTGAAGCACCAACCTTTCGAAACACCATTTCTCTCCTTCTCGGACAATGTTAACACTTCTCAGCTCAAGTATAAGAATCTGATGACTAAAGTGTGCCCAATGCTTTTTTTTGTCTCCATGGAAATATTTCCTGGTAGTTTTGAATTGCAACATGTGTTAAGAATAAACTACAAACTGGAAAAATCAGGGTCTGAAAACAGGCAACAGGCATCCTCTTTTTAAGGATTTGATTTCATTTTTTACCAACAGAGCAACCCCACCACCACTACTGTCCTACCTGTCCTTTCAACAATAATCTTCTTTCAGCATGGCTTTGTGGTCCACACAATGCCGATCTCTAACTGCACTACAAGATCACCTACTTTATTCTGTATACTGCATGCATTCGAAAATAACACCTTCAGTCCCATCTTCGTCATCCTTTTTTGATTTTTCCCCTTTCACATTGCAACCCATCCCACTCCCTGCAAGTTTGCCTGTCCTTCCTGACAGTCTCACTGCATACTGTCTCTCCTTGTACACCAACCACCCCATATCATTCCAGTTCCCATCCCCCTGCTGAATCAGTTTAAACCTTCCTCTACAGCTCTTGCAAATCTATCTGCAAGGATATTGGTCCCCCTTTGGTTCAGGTTAACCCGTCCTTTTTGTGCAGGTCATACCTTCCACAGAAGAGATCCCAATGATCCAGAAACCTGATCCCCTGCCCTCTGCACCAATTCCTCAGCCACACATTCACCTGCCAGATCAGCCTATTCTTACCCTCACTGGCACGTGGCACAGACAGCAATCCAGGGACAGTTCTAAACACAGACCAGCATTTTAAGTACAAAACCCCTATTATTTTTACATGGTAAAGACTAACCTGAATGTGAATTATATTTTTCAAGAACCTGATGTTGCCTTTTTTTCCCAGTTTGTAGCTTGTTCTTAACACATGTTGCAATTCAAAACTACCTGGAAATATTTCTATGGAGACAATGAAAATTAAAAGCATTGGACATTTTTTAGCCATCAGATTCTTATACTTGAGCTGTGAAGTGATAACATTGTCCGAGAAGGAGAGAAATGGTGTTTCGAAAGGTTGGTGCTTCAAATTCACCAACGAGTTGATGGAGCTGAGCACATCAACAGACCACTGCTGCCTCAACAGATTCCTGTAACCTGCTTTGATGTGCAAACCCCTGGTTTAATTGGCTCTGACTGAGGAACCAGTCACAGGGGATCCTGAAAAGGATCACACGGACAGACTGGAGCAGGAGTTACCCCCTGTGGACTTTCAATCTAATTTGTATCTGATTCATTCATGCTTTGCTGGACTGAGTTGTTCTATCCCTCAGTGTGCCTTAT
Source organism: Hypanus sabinus (assembly GCF_030144855.1). Lineage (NCBI taxonomy): Eukaryota > Metazoa > Chordata > Chondrichthyes > Myliobatiformes > Dasyatidae > Hypanus > Hypanus sabinus. Next base: position 111,345,742 of record NC_082710.1, on the reverse strand, counting down.
TAGAACACATGCTGACTGATTAAATTCACTTAGTTACATTACTGCTCAATAATTGAAGCTACAAGGCATTATTCCATGGAGGCCTCTTATCAGCTGACATCTCTACCTTAACACTATAGCACGCTAATATCTTAGAAAAGTGAAGGAATTAGTCAGGAGTTGGGCCAGTTGGTGTGCATTAGTGAGGAGTAGTTTATTACCATTATTTAATTCAATAACAATGGCACAATTCTCTAAGCTTCGGACAATGTAAAATAAAATAAAGCCTGCAGATGCTGGAATCTGATATAAACACAGAAAATGCTGGATAGATCCCGCAGATTTGACCACATCTGCAGAGAGAGAAAGAGGATTTTCATTCAGGTTACATTACTGACTGATGAAGAGTTTCGGCCCAAAACGTCGTCACTACCTCCTCCCATAGATGCTGTCTGGCCTGCTGAGTTCTGCCAGCATTTTGTGTTTTTATTTTTTCATTCAGGTTGATGTCTTTTCATTCAAAACCCATAAAATGAGAAAACAAGAGTGTTTTAAATTGAAGAGTAGAGACATAGTCAAAGTCAACGTAAATTTATTATCAAAGTACGTACAGTATGTCACTATATACTTCCCTCAGGTTCATTTCCTTGAAGGGATTCTCGGTAAATTCACACCCAGAAGTAAGAGGAGTAAGCAGTCAGTGTAGGGTCGCCCTTTGGCCATTCATCTCAGCAACAAGTCTACCCCTTTGGATCCTGCTGGTGGGGAATGACCTAACGGGGCATAGAAGCAGTAGCAGCAGTCAGGCCAGTAGCACGTTGGCCAGCTCCAAGGCTTAGTGAGAAATGGAAAGTCAGGCAGAGAGATTGTGGCTGGACACTCACTGGAGTTAGGGGAATGGACAGAAGATTCTGTGGTCGCAAAGGAGATGTCTGGTGTGTTGCCTCCCAGCTGCCAAGGTCCAGGATGTCTCAGAGCCGCTGCAGAACGTTCTGAAGAGGGAGGGGGAGCAGCCAGTGATCATGGTGCTCATTGCCACCAATTACATACAGTAGGTAGAAAAGGAGAAGAGTTTCTGTGCAGTGAGGGTAGGGAGGTAGGGAAGAGGCTGAACAGCAAAACCTCTAAGGCAGTAATCTTTAGATTACTCCCAGTTCCACAGGTTACTCAGGGCAGAAGTAGGCTGATAGTACAGATGGATGAGTGGCTGAGGAAGTGGGGCAGGAGGATGTTGTTGTACTTGAAAGCACACAGTACACAGACTAAGGAGATGATTTTGTAATGCAGTTAGAGATTGGCAGGTATGATGTTGCGGGCACCACTCAGTCCTGGCTGAAAGAAGATCGTATTTCCTGTACGATGGAGGTGCGTTCAGACGCAGCGGCCTCTCCGGGGCCAATCCAAGGTGTACTTATCTTTCTTATGATCACAAGACATGCTGGACATTAAGAACTTCAATTGCTGCAGGTCTACTCCGTCCTCTGTGTGGGAGAGCTGGACTTGCTGCAGACTGTGTTACTGTGAACTACAGGAAAGCATCGGAGTCAGTGCACGAAGGCAGTGTGCAGTCTAACAGTGATTGACAACTTGGACGTTTGTCTTGTGATCACAAGACCCTGTTAGACATTGATAATGTAAAATGCTGCAAGTCCGTTGCCCTTGTTTATTGGTGAGACAGATGGCTGGGAGCTGTGTGCCCTCAGTTGGAGCAAGGACTTCACCTCAAGCCACGAGCTTGCCTGTTGCAATAGCCCAGGAAGAAGATGCCAGAGGCAGTGTAGTGCAACGTCATGCTGGGTTGGGGGCTGGTCCCTCCCAAGGGTACTGACCCCAGTGTTCGATCAGTGAAAGACAAGTCGGATTGCATGTGTGCATACTTTCATCTGCAGTCTGCTGAGAACTGCTTGTTCTAGCTGATAACATCCATGCACCATTAATTTACAACACATGTCACTCAGGGACTTGGGCTATATATATTTGTGTGACTGTATATTTACTGCTATCCTATCCTACATGTGCTATATGTGTCTTGTGCTGTGTATGTCTGTCGGTACTGTGTTTTGCACCTTGGCCTAGGAGGAACGCTATTTCATTTGGATGTATTCATGGGTATTTGTGTATGGTTCCATGACAATTAGACTTGAACTTGAACATGATATTTGGGAGCTTAGCATCCAAGGATTCACATTGTATCAAAAGGACAGGCAGGTAGGCAGAGGGTATGGAGTGGCTCACTGGGTAAAAAATGAAATGAAATCATTAGAAACAGGTGACATAGGAATGGAAGATGTGGAAACCTTAGGGGTAGGGTTATGAAACTGCAAGGGTAAAAAGACCTTGATGTAAGTTATATATAGGCCTCTGTACAGTAGCAAAGATGTAGGATATAAATTTCAATAGGAAATAGAAAAGGCATGTAAAAAGGACAATGTTATGATACATAGTGAATTTCAATATGCAAGTAGATTGGGAAAATTAGGCTGGTGCTGGATCTCAAGAGAGGGAATTTGTAGAATGTTTACAAGATGGCTTTTTAGAGCAGATTGCAGTTGAGCCCATTAGGGGAAAGGCAATTCTTGATTGGACGTTGTATAATGAACCAGATTTGATTAGGGAGCTTAAGGTAAAGGAACCCTTAGGAGCCAGTGATCATGATTGGGAAATATATGATAATACATTTTGGTAAAAGGAACGATAGTGCAGATTATTATCTAAATGGGGAGAAAATTCAAACATCCGAGGTGCAAAGGGACTTAGGAGTCTTCATACAAGGCTCCCAAAAGGTCAATTCAGTCTGTGTTAAAAAAGGTAAATGCAATGCTGCCATTTATTTCAAGGGGATTAGAATATAGAAACAAGGAAATAATGCTGAATCTTAAAAGACACTAGTCAGGTTGCACAGAGTATTGTCAACAGTTTTGGGTCCTTTATCTCGGAAAGGGTGTATTGTCATTGTAGAGAGTCCAGAGGAAGGTTATCAGGATGTTTCAGGGAATGAAGGGGTTAACATATGAGGAGCGTTTGGCAGCCTTGGGCCTATACTCTTTGGAATTTAGAAGAATGCATGGGGATTTCATTGCAACCTACTGAATGTTGAAATGACTGAAAAGGGTGGTTATGGAGAGGATGTTCCCTCTGGTGTGGGTATCCAGAATTAGAGAGCACAGCCTCAAAATTGAGGGGTGACCTTTTAGAACAGAAGTAAGGAGGACTGTTTTTTCAGCCAAAGAATGGTGAATCTGTGGAATGCTGTGCCACAGACAGCAGTAGATGGCCAAGTCTGTGGGTATAGGTAAGGTGGAAGCTGATAGATTCCTGATTGGTCAGGGCATCAAGGGATATGGTGAGAGGGTAGGTTTATGGGGTTGAATCGGCTCCTGGATTAGCCGTGATGAAATGGCAGAGCGGACTTGATAGGCTGTCTGGCCTAATTCTGCTCCTATGTTTATGGTCTTATGGTCTAATGGTCTTATAACATGGTAGAATGCACCCTCCAGTTTGAGAGGGAGTAGCTAAAGTCAGATGTGTCAGTATTACAGTGGAGTAAAGGGAATTACAGAGGCATTAGAGAGGAGCTGGCCAAAATTGATTGTAAGTGGACACTAACAGGGATGACAGCAGAACAATGGCTGGAGTTTCTGGGAGAAATTTGGAAGGCATGGGATAGATACATCTCAAAGATGAAGTATTTTAAAGGGAGGATGAGGCAACCATGGCTGACAAGGGAAAATAAAAGCCAAAGAGAGGGCATATAACATAGCAAAGATTAGTGGGAAGTTACGTATTGGGAAGCTTTTAAAAACCTACAGAACATAACTAAAAGAACCATAAGATAGATAGATACTTTATTGATCTCAAAGGAATTTACAGTGTCACAGTAGCATTATAAGTGCACAGACATACAATATGAGAAATATGAAGAATAAATAAAAAATAAGTTACCATAAATAGTCTAACAGGAGGGGGTGATCACTTCCCCAGCTATGGGTTGATTCATTATTGAGCCTAATGGCTGAGGGTAAGAATAAGCTCATATAGTGCTCTTTGGAGTGGTACAATTGTCTTAGTTTATGACTGAAAGTGCTCCTCTGTTCAGCCAGGGCAGTGTGCAGAGAGTGAGAAACATTGTCCAGAATTGCCAGGATTTTCTGTAGGGTCCATTGTACTACCACAGCCCACAGTGTGTCCAGTTTGACTCCTCTAACAGAACCAGCCTTTCTAATCAGTTTATTGAGCCGGTTAGCATCACCCATATTGATGCCATTGCCCCAGTACACCACCGCATAGAAGAATGTACTGACAACAACAGACTGGGAGAACATGTGAAGGAGAGGCCTGCATACTCCAAAGGACCTCAGTCTCCTCAGGAAGTAGAGGTGACTCTGGCCCTTCTTGTTGGAGCTCCACTCAAGTTTGTCACCCAGGTGCACCCCAGGTACTTGTAGGTCCTCACCACATCCACGTCCTCGCCATCAATAGTAACAGAAAATAGTGCAGGCTTAGTCTTCCTAAAGTCCATTACCATCTCCTTTGCCTTACTGATGTTGAGCTGCAGTTGATTCAGCCTGCACCATTTGACAAAGTCCTCCACCAGGGTCCTGTATTCATCCTCCCATCCTCCCTTCATACACCCAACTATTGGTGAGTCATCAGAGAATTTCTGCAGATGACATGACTCAGTGTTGTATCGAAAGTCCGAGGTATACAGGGTAAACAGGAAGGGAGTCAACACAGTCCCCTTTGGGACCCCAGTGCTGCTTATCGCCATGTCTGACACACAGCTCCGAAGCCACACAAACTGTGGTCTGCCAGTCAGGTAGTCCATTATCCAGGATACAATGGAAGTGCCAACCTGCATTGAATGGAGCTTTTTCCCCGGCAGTGAGGGCTGTATGGTGTTGAAGGCACTTGAAATATCAGAAAAACACGATCCTCACAGTGCTGCCCTGCTTATCCAAAAGGGAGTAGGCTCTGTTCAGCAGGTAGATGACAGCATTGTCGACTCCTGGTAGGCAAACTGCAGGGGATCGAGGGATGATCTCACCGGGGTCAGAGTTGAGCCTGGTCCAGCCTCTCTAGAGTCTCCGTGATGTGTGAGGTCAGGGCCTCTGGACGATAGTCATTCAAGACTTTCGGTTGGCCCTTCTTGGGTACTGGGACCACACTTTATGTTTTCCACACAGTCAGGACCCACAGTCTGGGGTAGAGACTCAGACTGAAAATGCACTGGAGAACTCCACACAGCTGCTCAGCACACTCCTTCAGGAGCTTGGCATTCACACCAGGTTTGCTTTGCCGTGTCTGAGTTTCCCCAGAGATCTTCTCGCTCGCTCAGTGGTGAAGGTGAGTCCATGAAGACTGGGGATTTGGTGGAAGGTGGGGGCTGGGGGTGGTGAAAGTCAGGACAATAGCAGTTGTTATGTGGAGGTGTGGATGGTAGATGCAGGGGAAGGAGGGGATGTGAACAATGGTAGCCTGTGGTAGACAGGAGAGAAAATGAAGGCAAGCTAGCCGATAATATAATAACAGAACACCAGAAGTTATTTCCAAGTTACAAGGACTTAGGATTCATTGTGCAGGATTCCCTAAAGGTTAACTCGTAGTTGAGTCTGTGGTGAGGAAGACAAATGTGATATTGGCATTCATTTCAAGAAGACTAGAATATAAAAGCAAGAATGTAATACTGAGGTTTTATAAAACACGGGTGAGACCTTACTTGAAGTATTATGCAGCTGTTTTGGATCCCTTACCTTTAAAAAGACATTCTGAAATTGGAGAGGCTTCAGTGGAGGTTTACAAAAATGATTCCTAGATTGACCGGGTTGTCATAGGAAGAGCATTTGATGGTTCTGGGCCTGTATTCACTAGAATTCAGAAGAATGAGGGGTAACTTCATTGAAACCAATTGAATGGTGAAAGGTCTTGACAGAATGGACGTGGAGAGGATGTTTCCTATGATGGGAAAATTTAGGACCAGAGGACACAGCAGCAGAATAAAGGGCTATCCTTTAAGAATGGAGATGAGGAGGAATTTCTTTTGCCTGAGAGTGGTGTATCTATGGAATTCTTTGTCACAGGCAGCTATGGAGGCCAAGTCTTCATGGATATTTAAGCCAGAGGTTAATAGATTCTTGATCAGTCAGGACATGAAGGGATTCAGGGAGGAGGCAGGAGACTGGGGCTAACAGGAAAACTGGATCAACCATAATTAAATGGCATAATAATGTTCCTATATCTTACGGTCTTATTGTCTTCTCTTGAAAGGCCTAGATAAAGTGCATGTGGAAAGGGTGTCTCCTAAAGTGGGTGAGTCTAGGACAAAAGAACATAGCCTCAGAATAGAGTGATGTCTATTTAAAATGGAGATGAAGAGGTATTTCTTTAGCCAAAGGGTGGTGAATCTGTGGAATTCATTGCCACAGACGGCTGTGGAGGCCAAGTTATTGAGTATATTTAAAGCAGATATTAATGGCTTCTTGGTTAGTCAGGGCATCAAAGGTTATGGGAAGAAGGAAGGAGAATGGGGTTGAGAGGGATAGTAAATCACCAATGATAGAATGTTGGAGAAGACCCTACAGATCAAGTGGTCGAATTCCTCTCCTATGTCTCTTGGTCTAAAACAAAGAAACAGAATAGAACCAACAAAAAACTGTACATGACAAAGGTGGACAAACAACCAAAGTGCAAAAGGCAGCAAATCTTGCAAATACAAAAAAAAAGAAAAAACAAATAAGAAATAAATGTCAAGAATGGGTTGTAGAGTCATTAAGAGAGAGCCCAAAGGTTGTGGAATCAGTTCAGTGTTTGGGTGAATGAAGTTATCCCCTCTGGTTCAAGAGCCCGGTCGTTGAGGGGTTATAACTTCCTGAACCTGGTGGCATAGGACCTGAGGCTCTTGTACCTTCTTCCTGATGGCAGCAGCGAGAAAAGAGCATATCCTGGGTGGTGGGGGTCTCTGATGATGGATACTACTTTTCTGTGACAGCATTCTTTGTAAATTTGATCAATGATTGGAAGGGTTTTACCTGTGATTGTCTAGGCTGTGTCCATCACTTATCTGTAGGCTTTTTTCCATGTTATGGGAATTGGTGTTCCCATAACAGGCCGTGATGCAACCAGTCAGTATACTTCCACTACACATTTATAGAAGTTTGTCAAAGTTTTAGATGTCATGCCAAATCTGTGCAAACTTCTAAGAAAATAGAAGTGCTGCCATAATGATGCTTATGCACTGGATCCAGGACAGATCATCTGAAATGATAACATCCAGGAATTTAATGGTGCTGACCTTCCCTACCTCTGATCCCCTGATGAGGACTGGTTCATGGACCTCCGGTTTACTCCTCCTGAAGTCAGTTCCTTGGTTTTGCTGACATTGAGTGACAGGTTGATATTGAGGTACCACTCAGCCAGATTTTTCATTTCCCTCCTCATTACTACCTTTGACTTGGTCAATCACAGTGCTGTTGTCAGCAAACGTAAATGTGGCATTGGAGGAATTAAGGCCAAGGTCTTCGACCTTATTGATTAATTCTTGGAAGGATGACAGAGTTGATATAGAGCTGTTGACAATGAAAAGCATCCTGATGTGAGCATCTTCACTGTCCAGATATTCCAGAGCTGAGTGCAGAACCAATTAAATGGCATCTGCTGTTGTGATGGTAAACAAATTGGAGCAGATCCAAGCAACTTCTCAGGCAGAAAACACTTCATCTCAAAACACTTCATCATAGTGGCAGGTTATTGTATTCTTCATTGGTCCCAGTAAAATTGAAGCCTGCTTGAAGCATGTGGGTACCTCAGATTGCTGAAGTAAGCAATGTAAGATATCAGTGAACACTCCAGCCAGTACAGGTATCAGTACAGGTCTTTAGTACTCAACAGGTACTCTGACTGAGCCAATTGCTTTCTGTGGGTTCAACCTCCTGGAGGGTGCTTTTATGTTGTCCTCAGAGACTGAAATAACTGTGTCATTGGGGGCTGTGGGAGTTTGTGAAGGTTCCTCCATGTTTTGTCAGTCAAAGTGAGCTCATCTGGGAGCAAAACCCTGTTGTCACATATGGCACTTGATTTCACCTTATAGAAGGTGATAGCATTCAAACTCTGCTACAGCTGTCAGACATCCTTCTTTGATTCCAGTTTGGTCTGGAATTGCAACTTCACCCGTGAGTTGGTTTTCAGACCAAGATCGTACTTGGAACTCTTTTAACTTTCTTGGTCACCAGGTTCTGCTTTGGCCCACAGCAGATTGCAGATGTCATTGGTTCGTGGTTGTGGAAAACGCTGAATGATTTTGGGGGGACACATTCATTTACTGCTGCCTTTATAAAGTCAGTGACAACCGTGGTGTATCTGTTCAGATCCTCTGATGATGTTTGAACATGGCCCAGTCCAGTGACATAGCCTCTCATGACCACTTCTTTGTTGTCCTTATCTCTGGAGCCTTGCTCTTTAGCCTCTGCTTGTTTACAGATATGACGAGGATAACCAGATGATCACATTTCCCAAAATACAGTCTAGGGATGGGACAGTAAGCATTTCTAATCATGGTGTAACAGTGGTCAAGTGTGTTAGGACCCCTGGTGCTGCAGGTGATATGTTGATGATAATTTGGCAGAGATTTCCTTTAACAAGCCTGATTGAAGGATAAAGAGAACAAAGGGAATTTGCAGTTTATTTGGCCTCAGTTAAAATCCACAAGGACATGTCCAGCATAGAGGACCTCAAGAAAATCCACAAGGGCATGTCCTGTATAGTGAACCTCAAGCAAGTCCACAAGGCACAAATGTTGACAAAGCCATCCAAAAGTGGGTGGTAAAAGTTTGTTAATTATAGCTGATCTTTTTGAAGTGGGAGATGATGAGGGAAGACAACGGAGAGAATAACCACAGATAATTCTTGAAGTGTGAGATGTTGAAATAAAAGACAATGCTGGAAAATCTTGATAAATCAGATGGCATCAGCAGAGACTGACCTGACAAATGGATTAATGTCAAAGTTTGATGAGTGTTCATTGGAACTACCCTGGCACCTTCTCCCTTCCTTTCCAATCCTGCTGAAGGATCTTGGCATGAAGTGTCAACTGTTTATTCATTTCCATGGATGATGCCTGACCTGCTGAATTCCTTCAGCATTTTGTGCGGGGTATTCATTAGAGCTGGCCAGTACTAAAATAGTTAAATGCAATTTTGTCCCAACATCTGTTATATGCCAAGACAAAAGGTGAGCTGCTATTTCTTGAACTTACATTGGATATAACTGGAAAAGTTTAGGAAGGCATAAACAGGTCAAAGTACTACTGTGATGGAAAATTAAATTAAGAGATTATTGGAATCTTGGAGTTTTCCTTGTGGACTGAACAGAATCACCCTAGTGCTTCTTGAAACCTGCACTGGATTTTTCCAATTTAAGGGAGACAACATTGTGCAGAGCAAATGCCATGCACTAAATGTATCGCTACTTCACCCAGAGGACTAATTCCTGAAAGGTCCAAAGACAAGATGTACAAAGGCAGGTGTTGTGTCTCCATGATTGTATGGAAGAATGGCTTGGTCCTTGGTCATGCTGGTAGTGAGACCCAGAGAAAACAACCCCGAACAAGCAGAGGAAGAGAATACGTGTCTGATCGCACAATTTCATTGAAGTTGCTGGAAATTAGGAATGTAAGTTAAACTATATTCCCCTTCGTTGATTAACGATCAACTCTAGTTTTGCTGACACTGAGCAGGAGATTGTTGAGCCCTCACTAATCGCCACCTGCGAGTCATCCATCTCATTCAGATCACTAACACAGATGACCCAACAATTGACCCAACACTAAAAATAGCAGCACACTGTGGGATTCCAGCCTCCAACCCTCCAATCCCTCTCTTTCCTTCCACTAAACCAATTTTGTTTTCAATACACAACCACAGTCTGTATTCCAGATCTAACCTACCAGACTGGGCGGCCTTGTATGACCTTGCAAAAGGCTATGCCACCCTTTAAAAAAATTACTCCCTTTCCTGCTTGGAGTAACAACATACCTTGCACTGTAGTGCACAAAGAATTAGATTACTTTCCCCATGAGATTACAGAATATGGTGGTGGCTGTAATTATATTTTATGTTAGAGATACAGTGTGGAATAGGCCCTTCCGGCCCAATGAGCTGCACTGCCCAGTAACCCACCTATTCAGCTCCAGCCTGATCACAGGACAATTTACAATGACCAATTAACCTACTAACCAGTACATCTTTGGACTGTGGGAGGAAACTGGAGCACCAGGAGGAAACCCACAAAGTCACAAGGAACAATGTACTAACTTCTTACAGATGGCACAGGAATTGAACACCGATGCCACAAACTGTAATCGTGTTGCGGTACTGCGGTACCCCACAATATTGAAAGAAAATAAAGAAAATAACGCTGTGTCAAATACTGTTGCCATAGTCAGCAAGTAAACAGAATGTAGTAATCTTTTCAGAAACATAATGGATATTGACACAAGAGATTCTGCAGATGCTGGAAATCCAGAGTAACACATAGAAAATGCTGGAGGAAATTAGCAGATCAGGTAACATCTATGGGGAGGAATAAAGAGTCGACATTTCGAATTCTGCTGAAGGGTCTTGGTCTGAAGCATTGACTTTTTAATTCCTTTCCATAGATGCTGCCTGACCTGCCGAGTTCCTTCAGAATTTTGTGTGTGTTATAAAGGATACAAATTCAGCTTCAGATAACTAAAGGGATTGTCATTGTTAATTATTTTAAAAAACAAACTCATGGCAAAAGTTATGATTCTTACTAGAAATGTTATGACTTATGCCAAGCTTTTCTTTGAACAGTGACCAATATTCAATTTTGTAAACTTTAATTTAAAGGACTTGAAAGTCTGACTTTGCAAAAAAAAATCCAAATTAACGTTAACAGATTTGCAGCAATTAACTTAACGGTGCTCTAGCATTGATTGGCAATGATAAATGTCCTTGCTCTTGCTAGTGCACTGAGGAAATGAACTTTATACTTCTGAGATGTTCCCAGTAAAATTACCAGTGGGAAGTATTTCTGTGTCAGAAATTGATAATGGTGCGCCACTGTTGATAAATGTTCTTGCTCTTGCTAATATGTGGGGAAATGTATTTTATTCTTCTGTGACATTTCCAGTAAAATTACCAATGGCAAGTATTGGTGTGTCAGAAATTGATAATGGTGCTCCAGCATTGGTTGGCGTTAATAAATATTCTTGTCCTTGTGAGCACATGGGGAAAATCACTTTACGCTTCTATGAGATTTCCTGTAAAAATACCAATGGGAAGTATTGGTGTGTCAGAAATTAAGATTTAAGATTTAGAAGATTTTCTAAACTGGAGTCTGTGAAACAATTACATGTGGTAACAAGGAACACGGACAAGATGGGACCAGGTAATGGAGCACAGCATCTCGTGGGGGTCATTTAGCAAGCAGAACCCCACCGCATCAAGTTCCTGATCCAGTCCATCTAGGTTGTCTTGCCAAGCCCAGCTTACACCCTACTGATAGGGCACGGCCGAAACACCAGCATGCTCCCTGTGCCGAGGGAAGGGGGCACTAGCACACATCCTCAGCGGCTGCCCAAAAGCCCTGGGGAAGGGCATTATCGTTGGGGCCATGACCAAGTGCTGAAGACAGTGGCTGATACCTCGTGCACAGCCATCACCCAGGCCAAACACCATCGCACAGAAAAGCAAGCCATTGTTTTTATCATTGTTTTAAGGCTCAAACCCAATCCAAGGAGCAAGCGGGCCTCCGAAGAACAGCAACAGACTGGCAATTGAGAGTTGACCCAGGGAAACAGCTCAGATTCCCTGAGCACATCTCCTCGGCTGTGCTTAGGCCAGGCATAGTGCTGCTGTCGGTGTCATCTAGACCAGGGGTCACCAACCTTTTTGGCACCACAGACCACAGGGTTTAATATTGACAATATTCTTGTGGACCGGCTGACGGGCGGGAGGGGAGATGTTAATCATGACCAGAATACAGCGATACGCAAAGGGGGTTCCTTATGTCCAGTCTATTCCACAATTTAGTTTTCATGGCTACCAACACTTGCTTCTGTCCCGCTTGCTCATGTCTTTTCCACTCAAAAAACTCAACGGGTTTGTCCTTAAGTTCAGGGTGCTTGGACTCAAGGTGCCGAAGCAGTTTTGAGGGCTTCATTGCCTCATTAGACAGTCTCCCGGCCCACCCGCCTCCTGATGCCTATGCCAGGTGTGGCTGGTCGTGGGAGGGGTGAGAGGACAAGGTAAGGGCCGGAGGTCCACGTGCCGGTTGCAGTCTGGAGAGAGTGACCGAGCGAGGAGTGCGACAGGGCATGTGCCCATACCCCCCCCCCCCCCCGTAGGTAAATAGGATCTATCGGCCGACAAAAGTTTGGCTTGAGGGATGACTTTCAGTAGATCGCAGCGAGGTAGCTGCTCTGCTACTTATGAAACCCTGAGCCCCGAGATACTAAGAGATTTGGTTTGCTAAACAGATTTAGAGGCAGCGCCCACCTGTCCACGCTCTAGGCCAGTAGCAACGGCACTTCTCGCTGGCCGCAAGAGGCCAACCAGTGATCTCTGGCACGAGGTGTCACTGCGTTTCGGCGACTGATGACCTTGCCTGCGTTCAGGTTCAACAGTGGGCGTGACAGGGAATGGGGAAAGGTGCAGCTGACTCATATCGCCAAATCATATTGTTTCCTCGCCTGGTACCAGTCCGCAGCCCGGTGGTTGGGGACCACTGAACTAGACAGGTGGTCATGTTGGAGCTGACCGTTCCCTGGGAAGACTGGGTGGAGGAGGACCATGAAAGGAAAAGGACGAAGTATCAAGACCTGGTAGAGGGGTGCTGCAGCAAGGGGAGACGGGCACATTGTATGCCCATAGAGGTGGGCTGCTGAACCTACAGCCGGATGGGCATCTCCGGAGCCCAGAAGTGGAAAGCCATCAGGGACACCATAGTGGCAGCAGGGCGAGCCTCAGTAGGGCTGAGGATCAGGAGTGATCGATGGCAGATCATCCCCTTGGTCTTGCTGACATTAAGTGAGAGGTTGTTGTTGGGACACCACTCAGACAGATTTTCAATCTCTCTCCTACATGCTGATTCATCACCACCTTCCATTTGGCCAATGACATTGGTGTTGTCATCAAACAAATATATCACTGGAGCCGCGCTAAGCATGTAGACCAGGAGGCTAAGCACACAGCCTTGTGGTGCACCCTGCTGATGGAAATTATGGAGGAGCCAAGCATCAGAATGCAAAAGAAATGTGATCTAAGTTGCTTGGACCTGGGAATGGTTGTTGGGGCCAGACGGGGTGGTTTGAGTATCTCAGAACCTACTGATCTCCTGCGATTTTCATGTTCAACGATCTCTAGAGTTTACAGAGAATGGTATGAACCTGAAAAACATCCAGTGAGTAGCAATTGTGTGGGCAAAAATGCCTTATTAATGAAAGATGTGAGAGGACAACAGTGAAGTGCAGAACAGCATCTCTGAATGCACATGATGAACATTGAAGTGAATGGGATACAGATGTAGAAGATCAAGAACGTACAATCAGTGGCCACTTTATTAGGTACAGGAGGTGCATACAGGATGGGAAGGGGTAGAGTCAAGATAAACGTGGCAATCTGTAGGTTTATAAAAGATGTCAATCGACAGTTTGTCTCCAGAGATTGAGAAAGGGAAGGGAGATCCAGAAATGGACCATGAAAATTTAAGGGCAGGGTAGAAGTTAGAGGCAAAGTTGCTTAAATTGATGAGCTCAGATTGGGTGCATGAAACTGCAGTAATGTAGGTGTCAATGTAGTGCAGAAAGGGTTGGGGAGCATTAGCGGGGACAGCTTGGAACATGGACTGTTCTACATAGCCAGCAAAATGGCGGGTATAGTTGGGGCCAATGTGGGTGCCAATGGCTAGCCCTTGAGTGTGGAGAAAGTGGAAGGAGCCGAAGAAAAAATTATTGAGGACGGGGACCAGTTCTGTCAAAGGGAGTAGCATGGTAGTGGAGGGAAATTTGTTTCTTTTGTTAAGAAAGAAGTGAAGAGCTTTGAGGCCCTCTCGATGGGGCATAGATGCGTATAGGGACTGAAACTCCACAGTGAAGATGAGGCGGTCAGCATCAGGGAATTAAAAGTTACTGTGGAGATCGAGAGCCATCATTTTATTTGAATAAACAAGTCTTTGCAGTTCATAAGACCATGAGATATAGGAGCAGAACTCGGCCGTTGGCCCAGCTAAGCTGCTCCACCATTTCATCAAGGCTGACACAATTTCCCTCTCAGCCCCAATCTCCTGCAATCCCCTGGTATCTGTTCCATGACCCAACCAGTCAAGAATCTATTAACCTCTGCCTTAAATGTACATAAATACTTGGCCTCCAGTGCTGCCCAGGGCAACAAATTGCACAGATTCATCACTCTCTGGTGAAAGAAATTCCTCCTCATCTCTGTTCTAAAAGGACACCCTCTCTTCTGAGGTTGTGTCCTCTGATCTTAGACTCTCCGACCATAGGAAACATCCATTCCATGTCCACTCTATCAAGGTCTTTCACCATTCAATAGGTTTTAATGAGGTCACCCCTCATACTTCTGAATTCCATTGAATACAGTCCCAGGGCTGTGAAACACTCTTCATCTGTCAAGTCATTCAATCCTGGAATCATTTTTGTGAACCTTCTCCAGGTTCAGCACATTCTTAATAATCAACTCTAACTTCTTCCCAGTCTAATTGGCCTAGAGTTTCCTTTGTTCTGACACACACCCTTCTTGAAGAGTAGAGTGATGTTTGCAATTTTTCAGTCTTCCAGAACCATTCCAGAATCTAGTGATGCCTCCACAATCTCTTCAGCCACCCCATTCAGAACCCTGGGGTGTACACCATCTGGTCCAGGTGACTTACCTACCTCCAGACCTTTCAGTTTCCCAAGAACCTTCTCTCTAGTAATGGTAATTTCACAGACTTCATGACCCTGACACTTGGACCTTCCACCATGTCGCTACTACCTTCCACAGTGAAGACTGATGCAAAATACTTTTTCAGTTTGTCTGCCATTTCCTTGTTCCCCATTACTACCTCTCCAGCATCATTTATCAGTGGTCCAGTATCCAATCTCACCTCTCTTTTATATTTTATGTATCTGAAGAAACTTCTGGTATCCTCTTTAGTACTGTATTACTGACTGGCACTTTCCTATTCCATATTTACCTTCTTAATAACGTTTTAGTTGCCTTCTGTTGTTTTTAAAAGCTTCCCAATCCTCTAACTTCCCACCGTTTTTAATCTATTATTTGCCCTCTCTTGGGCTTTTATGTTGGCTTTGACTTCTTTTGTTAGCATCTTGCCCAGAATACTTTTCCCTCTTTGGGATGTATAATATATATCCTGAGCCTTTCAAATTGCTTCCAGAAATTCCAGCCATTGGTGGACTTCTGTCATCCTTGACGATGTTCTTTTCCAATCAATTTTGGCCAACTTCTCTCTCATGCCTCTGTAATTCTCTTTACTCCACTGTAGTACTGTACATCTGACTTGAGCTTATCCATCTCAAATCTCAGGATGAATTTGATCATTTTATGATCATCTTCCCGTAGGGTTCTTTTACTTTAAGCTCTCTTATCAGTTCTGGTTCATTGCACAACATCCAATCCAGAATAGCTGATCCACTATTTGGCTCAACCATGAGCAGCTCTAAAAAACAATCTCATAGGCATTCTCAAAATTCGTCCTCTTGGAATCCAGCATCAACCTGATTTTCCCAATCTACCTGCTTGTTGAAATCCCCCTTGACTACTGTAACATTGCCCTTTTGATCTGCATTTTCGATCTCCCATTGTAATTTGTAGACCACATCCTTACTATTGATTGGAGGTCTGTATAAAATTCCCAACAGGGTCTTTATACCCTTGCAGTTCCTTAGCTCTATCCACAATGATTCAATATCTTCTGACCCTGTCACCTCTTTCTAATGATTTGATTTCACTTTTTACTAACAGAGCAGCACCACCCCCTTTACCTTCTTGCCTGTTCTTTTGATACACTGTGCATCCTTGGACATTTAGCTCCCAGCTATAATCTTCTTTCAACCATGATTCAATGATGCCAACAGCATCATACATGGCAATTTGCACTTGTGCTCTGTTCATCTACCTTATTTTGTATACTGTGTGCATTCAAATACAACACATTCAGTCCTGTGTTCACACTTTTTGATTGTTTCTTCCTTTTACATTGCAACTCATCCTGCTAACTGCAATTTTGCCCCATCAACAGCATCTTCTCACTGCACATTGCTTCTGTTTGTAAACCAGCCGCCTCAACTTCAGCACTATCACCCCCCTTTCCGATGATACTTCTTGCACTGAAGTATACGCGGCTCAGACACTAGTCTCACTATGCTCAACCTTTTGATTCCTAACTTTGTCTGAGGTTAGGTTATCTGCCCCACAACCTCTCTGGTAAATGTACTGGCACTCTGGTTCCCATCCCCCTGCAACTCTAGTTTAAACCACACCATGCAGCTTTAACAAACCTTCCTGCTAGAATATTAACCCCACTCCAGTTCAGGTGCAAACCAACCCTTCTATGTAGGTCCCACCTTCCCTGGAAGAGAGCTCAATGATACAAAAATCTTATGCCCTCCCTCCTACACCAAATCCTTAGCAACAGATTAAACAGTATAACCTTCCTAGTTCTGACCTCACTAATACGTGGCAAGGGTAGTAATCCTGAGATCACAACTCTGGAGGTCCTGCCCTTTTAACTTAGCACCTAACTCCCTGAACTCCCTATGCAGAACCTCGTCACTCATCCTACCCATGTCATTGCTACCTACATGGGCCAGGACTTCTGGCCATTCACCCTTCCACTTAAAAATGCAAGGAACTCGATCCAAAATGTCCCAGGGCCTAGCACCTGGGTAGCAACACGTCATCTGGGAATCTCCCAGATGTGGGAACCAGAGAGTGGTACGGACAGCCCACCACATCTGTAGTTGTGAACTTCCCACTATTCAGGACGTTTACAAAGACAGTTGTGCAAAAGGGACCGAAGGATTGTTGGAGACCCAAGTCACCCCAACCACGACCTGTTCCAGCTGCTACCATCCAGGAAGTGGTACCGCAGCATAAAAGCCAGGACCAACAGGCTCCGGGACAGCTTCTTCCACCAGGCCAACAGACTGATTAATTCATGCTGATGCTACTATATTTCTATGTTATATTGACTATCCTGTTGTACATAATATTTATTATAAATTACTATAATTGCACATTGCATATCCGAATGGAAATGTAACATAAAGATTTTTACTCATGTATTTGAAGGATGTAAGTAATAAAGTCAATTCAATTAAAAAGAATAATTCAATTTGTTCTCACCCACAGAATCTCCTGACCGTTCGCCTATCTAACAAATCTATCACCACAGCGTGCCTCTTCTCCCCTTCCCCTCTGATTCACAGAGCCGATCTCATTGCCAGAGACCTGACCACTGTGACTTTCCTCTGTTAGGGTAACCTCCCACCCCATCCCATCAGCATGCAAAGGATGCACCTGTTGTTCAGAGGGCTGGCCACATGGGTACTCTGCACTGGCTCCTTAACCCCCTTTCCCCTTTCTGACCGTCACCCAGTTTCCTGTGTTCTGCACCCTGGGTGTAACTCCCTCTCCAAGTGTCTCATCAAGCACTCCTTCACCTTTCCGAAAGATTTAGAGTTCATCCAGTTCCAGCTCCAACTCTTTAATGTGGGTTGTTAAAAACTGCAGCTGGATGCACATCTCGTATTTGTAGTCATTGGGGATACTGGAGGTCTCCCTGCCTCACCACATCCCACATATCCTCTCTGTATCCACTGTACCTAGGCCTTTCAATAGCTGATACATTTCAATAAAATTCACCTCTCATTCTTCTAAACTACAGTGAATACAGGCCCAGAGTCATCAAACGCGCCTTTCATTCCTGGGATCATTTTTGAGAATCTCCTCTGGACCCTCTCCAATGCCTTTCTTAGATAAGGACCCAAAACTGCTCACAATAATCCAAGTGCAGTCAGACCAATGCCTTACAAAGCCTCAGCATCACATCCTTATCACATCACATCGTTATTCTAGTCCTCTCAACTCAACCTTTGGTACCCCCAACTCAACCTGCAAATTAAACTTTAGGGAATCCTGCACAAGGACTTCCAAATCCCTTAGCCCTTCTGATTTCAGAATTTGCACTTGCTTAGAATATTTTCTATGCCTTTAAATATATAAAAAATAATTATCAAGCAAATACATTGTAAAAGATCTAAGAAATTTAAAACTCAGAATACTTTAAACCCATCAGACACAATCCATTCAAACAAAAACTGGTAGTGTTTCCACTCAATCCTCTTGGCTTTCATTTCAAGAGGACGAGGATACAAAAGCAAGGATGCGATGCTGAGGCACTTTAAGAAGAATCAAGATTACTATTTTGTATGACCTCGTATAAAAATAGCCTTTTAGGTAAAATGATGAACTGACCACACTCAGAGATATAATTTCATAATATGGTAAAACCACATCCCACTCCAAAATGGAAATATTTGTAATGTAGGCAAAGTAATTGCTTTTGCAATTTGCAGAACTCATTTTTTGTTCCATGAACTCACGAGCTATATCTGGGTAAAGTAACATCTAGTTGTGGTGATAAACGTAAGGGGATGGAGAACTTTACCAGTCTTCTTTCTAATTTTTGAAAATGAAGTTGTCTACTACCCTTCTGGGAGTTGGCTGGCTTTAGTGTTCAAAATAACAATCCTATTTAAAATTTTAAAAAATACGTAAAATGGATCAGCAAGAATACTCATTGGTTTTGCAGGACAAAGGGCTCACAAGCAGACATGATCACTACAGATCAGTTCCTAGACAAACCGTGTGGCACTAATCTCACCGATTAAAGTGCTGAGGAAGATTGAAATCATCGAGGCGATTGTTCAGTGCCGTCTACCTGCCTCTCGCTCACTGCTGCCGGAGGTGCCTGCAAATGGGGGTCTTCCACTCGCTGTTCCCAACGGAAGGTCCTTGTGTTCGAATGATCACTTTCCCCCTCAATGCTGTCGGAGGTAGGTTTAGTCGACATGGATACAAATGGGTACAAACACACACACACAAACACACAATTTTACGTATTGCACTGTACTGCTGCCACAAAAAAAATAATTTCATGACATATATCAGTGATGAAAAAACCTGTTTCTGATATGGGTCTCTATTGTGGACCAGGAGGGGGGCAGGGAGAGGGGAATCATGGCTGAGAAAAGCAGAAGGGAAAGTAGAGGGAGTGGGAAGCACCAGAGAGAGATTCAGTGATGATCAATAAACCAATTGTTTGGAATTAAATGACCTTGTCTGGTGTCTTAGGGCTGGATTTGTCTACACCTGCACTATCCCCCATCCTTGGCACTTCTTCTCTGGCACCTATGCCACACCTCTCCCATGGCACTCCACCCTTGCCATTCCCAGCATGCTTTGATTTACAAACTATGGAAACAATTACAGTACCGTGCAAAGGACTTAGGCACCCTAGCTAGATATACATATATTCCTACATCTTTTGCAAAGTACTGTATGTGTTGCCTTTGATTTACAGCAGCTTTCTACAGAGGAGACTGGCTGACTTTGGATTTTTCCCCTATCCTTGGCACTGGGTTTCCAGTGGCTATCACTGACTGGTATTGCTGTCCATATTGCTTCTTTGGTATAGCTACATTATTATCACATGTGGCAAGATACAGTAAAAGCTGGTCTAGTACTGATGAAACCATTACAGCAGTGTTACCAGCACCAGACATGATCATAATTCAAGTTCAAGTTTATCGTCATCTAACCATACACACATACAACCAAACAAAACAAAGTTCTTCCAGACCACAATGCCCCCACACAACATTTATCACACACATATCGGGGTCGACCACAGTCGTTGCCTTCTGCCTGTATTGTGCTACCCAAGCCAGGGCAGTGCGGCATGGAGAGCAAGCAGCCTCCCCCTCTCCACGCAGCTGATAAATCCAAAGGAACGGCACTAGTACAAGTATTGTAAGTCAGCGTTGAGCTCAAAATATTATCAGAAAGAAATTAACAAAATAGCATCCAAAATGCAAGGAGTGTGCAGTAGTAAGGAAGTTAGCAGTAGTGATTAAAGTTTGTGAATAGTGTTGCATCTTATATACTGCACCTACTTTTTTTTTCTTTACTTCTGGACTTTACTAAAAAGAGTATTTCCAATGTTCAGGACGTGAGTCAGTTTCAGGAGGACGTCCATCGTTAGAGCTAAGGTTTTGGTGTAATGACAAATTTAATTACTTGGCACAACCTCATGGGCTGAAGGGCGCTCTCCTGTGTCGTACTATTCTATGTTCTAACTGAAAAGTGTATCATTACCTGCCTGAGTCTCTTACAGCCACCATCTCCACTGAAATGAAGAGAAATGATGCACCTGGTGTGACTGGTCAATTAAGCAAGGGAGAATTACATTTCTGCACCGGACAGTAGCTCCATACGTGAAGGTAAAACACCAGCCTGTAGTTTCAGGGGTTTTCGGAACGTGCTGCCATCTTGGCTGGGGAATGCCAGCAACTCTCCCAAACTCCAGGACAACATTTAATTCCCTTCTCCACCTTCTGGATACATCCACTAATTACCCACATAATTCACCCCTCAGGTATTTCAACACCTTCTTCCACCCACTCACTTCCCTTTCCAACATCTGGTTCCAGTTACATCTGCCATTTACCTCTCCCCAATATTTCCCATTTTCACTTATCAGACTCCAGCAATCATTGCCCTTTCTGTTGCTGCTAATCAGCTTCCAGCAGTTGTCTCCAATTCTCACTCTCCTCTCCACCATCATCAGGGACCCCCACCAACCAGGCAGCTTCTCGCTGCTGCCATCACAAAGCAGATACCAGAGCCTGAGGTCACACACCACCGGGCTCAGGAATAGTTATTACCCCTGACCCATCAGTCTCTAGTGTGGATAACTTCACTCACCTCTAAACTGAATCGATTCCACAACCTATGGGCCCACTTTCAAGTACTCTACAATTCATGTTCTCAATACTTATTATTTATTAATTGTTATTTTTTTTCTTTTTTGCATTTGCACTATTTGTTGTCTCTTACACATTGGTTGTTTGTCTGTCTTTGTGTGGCATTTTTCATTGATTCTATTGTGTTTCTTTGTATTTACTGTGAATCCCAGGGTTGTATATGGTGACGTAGATGTACTTTGATAATAAATGTAGTTTGAACTTTGAACCCACCTCACTCCATCTTTTACTTTGTCTGCCTTCTGTCATCTTTCACCTATCTTCAATGCACCAATCATCTTGTGTTCCTATTTTACCAATCCTACCTCTGAACTTCATACTGGCCAGTTGCACTTTGCAGGTCCAGACTTGATGCAGAGTTCTCACTGCAAACATTGACGACTCCGTCTCCCCTCCCGGGAGATGCTGCCTGACCTGCTGAGTTCCTCCAGCTGATTGTTCATGCTCCAGTCTGCAGTCTCTCGTCAACACTTACTTCCACCAGAAACCCAAAAATACCAATTAAATAATTTCTTAACCTCATTTCTAGAGAAAATATGTACAATTTTGTAACGAGAGAACTATGGATGGTGGTGAAGCGGAGCGCAGAGTAAGGTCTAGAATTAACTCAGGCTCAAAATAAACAAAACTACACAAACAAAATCCAAGGGCGAAATCACAGACAGTGGTACCAGAAATGGAACTCTCATGGTTCTCAGCACGAGGCCTTTAAGTACAGACTTTCCGTGAAGGAACGTGGCAGGCAATAATTGGCAGTCTGAGTCTTGAAGGGACTGCGGCAGCTCAGCATACTCAGGGGAATTGGAGTGCTGAATCTTGGATGCTTGCTACTGCTCAGTCGAGACCTTGACACAATTTAACATCCCTTTGATCAATGGAAGAAAAGATCTGCGAGATTTTACATTTATATGGAATCTGATATAGTAACAGCATTATGACAAAAAGTAATAATCTTTACAGAAAAGGGGATTTTTGTGCAGGTTATGCAGGAGCTTTATCATGGAAGTAGGTTTTACAGATGTCAGTGGAAATAATTATAGAGCATGAGGTTTTTATGATACAACTCCAGAGTTGAGGGACATGGGAGACTGGGACATGACCACCCATGTTGAGTGTTTGAGAGGACAGAGCTGAAGTGCCAAGTGGGAGGAATTAGAAAGACAAGGAGGGGTTAAACCATGAACAATTTGAAGTGCAGGATATCATAAAGACAAGAGATTCTGTAGATGCTGGAAATCTTAAGCAATAGTCGTTGCCAGCATGGTAGTGTAGCGGTTAACATAACGCTTTACAATGCCAATGATCACCATTCAATTCCTGCCTGTATGTTTTCCCCATGATGATGTGGGTTTCCTCCAGAAGTTCCAGTTTCCTCCCACATTCCAAAAAAGTTAATGTTAGAAAATTGTGGGCCTGCTCTTCCTGCCCTGCTGGATACTTGCTGGATGCCCCCAGCACATGATATGCTGCCTCTGGATATATAGTGGCACCTCTGGGATGCGCCTAGCATGCATTTGGGCTAGGTTTATTTTCCCATTCATGTACCATACAACTCCCGTTCATGTACCGTACAATTCCCATTCATGTACCGTACAATTCCCGTTCATGTACTGCACAATTCCCGTTCATGTACCATACAATTCCCATTCATGTACCATACAATTCCCATTCATGTACTGTACAATTCCCATTCATGTACTGTACAATTCCTGATCATGTACTGTACAATTCCCATTCATGTCTGTACAATTCCCATTCATAAACCATACAATTCCTGTTCATTAACCATACAATTCCCATTCATGTACTGTACAATTCCTGTTCATGTACAGTACAATTCCCATTCATGTACTGTACAATTCCCATTCATGTACTGTACAATTCCTGTTCATGTACAGTACAATTCCCATTCATAAACCGTACAATTCCCATTCATGTACCATACAATTCCCATTCATGTACTGTACAATTCCTGATCAGGTACTGTACAACTCCCATTCATGTCTGTACAATTCCCATTCATGTACCGTACAATTCCCGTTCATGTACTGCACAATTCCCGTTCATGTACCATACAATTCCCATTCATAAACCGTACAATTCCCATTCATGTACCATACAATTCCCATTCATGTACTGTACAATTCCTGATCAGGTACTGTACAACTCCCATTCATGTCTGTACAATTCCCATTCATGTACCATACAATTCCCATTCATGTACTGTTCAATTCCCATTCATGTACTGTACAATTCCTGATCATGTACTGTACAATTCCCATTCATAAACCGTACAATTCCCGTTCATGTACCATGCAATTCCCATTCATGTACTGTTCAATTCCTGTTCATGTACCGTACAATTCCTGTTCATGTACCGTATAATTCCCATTCATGTACCATACAATTCCTGTTCATGTTTGTACAATTCCTGTTCACGAACTGTACAATTCCTGTTGACATTTACTATTCGATCTACTTTCGCTAACTTTTCAGAAACGGTTACCCAGATCATGAGAACTTATTTTGCTAAATAGCTTTGCCTCAGGCCATCTCTGGTTATTGTCACTAAATTTGTGCCTAGATCACAAATACATAGGTATATATTCATCTATAAATAAACAACACATTTTACTGTATAAATTGATATTTCAATGTATACTTAAGTGACAAATAAAATTATTCTAGAAATCTTACCTTAAAGTGCTGGAGGAATTCAGCATGTCAGGCAGCATCTATACCAGAGATGTACAATTGACATTTCGGGTGGAGACCCGTTGTCAGGGTTGGAAAAGGAGAAGGCAGAAATCAGAATAAGAAGGTGAAGAAGAGAGAAGAAGTACAATCCTGAACTGCTGAATTACTATGGTGAACTACATATACCTGTCTGGACACGCCCCCTGCTGACTGCTCCTGTGGCCGCTCCCACTGACTGTGGCTCCTCCCACAGACCCCGGTTATAAAGGCGATTGAGGCCTGAGCCTGGCCTCATTCTCCAGGATGTAGCATGGTGGTCAACTACTGCTTGTTCTTTCTTCCAGTCAATAAAAGCCGATATCTCGCCTTCATGTCTCAGAGTTATTGATGGTGCATCAATTTTATTGACCGGAAGTTTTAAAACATGGAAAGTATTTTACGTCCGGAAAAATTGGATTTGGACCCCCAAGCCCCTGAAGCAGCTCTTGCCTTTGAACTCTGGCTTGCATGCTTCCAATCATACTTGGTGGAGGTTAGTGCAACTGAACCCACTGTTATGCACAGAATTCTCCTCTTGAGGGTCACCCCGAAAGTTTACTCACTTATCAGAGACCTGTCGACCTACAAAGGGGCACTGGACGCCCTCAAAAGACAGTACCTGTGGCCGGTGAACACCGTCTACGCAAGACATCGCTTAGCTACACGACGACAGCTGCCTGGAGAGTCGAGTGCCGAGTTTCTCCGAGCCCTACAGACACTCGTGCGAACTTGCGACTGCATGACTCTCACGGCGGAACAGCATGCGGAGCTCCTCGTAGAGACGCCTTTGTTACAGGGATCAGGTCAGTGTACTTGCACCAGCGGCTGCTGTAAAATGCCGATTTTACCTTACGCTGGGCGATCGAGATGGCCGACACGCTGGAGGCTGCTCTGCACAACGCTGATGCTTTCCAGCCACACGATCCCCAGCTGGTTCCATGGACACCTCAGACCCCACCGACGCCGGTTCCCGTGAGCGAATTCGCCAACGCCGCTGCCAGTCGCGATTCCATGAACTCCCCAAACCCGACCACAGCTGCTGCCAGTCGCAAGCCCACGCAGTGTTACTTCTGCGGACTCGAAAAGCACCCCCGAAAACGCTGCCCGGCCTGAGAAGCGACCTGTTCCAGCTGCGGGAAGAAGGGCCATTTCACCAAGATCTGTAAGTCTAAACCACGAGCGTGAGGCATGGGGGCCGGCATCTTGCATGCCCAGATGGGGGCGGCCATCTTTGTCGCCACCAACATGCCCCGCCCCCTACCCACCGGTGCTTACCGGGCACCAAGACGGCAGTTCAACTCTGGCCTCTGTAACCCAAAGCACCCCACACCAGCTTGCAAAGTCAATGATGGACATCCTGGTGGAGGGGCACAGGACTAGCTGCCTGTTTGACACGGGCAGCACTGAGAGTTTCATTCACCCAGACACAGTGCAACCCTGCAGACTTGTGACACAGCCGGTAAGCCAGAGAGTCACCATGGCTTCTGGGTCGCATTCCACAGACATCCGGGTGGGTTGTGTGGCGACATTGGTGGTGCAGGGCACAGAATATCGGAACTTTGCGCTACTGGTCATGCCTCAACTGTGCGCGTCTGTGCTATTGGGGCTGGGCTTCCAGAGCCACCTAAAAAGTGTGACTATGGCATATGACGGGCCCCTCCCACCACTCACTGTCAGGAATCCTCAGTTTTGTGGGATTTCGCCATATACCCCGCTACTGACCACACACACACACTGACCCACACATCCCACCCAGCACCATGCCGACAGCTGCGCTACTGAGACCACTTGCAGCCTCTCCACCCTCAAGATCTCTCCCCCCACAGCTGTTCGCCAACCTGACCCCTGACTGTAAACCTGTGGCAACTAAAAGCAGGAGGTACAGCACGGGGGACAGGGCCATCATTCAGTCAGACTTGCAGCGGCTGCTCAGGGAGGGGATGATTGAGCCAAGCACAAGTCCTTGGAGGGCCCAGGTGGTCGTTGTTTGGACAGGGCAGAAAAATAGGATGGTCGTGGACTATAGCCAGACCATCAATAGGTTCACGCAGCTTGATGCGTACCCCTTACCCCGCATCGCGGATATGGTCAACCAGATAGCTCAGTACAAGGTGTACTAGACAATAGATCTGAAATCCGCTTATTACCAGCTCCCCATCCGCCCAGAGGACCGCCCCTACACTGCCTTTCAGGTGGGCAGCAGGCTCTATCACTTCCTGCACGTCCCCTTCGGTGTCACGAATGGTGTCTCGGTCTTCCGGAGGGAAATGGACTGGATGGTGGACCAGTGCCAACTGAAGGCCACATTTCCCTATCTGGATAACATCACCATCTGTGGTCACGACTGGCCGGATCACAACGCCAACCTCCAATGATTTTTCCAAGTGGCCAAAGCCCTGAACCTTACTTATAACAGGGACAAGTGTGTGTTCGGAACCACCCGACTCGCTATCCTTGGGTATGTCGTGGAAAACGGGGTCATTGGCCCTGATCCCGACCGTATGTGCCCCCTGTTAGAACTCCCTCTTCCCATCACCCTCAAAGCCCTCAGACGGTGCCTGGGCTTCTTTTCCTATTACGCCCAATGGGTCCCCCATTACGCAGACAAGGCCCGACCCTGGTCAAGTCCACCACTTTTCCCCTCTCTGCCGAGGCCTGCGCATCCTTCAGCTGCATTAAAGGGGACATTGCCAAAGCAACGATGCATGCGGTGGACGAGACCATTCCCTTCCAAGTAGAGAGTGACGCCTCCGATTTCGCACTGGCTGCTACCCTCAATCAGGCAGGCAGGCCAGTAGCATTCTTTTCTATTACCCTTCAAGGCTCTGAAATTTGGCACTCCGCGGTGGAGAAAGAAGCCCAGGCCATAGTGGAAGCTATTAGGCACTGGAGGCACTATCTCGCCAGCAAAAGGTTCACCTTGCTGAACGACCAGCGCTCAGTTGCGTTCATGTTCAGCAACCAACAGCGGGGCAAAATCAAAAATGATAAGATTTTGTGGTGGAGAATAGAAATCTCCACCTACGACTATGACATCCTGTACTGGCCTGGAAGGCTCAATGAGCCCCCTGATGCCCTATCCCGGGAGCGTGTGCCAGCTCACAGCTCAACCAGCTATACGCCCTCCATGCACATCTTTGCCACCTGATTTTACCATTTCGTGAAAGTCCGGAACCTGCCATACTCCCTTGAGGACATCAGGACGATGACCAGGGACTGCCAAGTCTGCGCTGAGTGCAAACCGCACTTCTACCATCCTGAAAAGGCGCAACTTATCAAGGCCACCTGCCCCTTTGAGCAACTGAGTGTTGACTTTAAGGGCCCCCTTCCCTCCACTGACCGCAATGTCTACTTTCTCAACATTATGGACGAATACTCACGGTTCCCCTTTGCCATTCCCTGCCCTGACACCACTACCACGTCCGTCATAAAAGCCCTGCGCCAGCTCTTCACTCTGTTTGGATATACCAGTTATATCCACAGTGATAGAGGGTCCTCCTTTATGAGTGACGAGCTGCGCCAGTACCTGCTGGCTAGGGGCATTGCTACTAGTAGGACCACGAGCTATAATCCCCGGGGAAATGGACAGGTGGAGAGGGAGAGTGCCACAGTGTGGAAGGCCACACTTTTAGCCCTTAAGTCAAAAGGGTTGCCGGTCTCTCGATGGCAGGAGGTCCTCCCCGAGGCACCACTCTATCCGCTCCCTGTTATGTACGTCCACCAATGCCACCCCTCACGAGCGCCTATTCTCTTTTCCCAGGAAGTCTGCCACTGGGACCACCCTACCAGCTTGGCTGACATCCCCAGGGCCAGTGCTGCTCCGGAAACATGTGAGGAGCAATAAATACTCCCCGATGGTCGAGAGGGTTCACCTTCTACATGCGAACCCCCAGTATGCTTATGTGGTCTTACCTGATGGGCGGGAGGACATGGTCTCCGTCCACGACCTGGCGCCCGCAGGAGCAGCAGACCACTACCCTGAACACTCCACAGTAACTATGAACCCTGTACCCGAGGTGACACTGCGCACACCGAGCCCTACACAGACTCCTCACGACACTCCCATACCGGGCGTCTCGCACGCGCATATACCAGGCGCCTCGCACACGTATGAGGGATCACTGACGCCTAGTGGGCTGACACCTCCAGTTAGGCTGGAATCAGCACAACCACCGTCTCCGGTGCGATCACCACCGGCACCTGTGCAATCACAGCCGGTGCTACGTAGATCACAGCGACAGATTCGACCACCTGATAGACTTAACCTGTAAATATAAATTTGTTATCTACAGAGGAGTAAATACACTGGTAAGAAACTTCGCCCCATGGGGACTCTCTTTTAAAACAAAGGGGGAGTGAATGTGGTGAACTACATATACCTGTCTGGACACCGCTGCTGACTGCTCTTGTGGCCACTCCCACTGACTGTGGCTCCTCCCACTGACCCCTGTATAAAGGCGATCGAGGCCTGAGCCCGACGCTCATTCTCCAGGATGTAGTATGGTGGTCAACTACTGCTTGTTCTTTCTTCCAGTCAATAAAAGCCGATATCTCGCCATCAGGTCTCAGAGAGTTATTGATGGTGCATCAGTTACTTCAGCATTTTGTGTGTTTTGTTGAAGTGTAGAATGAGAGTTTTAAAGCAGATGGACTGCTTAATTATTGGCCAAATTCCGTTAGCAGGTACAGGACTGTGCATAAACCACAGACAACAGCTTTGTGGGTGAGCTCAGAGTAACAGTAGAGTATTCGCTGAAGTGGGAAAGGTAGAGGGAAGACTGATTTGTACAGTAGATGAAGTAAGACAACAACAAACAATTTCCTGTCCAGCAGCACCTGCGCAGGAAAAGTATTTGTCAAAGTTTCAAGTTGAAACCCTATACCAGAATGGAGAGTGTGAGAGGATAACAACCAATATTTGTAAATCATAAATCATAAAAAGTACAGTGAAAAACTTGTCTTGCAAACTGTTCATACAGATCAATTAGTTGCAAGTGAGGATAAAGAGGAATAGGGAATTAAGGCAGGTTTGGAGTCAAGTGAGATTATGGTGGGAATAGGGTTTCATAAGGAAAGCATGAATATGAGGTTCAAAGATCAGATCAGGTATGAATATTACACCAGAGCTGTAAAAAATTTAGATTCAGGCAGTTAACCAAAAGGAAGTAAGCCAACAGTTGGAAACAGAACTTTATTCAGATCTCCTGTTCTCAATGACCAAATACGGATTCAGATCAAATTTGTTTATTTATCAAAGCTACAGTGAAATGTGTTGTTAACAACCAACACAATCTCCAGACCCAGCAACATCCTCGTAAATTTTCTCTGCACTCCTTCAATCTTGTTTACATCTTTCCTGTAGGTAGGTGATCAAAACTACACACAATACTCCAAATTAGACCTGACCAACATATAATACAACTTAACATAACATCCCATCCTCTGTACTCAGTACTTTGATTTATGAAGGCCAATGTGCCAAAAGCTTTCTTTACGACCCTATCTACCTGTGGCGCCACTTTCAATGAATTATGGATCTGTATTCCCAGATCCCATTGTTGTACCACACTCCTTAGTGCCCTACCGTTCACTCCACACTGATTCCTGTTTCCCTTGGTTTTCCTGTAGCTCATTTTAACACCCCAATCCATGATTGTCTTGAACGGAGAATTCTAACGATTCCCAATCTCTGCTCCTTATCCTGACATTATATTCCACTCTGCCACCAAGAGAAATATCCCCTCCTCAGCTACCTCCAGTCATCCTCAGGGTCACAGATATTGCCAAGAGATCTCCTTTCCTCATTTTGAGTTCCAGAAATCGGTAGCACAATCAACTCAATAATTCCAGTCAGGGAAAAGTTATGTGCGATTCCTCCTTGGTATATACTAAAATAAAACGGAAGTCTGTGAGACAAAATGGTGTAAGCTTGGAGTGGGATAGTTTTAAGGAAGTAGAAGAGAATCAGTCCGCAGTAATATTTTGAGGAAGTGAAGGGGGTACAAGTCTATAGCCATAACAGTTGAAGATAGGGAAAACATGTCTTTCATGGGAAGGCAGAGTCATTGAGCAGGTGCAGGTACCAAATGCATGGAAAAATACCAGTGTTAGGGGTTTTAAAGAGTATATAAAGGGACACCTTCTTGGTACAAGGAGAGAGTTTTGTCCTAGGCTAGGTCATGGCCGGTGACTACTTCTAAGATAGGGAACAGTATGTTGGGGGAGACAGAATATGTCAGGTTAAAGAGAGATAGACAGATCAATAGAGACAGATTGATAGATAGAGAGAGAGAGAGAGAGAGAGAGAGAGAGAATTACTCTGATTTCTGTACTGCTACTACTTACCACAGTAGAAATTGCTGCAGAGATTTTTCATTTTGTATTGCATGCCAGTATTACAGTACCCAGTATTACAGTTGAAGAAAGGGAACTATGGAGCTATGAGGGAGGAGCTGGCCAAAGTTCAATGGAACAATACCCTAGCAGGGAAGACAGTGGAACAACAATGGCAGGTATTTCTGGGAATAATGCAGAAGGCGCAGGATCTGTTCATTCCAAAGAGGAAGAAAGATCCTAAGGGGAGTAAGGAGCGGCCGTGGCTGACAAGGGAAGTAAAGGGCAGTATAAAAATAAAAGAGAAGAAGTATAACATAGCAAAGATGAGTGGGAAACCGGAGGACTGGGAAGCTTTTAAAGAGCAACAGAAGATAACAAAAAAGGCAATACGCCAAGAAAAAATGAGGTACGAAGGTAAACTAGCCAAGAATATAAAGGAGGATAGTAAAAGCTTTTTTAGGTATGTGAATAGCAAAAAAATAGTTAAGACCAAAACTGGGCCATTGAAGACAGAAATGAGTGAATTTATTATGGGGAACAAGGAAATGGCAGACGAGTTGAAGAGGTACTTTGGATCTGTCTTCACTAGGGAAGACACAAACAACCTCCCAGATGTAACAGTGGCCAAAGGAACAAGGGTAAAGGATGAATTGAAGGAAATTTATATTAGGCAAGAAATGGTGTTGGATAGACTGTTGAGTCTGAAGGCTGATAAGTCCCTGGGACCTGATGGTCTGCATCCCAGGGTACTTAAAGAAGTGGCTCTAGAAATTGTGGATGCATTGGTAATCATTTTCCAATGTTCTATAGATTCAGGAACAGGTACTGCTGATTGGAGGGTGGCTAATGTTGTCCCACTTTTCAAGAAAGGAGGGAGAGAGAAAACAGGGAATTATAGACCGGTTAGCCTGACATCAGTGGTGGGAAAGATGCTGGAGTCAATTATAAAAGAGGAAATTATGACACATTTGGATAGCAGTCGAAGGATCAGTCCGAGTCAGCATGGATTTATGAAGGGAAAATCATGCTAGACTAATCTTCTGGAGTCATTTGAGGATGAAACTATGAAAATGGACAAGGGAAAGCCAGTGGATGTAGTGTACCTGGACTTCCAGAAAGCTTTTGATAAAGTTCCACATAGGAGATTAGTGGGCAAAATTAGGGCACATGGTATTGGGGGCAGAGTACTGACATGGATTGAAAATTGGCTGGCTGACAGGAAACAAAGAGTAGTGATTAACGGGTCCCTTTCGGAATGGCAGGCTGTGACCAATGGGGTACCGCAAGGTTTGGTGCTGGGACTGCAGCTGTTTACAATATACATTAATGATTTAGATGAAGGGATTAAAAGTAACATTAGCAAATTTGCTGATGACTCAAAGCTGGGTGGCAGTGTGAAATGTCAGGAGGATGTTATGAGAATGCAGGGTGATATTGGACAGGTTGGGTGAGTGGGCAAATGTATGGCAGATGCAGTTTAATTGGATAAATGTGAGGTTATCCACTTTGGTGGCAAGAACAGGAAGGCAGATTACTATCTAAATGGAGTCAAGTTAGGAAAAGGGGAAGTACAACGAGATTTAGGTGTTCTTGTACATCAGTCAATGAAAGCAAGCATGCAGGTACAGCAGGCAGTGAAGAAAGCTAATGGCATGCTGGCCTTTATAGCAAGAGGAATTGAGTATAGGAGTAAAGAGGTCCTTCTGCAGCTGTACAGGGCCGTAGTGAGACCCCACCTGGAGTATTGTGTGCAGTTTTGGTCTCCAAATTTGAGGAAGGACATTCTTGCTATTGAGGGAGTGCAGCGTAGGTGCTTAAGGTTAATTCCCAGAATGGCGGGACTGTCATATGTGGAAAGATTGGAGCAACTGGGCTTGTATATACTGGAATTTAGAAAGATGAGAGGGGATCTGATTGAAACATATAAGATTATTAAGGGATTGGACACGCTGGAGGCAGGAAGCATGTTCCCGCTAATGGGTGAGTCCAGAACTAGAGGTCACAGTTTAAGAATAAGGGGTAGGCCATTTAGAACAGAGATGCGGAAAAACTTTTCCACCCAGAGAGTGGTGGATATGTGGAATGCTCTGCCCCAGAAAGCAGTGGAGGCCAAGTCTCTGGATACATTCAAGTGAGAGTTAGATAGAGCTCTTATAGATAGCGGGGTCAAGGGATATGGGGAGAGGGCAGGAATGGGGTACTGATTGTGTATGATCAGCCATGATCACAGTGAATGGCGGTGTTGGCTAGAAGGGCCGAATGGCCTACTCCTGCACCTACTGTCTATTGTCTATTGCATTTGCGCTAGTTCTAATAAAGTGTTTTCTTCTGGTCTTCAACAGGTGTGGTGTCTCCTTCTGTTTTTCAAATACATATGCGAATACCCTGAACTGAACCAGCAACAAACACTTAACGAATTTTAAAATAATTTTCAATTCCTCAAAGAACAATTGGTGTAAAGAGCATTTTCTCCTCCCTCTATGCCAACAGTAAAGAATAATTAATTTTTATTAGCTATTAATTATTAATCTTACTTGCTGCTTTTTGGAATGTCGCTGTTTGTAGATTGTGTTTGCATTTATCCAGGTAACAACAGTGATCATAATTGATTGATTGTAAATCACTGTGATTAATCAACTGCCCTGAATTAATGAATCTAACATAGGGATTGAAATCCCACTGTAGCAGCTGGGGATAATAGATTCAGTTAATTAAATATATCCTGGAATTAACTCAATAATGGTGAACATGAAACTACTGGGTAGCTATGAAAGCACTTTTAATTCACTAATGTCCTTCAAGCAAAAACATCCTTAGATTTCTGTTCCTTTCGGGGAGGAAATCGATCAACCATACCTAGTATGACCTGGGGGTGACTCGGATTCCAAAAGAAACGTGGTTAAATTTTAACTGCTCGATGAAATATGCAAAGCATTCAGTTCAGGCCAAATATTGTTGGCTTTGCTAAAGGCAAACATATCTCACTGATGAGTAAAGAATATCCTGCAAGAAGTGACAATGTGTGTGTGTAAATGCATTTTCTTTTTATATATGATGTAATGATGTCTCTGATTTATATTTTTCTAATATTTTGCTGATTATTTTCTTCAAACTAACACTAATTATCAATTTTGATTCAGCACAGTCAATCAAGATGTTGATATGAGAAATTGGACAGGCAATTGAGAGCGATTACTTTGTTGGGTTATGGGGTTATGAGGACAAAACAGAGAAATAGGACTGACTGATCACTCTCAGATATATCAAGTTGAAATCACTCTTGGAGATCTGTTTAATCCTTTACCTGAAAAATAATTTCACCCAAATCCAGTCTTTAGATCATAATGAGCTGCCTATTCAAGAAAGGATTTTTTTTCCTGAATGAGCTATGGTAGGATTCTGCTAAAAGTTATCATTTCTCTTGGGTCCTATTCAATGGCCTGGATTTGATACTATGCTGACCCCATTTTCACTACCATCGGCTCATTACCGTGCCTTTTGATCTGAGCGCTGAATCTGTTCCCTGACCTCCCTTCAAGGCACGAAAAATGCTCCCCTGCCTGAGTTGAAAACCACGAGGATCAAGGTGTGATCAAGCTAAAATAATCCACAGGTTTAGACTGATCTTCTCCATTTTACCAGCTGTGTAAATGATAAAACGGTTATTTTATTTGTTCTTGTTGTTGTTATTCAGTCGCTAAGTCGAGTCCGACTCTTCATGACCTCATGGACTCCTGCACACCAAGCCTTCTTGTTGGAAGCTGTTTCTCTAAGATCGCCCAAGGTCATACACAGCGTCTGAGTAATATTATCTATCCACCATAGCCTCTGTCATCCTCTCCCTCTTTTACCTTCTGTTTTACCTAACATGAGAGTCTTCTCCAAGGAATCCTGTCTTCTCATTATGTGGCCAAAATATTTGAGCTTTTGTCTTATAATCAAGCCTCCTAGTGAGCAGTCTGGCTCAATTTCTTCAAGTACTGACTTGTTGGATCTTCTTGTTTGTTGTTTTTTTCTTGAGAATTAAGAATTTCTACTTCAGATACAAAACCTCTCAATAATTATAGTGAAATTGGCATTTGTTTTCATCCTTTCGTTGGTGGCTGGGTAGATATCCAGGAAATCCTGTCCTGACAATTTTAGGAGTACTTACATCAGACAGTGAGAGTCTACTCCAACTATGGAAGGGAAGCTGAAGAGGGGCAATTAAATCAAATGATAATCATATCCTGAGAATGACTTTTTAAATGCCAGACATGAATGTGGTTTCTTGTAAAGACTCCATTGCTCCACTTCTTCACTCTCTGAGCTCTCTCACAGAATTTCTAGTCAGTTGCTTTAGAATTTTAAAAACTTCCTCCGAAGTGTTAGTGGTTTCCTGCTTCTGAACATTATGCTATCTCAGCAAGGAATCTGGGAAAGGAGAAGGTGGGCTGGGAATTGTTCCACTCATCGGTGGATTTCTGCTTTAATTTGGAAAATTACGTAGGTTTGGAATAAGGGAATTCAATAATGTGAGAAGATGGAAAAGGGGGGATTTTTCTCTTTAACAGCAAAACAAAGTGGTGTTTAAAGGCAGGGCTTCTGAATCATGAAGGTTTTAATAGAATAATTTGAAAAAATATGCTTCTACTGACTGGAGGGTTGATAATAAAAGAACTCTGATTTAAGAACTGCCAAAGGAATTCAGCAAATGAGGCAACAGGTGCAACTGGAAATGGGCAGTTGATGTTTCGAGTCAGGTAGGAGAGTACGGGGGATGTTAATGGAGTAAGACCAGTAAGGAAGGAGGAAGCAAATTCCATAAATAAAAGAGATTCTGCAGGTGCAAGAACAAACAGCTGGAAGATCTCAGCAGGTCAGGCAGCATCTATGGAGGGTAATAAACAGTCAGTATTTTGGGCTGAGCCCTTCCTCAGGGCTGCAATGGAAGCGGGAGGAGCCAGAGGTTTTAACTGCATTCAGGACTACAGGAGAACCCAAAGTTCAAAAGCAAGTTTATTCTCAAAGTACATAGATTTCACCATTTGCTACCTTGAGATCCATTTTCTTGCAGGCATTCACCATAAAGCAAATCAATAGAATAGAATAAATGGAAAAGTACGCAGACAGTTTGACAAAAGAACCAATGTGGAAATGCAATTAACAAATAAATAATACAGAGAACAGTTGTAGAGTGCTTGAAAGTGAGTCCAAGGAGACGGGGATCAGTGTGGAATGAGAAGGTAAGGTCAAAGATCAGATCTGCCATCATTTAACTGGCCATGAAAGATGTTTCAGCTATTCTCTATGTTCTCATGAATGCAAATTTTTATTCTCATTAAACCATCAAATCCAGTACCATAGTGAAAGATGATTCAGCCCCTGTGACTACGTAGCTTTACCTAAAATTAGTCCTGTGAGAAGCTGATTCCATAGCAACCGTCCATTTCCCGATATGTCTGCTGCCTGATCTATTTGCTTCATGTTCCACAATTTGAAGTCTGGTGTGACTCTAACTTAAATCTGTGTCCCTTTATTATCAATCATTCAGCTAACAGAAACCTTTTATTTATTCTGCCAAACTCATTCATAACTTAGCACGTATAGTGAAAAGGAAAGTGAGATGTATATTTATGTACCAGGGAAGCAAGAGCTTTCTATTAGGTGGCTAGTTAATACGAGTTGCCTATACACCGCTTCATGCAGATGTGGGTCATGAGAGACTGGGGACTCAGATCTGCTTGGAAATAATGCATAAGAGTTTGGGGATCAACATTGTGCTGAACTGGACTCAGCTTCCATGAGTGCACAGGAAGAAGCCACCTATGCCTGCCCCTGATCATCGTCCTGCAGGCTCTGTGGCTGCAAAGCAAATTCAAACTGCTGCCATACTGGCTCAGAGTATCAGTTTCTGCATGGACTTCAAATGCGTCACGGCTTTGCAGTAATCTGCCTTCTGTCAGGTTACCATGATTGTTGTTGCACGCCTCGAGAAGTCACACAGGCACGAATCTTCTGTTTTGTATGAGGTCGATAGCTCCAATACTCTTATCAATGCTTCCTGTCAGCCTACTACCCTGGACTATTACCACGTACACCAAGTATGATCTAAGTTCAGATCTTCTAGATGGAGTGATGTTCACAGTTGCTTTTCATAGCTACCTGCAATCTCACACACAGCAAAGTCGTACCCACTCCCAGCGTGGCTATAGTCATTCCTTGAGGGAGCATCATAAAAGACAAACATTATGGAAGTACTTAAAGATTATCAGTAGCTCATATATGGTTTTGCTGGTGGTTAGGCCCAAAGTTATTTGCCATAAAGTCTTGCTCATTTCCTGTACTTGTTATTTGTTGTCAAGTAACAGAGGTAATATAGAAACTATGTCATTATGGGCACTTACACAAAGTATGCGGCACAGTCTTTATCTCTGGGTGAAGGTGTCACTATGGGCACTTCCACAAAGCATACGGAAAATTTGCCAGGTTAACTTCCCCAGTGGACTCACAGATTATGGATCTTTTACTTCTCCTCTGGGCTCACAGGTATTTGATCTTTGATGTCCCCAGTAGACTTGCAGATGTGGATCTTTGATTTTCTGAGTAGACTTACAAATATTGGAATTTGTCATCACTGGTGGGCTCACAGATATTGGGTCTGTGACTTTCCCAGTGGTTTGCAGTTTGAGGATCTTTGGCATCTGCACCAGACTCATGGATGTTGGATCTTTGATATCCCCAGAAGATGCGCAGATATTTGAACTTTGACCTCCTCAGCAGACTGGCAGATACTTGATATTTGACTTTTCCAGTAGACTCATAGATATTGGAATTTTGACTTACCCAGTAGACTGACATTGGATCCTTGATATTCCAGTTTGAGTCACAAATATTGGATTTTTGAATTTCCCAGTAGACTCACAGATATTGGATCCTTGACTCCACCAGTGGTATCACAGATATTGAACCTTTGACTTCCCCAGTGAATTTGTAGATATTGGTCATTGACTTCCCCTGTGTACTCGCATAGTTTGGATCTTTGTCTTTCCCTGTTGCTTCATAGTCATTGGATATTTCACTTCACCAGTGGACTAGAAGATATTGGATGATTGATGTCTCCAGTAGACAACCAGAGATTAGAATTTTGACTTCCCCAGTGGACTTGCAGATACTGGATACCTGACTTTCCCAGGAGACTCAGAAATACAGGACTTCTGAATTTCCCAAGAGACTCACAGATATTGGATCTTTGACTTCTGCCGTGGTATCAGAGATTTTGAATCTTTGACTTCCCGAATGGACTCGCAAATATTCAATCTTTGTTTCCCCTGCAGACTCATAGATGTTGACTTCCCCAGTGGATCTACTGGATCATTGACTTCCCTAGTAGACCCACAGGTATTTGATCTTTGATTTCTCCAGAGAACTTACAAATATTTTATCTTTGACTTCCCCAATGGACTCACAGATATTGGATACCTTACATCCACAGTAGATATCTGGTTCTTTGACATCCACAGGGAACATGCAGATATTGGAGAGTGACATATGCACTAGACTAGTAGCGTTTGTAGATATTTTATCTTTGACTTCCTCAGTGAAGTCACAGATACTGAACCTTTGACATCCATAGTAGACCAACAGGTATTGGATCTTTACCGTCCGCAGTGAAATCACAGATATTGTGTCTTTGATCTCTGTGGATTCACAGATATTGGATCCTGGACATTTCCAATGAGCTCACCAATACTGGATTTTTCACTTCCCTGTATACTCAGACATATTGGATCTTTTATTTCACCAGTGGAATCTCGGATATTGGATCTTTGACATCTCCAGAGGACTCATGGATATTGGATCTTTGTCATGCCCCAAGAGTCCCAGATATTGGATCTTTGTCATCTACAATAGACTCACAGATATTGGATCTTTGTCGTCTCCAGAGGACTCACGGATATTGGATCTTTGTCATCTACAGAGGAGTCATGGATATTAGATCTTTGTCATCTCCAGTGGACTCACGGATATTGGATCTTTGTCACCTCCAGGGGACACATGGATACTGGATCTTTGTCATCCCTAGTGGACTCACGGATATTGGATCTTTGTCGTCTCCAGAGGACTCACGGATATTGGATCTTTGTCGTCTCCAGAGGACTCATGGATATTGGATCTTTGTCATGCCCCAAGAGTCCCAGATATTGGATCTTTGTCATCTACAATGGACTCACAGATATTGGATCTTTGTCGTCTTCAGAGGACTCATGGATATTGGATCTTTGTCATGCCCCAAGAGTCCCAGATATTGGATCTTTGTCATCTACAATGGACTCACAGATATTGGATCTTTGTCGTCTCCAGAGAACACACAGATATTGGATCTTTGTCATCTCCAGAGAACACACAGATATTG
The DNA here is from genome assembly GCF_030144855.1 of Hypanus sabinus. NCBI lineage: Eukaryota > Metazoa > Chordata > Chondrichthyes > Myliobatiformes > Dasyatidae > Hypanus > Hypanus sabinus. The sequence continues at coordinate 111,307,214 of NC_082710.1, read as the reverse complement.
GATCTTTGACATCTCCAGAGGAGTCACAGATATTCGATCTTTGTCATCCCCAGTGGACACATGGATATTGGATCTTTGTCATCCCCAGTGGACTCATGGATATTGGATCTTTGTCATCTCTGGAGGACTCACAGATATTGGATATTTGTCATCTCCAGTGGAGTCACAGGTATTGGATCATTGTCATCCCCAGAGGACTCGCAGATATTGGATCTTTGTCATCTCCAGAGGACGCACAGATATTGGATCGTTGTCATCCACAGAGGACTTGCGGATATTGGAACATTTTCATCCCCAGAGGAGTCACAGATATTGGATCGTTGTCATCCTCAGTGAAGTCACGGATATGGGATCTTTGTCATCTCCAGAAGACTGACAGATATTGGATCGTTGTCATCCCCAGAGGAGTCACAGATATTGGATCTTTGACTTCTCCAGAGGACTCAAAAATATTGGATCATTGACATCTCCAGAGGTCTCACAGATATTGGATCATTGTCATCCCAACAGGACTCACAGATATTGGATCGTTGTCATCCCGTGTGGACTGACGGATATGGGATCATTGTCAATCCCAGTGAACTCACAGATATTGGATCCATGTCATCCCCAGTGGACTCACGGGTATTGGATCTTTGTCATCTCCAGAGGAGTCACAGATATTGGATCGTTGTCATCCCCAGAGGATTCACAGATATTGGATCATTGTCATCTCTGGAGGACTCACAGATATTGGATATTTGTCATCTCCAGTGGAGTCACAGATATTGGATCTTTGTCATCTCCAGAGGACTCACAGATATTGGATCCATGTCATCCCCAGTGGACTCATGTGTATTGGATCTTTATCATCTCCAGAGCAGTCATGGATATTGGATCTTTGTCATCCCCAGTGAACTCACAGGTATTGGATCTTTGTCATCACCAGAGAGCACACAGATATTGGATCTTTGTCATCTCCAGAGGAGTCACGGATATTTGATCTTTGTCATCCCCAGTGGACACATGGATATTGGATCTTTGTCATCTCCAGAGGACTCACCGATATTGGATCTTTGTCATCTCCAGAGGATGCACAGATGTTGGATCTTTGTCCTCCACAGAGGACTTGTGGATATTGGAACATTTTCATCCCCAGAGGAGTCACAGATATTGGATCGTTGTCATCCCCAGTGGACTCACGGATATGGGATCTTTGTCATCTCCAGAAGACTCACGGATATTGGATTGTTGTCATCTCCAGTGGAGTCATGGATATTGGATCTTTGTTATCCCCAGAGGACATGTGGATATTGGAACTTTTTCATCTCCAACGGAGTCACAGATATTGGATCGTTGACATCTCCAGAAGACTCACAGATATTGGATCATTGTCATCCCCAGAGGAGTCACAGATATTGGATCTTTGTCATCCACAGAGGACTTGTGGTTATTGAAACATTTTCATCCCCAGAGGAGTCACAGATATTGGATCTTTGACTTCTCCAGAGGTCTCACAGATATTGGATCTTTGTCATCTCCAGTGGAGTCACAGATATTGGATATTTGTCATCCCAACAGGACTCACAGATATTGGATCGTTGTCATCCCGAGTGGACTGACGGATATGGGATCTTTGTCATCCACAGGGAACACACAGATATTTGATCATTGTCAATCCCAGTGAACACACCGATATTGGATCCATGTCATCTCCAGTTGACTCATGGGTATTGGATCTTTGTCATCTCCAGAGGAGTCACAGATATTGGATCTTTGTCATCTCTAGAGGACTCACAGATACTGGATATTTGTCATCTCCAGTGGAGTCACAGATGTTGGATCTTTGTCATCTCCAGTGGAGTCACAGGTATTGGATCATTATCCTCCCCAGAGGACTCGCAGATATTGGATCCAATATCTGTGCGTTCCCTGGAGATGACAACGATCCAATATCTGTGTGTTCTCTGGCGATGACAAAGATCCAATATCTGTGACTCCTCCGGAGATGAATAATATCCAATATCTGTGAGTCCTTTGGAAATAACAATGATCCAATATCTGTGAGTCTTCTGGAGATGTCATCGATCCAATATCTGTGCGTTCTCTGGAGATGACAAAGATCCAATATCTGTGTGTCCTCTGGAGATGACAAAGATTAAATATCTGTGCGTTCTCTGGAGATGACAAAGATCCAATATCCATGAGTCCACTAGAGATGACAAAGATCCAATATCCATGTGTCCCCTGGGGATGACAAAGATCCAATATCTGTGAGTCCTCTGGAGATGACAAAGATCCAATATCTGTTTGTTCTCTGGAGATGACAAAGATCCAATATCCATGAGTCCACTAGGGATGACAAAGATCCAATATCCATGAGTCCACTGGGGATGACAAAGATCCAATATCCATGTGTCCACTGGGGATGACAAAGATCCAATATCTGTGACTCCTCTGGAGATGACAAAGATCCCATATCCATGAGTCCACAGGGGATGTCAAAGACCCAATATCCATGTGTCCACTGGGGATGACAAAGATCAAATATCCGTGACTCCTCTGGAGATGACTAATATCCAATATCTTTGAGTCCTTTGGAAATGACAAAGATCCAATATCTGTGAGTTGTCTGGAGATGACAAAGATCCAATATCTGTGACTCCTCTGCGGATGACAAAGATCCAATATCTGTGAGTCTTCTCGAGATGAAAAAGTTCCAATATCCGTGAGTCCTCTGGAGATGACAAAGATACAATATCCGTGACTCCTCTGGAGATGACAAAGATCCAATACCTGTGAGTCCACTGGGGATGACAAAGATCCAATATCTGTGAGTCCACTGTGGCTGACAAAGATCCAATATTTGTGAGTTCTCCGGAGATGACAAAGATCCAATATCCGTGAGTCCTCTGTAGATAACAAAGATCCAATATCCGTGAGTCCTCTGGAGATGATAACGATCCAATGTCTGTGAGTCCTCTGGAGATGACAAAGATCCAATATCTGTGAGTCCACTGTGGCTGACAAAGATCCAATATTTGTGAGTTCTCCGGAGATGACAAAGATCCAATATCTGTGAGACCACTGGAGATGACAAAGATCCAATACCTGTGACTCCTCTGCGGATGACAAAGATCCAATATCTGTGAGTCCCCTGTAGATGACAAAGATCCAATATCCGTGAGTCCTCTGGAGATGACAAAGATCCAATATCCATGAGTCCACTAGGGATGACAAAGATCCAATATCTGTGAGTCCTTTGGAGATTACAAAGATCCAATATCCATGAGTCCTCTGGAGATGACAAAGATCCAATATCCATGAGTCCACTAGGGATGACAAAGATCCAATATCCATGTGTCCACTGGGGATGACAAAGATCCAGTATCTGTGACTCCTCTGGAGATGACAAAGATCCAATATCTGTGTGTTCTCTGGAGATGACAAACATCCAATATCTATGAGTCCACTAGGGATGACAAAGATCCAATACCCCTGAGTCCACTGGGGATGACATGGATCCAATATCAGTAATTTCACTGGGATTGACAATGATCAAATATCTGTGAGTTCCCTGTGGATGACAAAGTTCCCATATTCGTCTGTCCACTCGGGATGACAAAGATCCAATATCTGTGAGACCTCTGGAGATGTCAATGATCCAATATTTTTGAGTCCTCTGGAGAAGTCAAAGATCCAATATCTGTGACTCCTCTGGGGATTACAACAATCTAATATCCGTGAGTCTTCTGGAGATGACAAAGATCCCATATCTGTGAGTCCACTGGGGATGACAATGATCCAATATCTGTGACTCCTCTGGGGATGACAATGATCCAGTATCTGTGAGTCTTCTGGAGATGTCAACGATCCAATATCTGTGACTCCTTTGGAGATGAAAAAGTTCCCATATCCACATGTCCTCTAGAGATGACAAAGATCCAATATCTGTGAGTCCTTTGGAGATTACAAAGATCCAATATCCATGAGTCCTCTGGAGATGACAAAGATCCAATATCCATGAGTCCACTAGGGATGACAAAGATCCAATATCCATGTGTCCACTGGGGATGACAAAGATCCAGTATCTGTGACTCCTCTGGAGATGACAAAGATCCAATATCTGTGTGTTCTCTGGAGATGACAAACATCCAATATCTATGAGTCCACTAGGGATGACAAAGATCCAATACCCCTGAGTCCACTGGGGATGACATGGATCCAATATCAGTAATTTCACTGGGATTGACAATGATCAAATATCTGTGAGTTCCCTGTGGATGACAAAGTTCCCATATTCGTCTGTCCACTCGGGATGACAAAGATCCAATATCTGTGAGACCTCTGGAGATGTCAATGATCCAATATTTTTGAGTCCTCTGGAGAAGTCAAAGATCCAATATCTGTGACTCCTCTGGGGATTACAACAATCTAATATCCGTGAGTCTTCTGGAGATGACAAAGATCCCATATCTGTGAGTCCACTGGGGATGACAATGATCCAATATCTGTGACTCCTCTGGGGATGACAATGATCCAGTATCTGTGAGTCTTCTGGAGATGTCAACGATCCAATATCTGTGACTCCTTTGGAGATGAAAAAGTTCCCATATCCACATGTCCTCTAGAGATGACAAAGATCCAATATCTGTGAGTCCTTTGGAGATTACAAAGATCCAATATCCATGAGTCCTCTGGAGATGACAAAGATCCAATATCCATGAGTCCACTAGGGATGACAAAGATCCAATATCCATGTGTCCACTGGGGATGACAAAGATCCAGTATCTGTGACTCCTCTGGAGATGACAAAGATCCAATATCTGTGTGTTCTCTGGAGATGACAAACATCCAATATCTATGAGTCCACTAGGGATGACAAAGATCCAATATCCATGTGTCCACTGGGGATGACAAAGATCAAATATCCGTGACTCCTCTGGAGATGACAAAGATCCAATATCTGTGTGTTCTCTGGAGATGACAAAGATCCAATATCTGTGACTCCTCTGGGGATTACAACGATCTAATATCCGTGAGTCTTCTGGAGATGACAAAGATCCAATATCTGTGTGTTCTCTGGAGATGACAAAGATCCAATATCTGTGACTCCTCTGGAGATGACTAATGTCCAATATCTGTGAGTCCTTTGGAAATGAAAAAGATCCAATATCTGTGTGTCTTCTGGAGATGACAAAGATCCAATATCGGTGAGGCTTCTGGAGATGACTAATGTCCAATATCTGTGAGTCCTTTGGAAATGACAAAGATCCAATGTCCATGACTCCTCTGGAGATGACAAAGGTCCAATATCGGTGAGACTTATGGAGATGACAAAGATCCAATATCCGTGAGTCCTCTGGAGATGACAAAGATCTAATATCGGTGAGTGCTCTGGAGATGACAAAGCTCCAATATCCGTGACTGCTCTGTAGATAACAAAGATCCAATATTTGTGAGTTCTCTGGAGATGACAAAGATCCAATATTTGTGAGACCTCTGGAGATGTCAATGATCCAATATTTTTGAGTCCTCTGGAGAAGTCAAAGATCCAATATCTGTGACTCCTCTGGGGATTACAACGATCTAATATCCGTGAGTCTTCTGGAGATGACAAAGATCCCATATCCGTGAGTCCACTGGGGATGACAACGATCCAATATCTGTGACTCCTCTGGGGATAACAATGATCCAATATCTGTGAGTCTTCTGGAGATGTCAACGATCCAATATCTGTGACTCCTTTGGAGATGAAAAAGTTCCAATATCCACATGTCCTCTGGAGATGACAAAGTTCCAATATCCATGAGTCCTCTGGAGATGACAAAGATCCAATATCCATGAGTCCACTAGGGATGACAAAGATCCAATATCCATGTGTCCACTGGGGATGACAAAGATCCAATATCCGTGACTCCTCTGGAGATGACAAAGATCCAATATCTGTGTGTTCTCTGGAGATGACAAAGATCCAATATCTGTGACTCCTCTGGGGATGACAACGATCCAATATCTGTGTGTTCTCTGGAGTTGACAAAGATCCAATATCTGTGACTCCTCTGGAGATGACTAATGTCCAATATCTGTGAGTCCTTTGGAAATGAAAAAGATCCAATATCTGTGTGTCTTCTGGAGATGACAAAGATCCAATATCTGTGACTCCTCTGGGGATGACAAAGATCCAATATCCATGAGTCCTCTGGAGATGACAAAGATCCAATATCCATGAGTCCACTAGGGATGACAAAGATCCAATATCCATGTGTCCATTGGGGATGACAAAGATCCAATATCCGTGACTCCTCTGGAGATGACAAAGATCCAATATCTGTGTGTTCTCTGGAGATGACAAAGATCCAATATCTGTGACTCCTCTGGGGATGACAACGATCCAATATCTGTGTGTTCTCTGGAGTTGACAAAGATCCAATATCTGTGACTCCTCTGGAGATGACTAATGTCCAATATCTGTGAGTCCTTTGGAAATGAAAAAGATCCAATATCTGTGTGTCTTCTGGAGATGACAAAGATCCAATATCTGTGACTCCTCTGGAGATGACTAATGTCCAATATCTGTGAGTCCTTCGGAAATGACAAAGATCCAATGTCCGTGACTCCTCTGGAGATGACAAAGGTCCAATATCGGTGAGTCTTCTGGAGATGACAAAGATCCAATATCCGTGAGTCCTCTGGAGATGACAAAGATCTAATATCGGTGAGTGCTCTGGAGATGACAAAGCTCCAATATCCGTGACTGCTCTGTAGATAACAAAGATCCAATATTTGTGAGTTCTCTGGAGATGACAAAGATCCAATATCTGTGAGTCTTCTCGAGATGAAAAATTTCCAATATCCGTGAGTCGTCTGGAGATGACAAAGATACAATATCCGTGACTCCTCTGGAGATGACAAAGATCAAATACCTGTGAGTCCACTGGGGATGACATGGATCCAATATCCATCAGTCCTCTGCAGATGACAATGATCCAATATCCGTGAGTCCTCTGGAGATGACAAAGATCCAATATCCGTGAGTCCTCTGGAGATGACAAAGCTCCAATATCCGTGACTCCTCTGGAGATGACAAAGATCAAATACCTGTGAGTCCACTGGGGATGACATGGATCCAATATCCATCAGTCCTCTGCAGATGACAATGATCCAATATCCGTGAGTCCTCTGGAGATGACAAAGATCCAATATCCGTGAGTCCTCTGGAGATGACAAAGCTCCAATATCCGTGACTCCTCTGTAGATAACAAAGATCCAATATCCGTGACTCCTCTGGAGATGACGAAGATCCAATATCTGTGAGTCCACTGTGGCTGACAAAGATCCAATATTTGTGAGTTCTCCGGAGATGACAAAGATCCAATATCTGTGAGACCACTGGAGATGACAAAGATCCAATATCTGTGACTCCTCTGCGGATGACAAAGATCCAATATCTGTGAGTCTTCTCGAGATGAAAAAGTTCCAATATCCGTGAGTCCTCTGGAGATGACAAAGATACAATATCCGTGACTCCTCTGGAGATGACAAAGATCCAATACCCCTGAGTCCACTGGGGATGACATGGATCCAATATCTGTAATTTCACTGGGATTGACAATGATCAAATATCTGTGAGTTCCCTGTGGATGACAAAGTTCCCATATTCGTCTATCCACTCGGGATGACAAAGATCCAATATCTGTGAGACCTCTGGAGATGTCAATGATCCAATATTTTTGAGTCCTCTGGAGAAGTCAAAGATCCAATACCTGTGACTCCTCTGGGGATTACAACGATCTAATATCCGTGAGTCTTCTGGAGATGACAAAGATCCCATATCCGTGAGTCCACTGGGGATGACAAAGGTCCAATATCGGTGAGACTTATGGAGATGACAAAGATCCAATACACATGAGTCCACTGGGGATGACATGGATCCAATATCTGTGAGTCCACTGGGGATGACAAAGATCCAATGTCCGTGACTCCTCTGGAGATGACAAAGATCCAATATCTGTGACTCCACTGGAGAAGACTAATATCCAATATCTGTGTGTTCCCTGTGGATGACAAAGATCCCATATCTGTCAGTCCACTCGGGATGACAACGATCCAATATCTGTGAGTCCTGTTGGGATGACAAAGATACAATATCTGTGAGACCGCTGGAGATGTCAATGATCCAATATTTTTGAGTCCTCTGGAGAAGTCAAAGATCCAATATCTGTGACTCCTCTGGGGATGACAATGATCCAATATCTGTGAGTCCTCTGGGGATGAAAATGTTCCAATATCCACAAGTCCTCTGTGGATGACAAAGTTCCAATATCTGTGCGTCCTCTGGAGATGACAAAGATCCAATACCTGTGACTCCTCTGGAGATGATTGATATCCAATATCTGTGAGTCCTTTGGAGATGACAAAGATCCAATATCTGTGACTCCTCTGAAGATTAAAAAGATCCAATATCCATGAGTCCTCTGGAGATGCAAAGATCCAATATCCATGTGTCCACTGGGGCTGACAAAGATCCAATATCCGTGAGTCCTCTGGAGATGACAAAGCTCCAATATCCGTGACTCCTCTGTAGATAACAAAGATCCAATATCCGTGACTCCTCTGGAGATGACAAAGATCCAATATCTGTGAGTCCACTGTGGCTGACAAAGATCCAATATTTGTGAGTTCTCTGGAGATGACAAAGATCCAATATCTGTGAGACCACTGGAGATGACAAAGATCCAATATCTGTGACTCCTCTGCGGATGACAAAGATCCAATATCTGTGAGTCTTCTCGAGATGAAAAAGTTCCAATATCCGTGAGTCCTCTGGAGATGACAAAGATACAATATCCGTGACTCCTCTGGAGATGACAAAGATCCAATACCCCTGAGTCCACTGGGGATGACATGGATCCAATATCTGTAATTTCACTGGGATTGACAATGATCAAATATCTGTGAGTTCCCTGTGGATGACAAAGTTCCCATATTCGTCTGTCCACTCGGGATGACAAAGATCCAATATCTGTGAGACCTCTGGAGATGTCAATGATCCAATATTTTTGAGTCCTCTGGAGAAGTCAAAGATCCAATATCTGTGACTCCTCTGGGGATTACAACGATCTAATATCCATGAGTCTTCTGGAGATGACAAAGATCCCATATCTGTGAGTCCACTGGGGATGACAACGATCCAATATTTGTGACTCCTCTGGGGATGACAATGATCCAATATCCATGTGTCCACTGGGGATGACAAAGATCCAATATCCGTGAGTCCTCTGGAGATGACAAAGATACAATACCCGTGTCTCCTCTGGAGATGACAAAGATCCAATACCCGTGAGTACACTGGGGATGACATGGATCCAATATCTGTGAGTTCACTGGGATTGACAATGATCAAATAGCTGTGCGTTCCCTGTGGATGACAAAGATCCCATATTCGTCTGTCCACTCGGGATGACAACGATCCAATATCTGTGAGTACTGTTGGGATGACAAAAATCCAATATCTGTGAGTCCTCTGGGGATGACAAAGGTACAATATCCGTGACTCCTCTGGAGATGACAAAGACAAAAGAGTCACGGATATTGGATCTTTGTCATCTCCAGAGGACTCACGGATATTGGATCTTTGTCATCACCAGAGGACTCACGGATATTGGATCTTTGTCATCTCCAAAGAACTGACAGATATTGGATATCAGTCATCTCCAGCAGACTCACAGATATTGGATCTTTGTCATCTCCAGAAAACGCACAGATATTGGATCTTTGTCATCTCCGGAGGACTCACGGATATTGGAGCTTTGTCATCCCCAGTGGACTCATGGATATTGGATCTTTGTCATCTCCAGGGGACTCAGAGATTTTGGAGCTTTGTCATCCCCAGTGGACTCATGGATATTGGATCTTTGTCATCCCCAGTGGGCTCATGGATATGGGATCTTCAACCCCCCCCGGTGGATTTGCATACCTGAGGCCTTGGGCATCAGGCCTGGTCTGCCATACTTCTGTTCGACCTTTGGGCTCTGATCTTCATTGCCCAAGTATTTTCAATGTATGTATATTTTGTAGCCTGTGGAAAAATACACACGCAGGACAAGAAGTACTTTTTCGTGTTTTAAATTCCTTTATTTGTTTTATAAGTTTTATTGCAGAAAGAGGGTATCAAAATAAAAATGGCAAAATCAATTGAAAAAACACACTTCCTGCTATTGCAATCTTAGTCTAACTTCAGACAACACGCTTGTTAAGTACGCAGTACAAAGATAACTGTAACAAAATATACAAAACCAATATGGTAGTGGCAATTATCTGGCACAAACGTGTTTAACTTCGAAACACATATAAGCTAGATCTTGAAATGAGTTCCCCTCACTCATGTTAACAGGCCGATTAAGGAACTTTGAAATGATGCTGTTCCAACATTGAATAATTTTACTTGCAATATTCTTTCCTCTCCAAACCTGGGAAAAGCATTCAAACATCGTCCTTTCTAGAACATGGCAACTCTTCGTTCTACTCCACCCATGCAAAATGACATCACCGTTTTCTCTTAACGGCCCAGGCAGCTATTTTGGAATTACCAAGGTGAATACATAAGTGTACTTTAACAATAAAAAATAATACACAGTCTCAACAGTCAACAGTCTCCTGGTTACCCATATATAACCTGGTGAAGTATTCTTTAATTGTGAGCCACTTGACAGCACCCCGCCGCAAACCCCAAGCTGTAAATTGGTAAACCGTGTGGTAGAGTATTATTATATGGTGAAAATACACAGTAGCTCACTGAAAAACTTCGTTTTGCGTGCTTTCTGGTCATTAGCATAATCCGCTCGAGGAACTCAGCCCGTCAGGCAGCATAATAAACAGCTAACATTTTGTCATGAGACCGTTTATCCAAACTGGAGAGGAAGGGGGAAGAAGCCAGAATAAGAAGGTGGGGTAGGGGAAGGGGCTCAAATCACTAAAGCCATGTGAGGGAGGGAGGATAAAGGGAGAAGCTAGGAGGTGGGAAAGGTAAAGGGCTGTGATGAAGGGTTCTCAGCTTGAAACTTTCTTTTTCCATATTCCCCTCCATAGATGCTACTTGACCTGCTGAGTTCTTCCAGCATTTAGTGTGTGTTACAATGGATTTCCACCCTCTGCTGAATCTCTTGTGTTTATGAAGTTTTAGTCACAGAAAAAATGCAGTGCAGGTAGACAATAAGGTGTAAGGCCATAATGAGGTGGGTTGTGAGTTCATTTATCATGTTAGAAGGCCATTCAATAGTCCTAGTACAGCTTAAAACCACCAAGAATGCAAGGGCATCAGCTACATAGGCACACTCCTTCCTGCTAGTTCCCCTCCAAATTGTACACCATCCTGAACTGGAAATATATTGTTGTGGTGACCCACTTTCTGCGCAGGTGAACCAGCTCACAAATAGCCAGCACGCGGGGAGAGACTTTGGTAATGCACCTCTAATGCCATTTCCGCCCGGAGAGGGCGGGTGCTAGGGATTAAATGCCAACACCGTGAAGTTTGAATAAACTAGTCGCGAAACGACTTACTGAGTGCATGTCATTGTCTTTCGCTCTGTATGTAATACATCGCTACATTGGTGACCCTGACGTGATAGTAACACGTGGAATCAGAAGATACCTGCCGAATCTGGAACTGGGCTTCTGCTTGGCTAAACCACACGCATGGTCGCAGCGTCCAGAAAGTCGGCAGTTTTAGCAAAACTACGTGAACAGATGAAGAGTCGGTCATCTTTGGTCCAAGTCCCATTGTTTCATTTCTGCTGCGCCAGAATTTTAGAATTCCTTATTCTGTGGGAGTACTATCACCAGCAGATCAGAATGGCTTGCCTTATTCAGGTCAAACAGAATTTAGCAATAAACCTGCCCTTGCCAGTCTCAATCGCTTCAGGCAAATGGATAAGAGATAAATAAATCCCCTAGATGATGCTTTGGACTGTTAGATGTGGATTAACACTTCCTTTCTACCATCAATTTCTACCATGGGCTCAGAAATCCATGCCCTGCTATAGCAGTACCAATCTTAACATGTACATCTGCCTGCATCACATTCTTTACAATATTAAAACTTTGTCAAATATTCTTGTTATTGAGTGGCACGTCAACAGAGAATCCTTTGAGACGGCAACAATCACATTTCGTGCTGACATAACCTATTAATAGGTCCATTCTGTAGGCTGTACTGAAAGAAAATGCCATGTGGTGTGTTTTGTACTTAGAAGCATGAGAGAATATATATATCAAAAAATGATGTAAGACACCAACTGATTCCATCCAACTTGTGTAATCAATTCATCTATTGGTCCAGATTTCCCAGAATGATGCCAAAGTGTGGGAGGTTAGATCTGATGAACAATTATTTTATTAAACTCACCCTTTTCAAAATACTCTGTGCCTCCAGTCCCCCCATCCACCCACCTCCAATTTCCTCCAGTCCTTAATCACTCTGTATTCTTTCAATGCTCATAGCGTCATAGAACACTATACTATAGAAATAGGCCCTTCAGCCCATCTAGTCTGTGCTGAACCATTGATCTCTCCAGTTTCATCAACCTGCACCCAGATTATAGCCCTCCATATCCCTCCCATCCATATACCTATCCAAATTCCTCTTATATGTTGAAATTGACCCCATGTGCACTGGTTGCTCGTTCCACACTCTCACACCCTTTGAGTGAAGAAGTTCTCTCCTCATGTTCTCCTTAAACATTTCACCTTTCACCCTTAACCCATGACCTCTAGTTGTAATTCCACCCAAGCTCAATGGAAAAAAGCCAGTTTACATTTCCCGTATCTATACTCCTCTTAATTTTGTATACCTCTATCAAATCTCCACCTCAATCTTCTATGCCCTTGGGAATAAAGTCCCAACCTATTTAACCTTTCCATATAACTTTGGTGTTCAAGTCCCAGCAATATCTTTATAAATTTTAGCTGCACTCTTTTAATTTTATTGATCTTTTTTCCATAGGTAGGTGACCAAAACTGCACACAATACTCCAAATTAGGCCTCACCAATGTCTTATACAAATCAACATAACATCCCATCTCCTGTACTCAACACTTTGATTTATGGAGGCCAAAATTTCTTGATTAATAATTAAAGGTTATAGGTAGAATGGGGTTGAGAGGGATAATATTCAGCCATGTTAGAATGGCAGAGCAGACTTGATGTGTCAAATAGCCTAATTCAGTTCCTACGTTTTATGGTCTTATGTGCCAATCTCTCTTTACAATCCTATCTACTTGTGATGTCATTTTCAAGAAATTATGGATCTGTATTCCCAGATCCTTCTGTTCTGCCACACTCCTCAGGGCCCTGTCATTCACTATTTAAGTCCTACCCTGGTTTGCCTCCCAAAGTGAAACACTTCACAATTGTCTATGTTAAATTCCATCTGCCATTCCTCAGCCGTTTTTCCAACTGGTCCAGATCCCACTGCAAGCGTTCATAGTCTTCTTCACTGTCTGCTGCATCCCCAATCTTGGTGTCATATGAAAATTAGTTGATCCAGTTAACTCTCCACCAACAACACATGCAGCTTATGGCAAGGTCTGCACACCATCACAGACATCAAAGCTAAGCACAGTGGTGCTGCCAACATTGCTGGCTCTCTCCCAGATGAGCTAAATCTTTTTTACACTTGGTTCAATATCACCAACACTGAGCCCCAAGGAGAGCTGCTGAAGTGACCTGCACCTTGGTTATTTCTGAGGCTGAAGTACGCAGGTGTTTCCAAAAAGTGGACAGTCGCAAGGCTGCGGGACCAGACGCCATCCCAGGGCAGGTACTCAGGATGTACACAACACAACTGGCTGGTGTGTTTACATGCATTTTTAATCTCTCCCTCTCCCGGTCTAGAGTGCCCTCCTGCTTCAAAACATTCACCATTGTTCCTGTACCTAAAAAGACCAAGGTGACATGTCTGAACAAATGGCATCCTGTCGCACTCGCCTCAATAATAAACGAATGCTTTGAGGGGCTGGTCAAGGGCTACATCTGCAGCATGGACACCCATACTGGACCCCCTACAATTCACCTATTGTCACAACCGATCGACAGATGACGCAATAGCCATGGCTCTACACACCGTCCTTACACATCTGGAAAAGAAGGATGCTTATGTGAGAATGCTGTTCTTGGACTACAGTTCAGCATTCAACACCATAATTCCCTCAAGACTTGACAAGAAGCTCAGAGACCTTGACCTTCACCCTGCTTTGTGCATCTGGATCCTGGACTTCCTGTCAGATTGCCAGCAGGTGGTAAGAGTGGGCACCCTCACCTCTGCCCCTGTGACTCTCAACACAGGTGCCCCTCAGGGCTGTGTCCTAAGCTCCTCCTTTACTCTCTGTATACTCATGACTGTGTCACCAACCACAGTTCCAATCTGCTAACTAAATTTGCTGATGATGCTAAATTGATTGGCTTTATCTCAAATAATAATGAGGCAGCCTACAGAGTAGAAGTCATCACCCTGACACAGTGGTATCAAGAAAACAACCTCTCCCTCAATGTTGCAAAAACAAAAGAACTGGCTGTGGACTACAGGAGAAATGGAGACAGGCTAACCCCTATTTATTACAAATTACTATAAATTGCATATTACACATTTAGATGGAGACATAACGTAAAGATTTTTACTCCTCATGTATGTGAAGGATGTAAGAAATAAAGTCAGTTCATTAATTCACATTATCATCCAGATCATTGATACTGATGCCAAACAACAAGTGAATTTTGTTCCTTTGATTATTCCTGATTCTCACTGTTCCACTATTGGCAGCCATGAATTCAGCTGCTGAAGACAAAAAACTCCCTCTGAAGACCTCTCTAACAAATTATTTATTATTCCTCCTTTTGAAAGCACTTTTAAAATTCTCCCTTCAGTATATTACCAAGATTCTGAGGTTTATACAAGTAATTGTGTCCCTACTCCTTTGAATTCAGAAGATCACAAAGAAGACTTGCTAAGAAAAGAGCAACTAGCTTCTGCTGTTGGGGTTTAAATAAGAACCTAGCATGATCTAAGAATTAAAACCAAGCCATCAGGAACAAAACTGGGAACCACAAGTGGTTGGCCTGATCAGAGGGGATGACGAGACGGCCTACAGGGACGACATCCAGCATCTGGCTGTGTGAATGCCCTTAACACCCAGAAGACCAAAGAGATCATTTTCGACTTCAGGCATGCTAGAAGTCACACTCATGTCCCCATCTACATCAGTGGAGCTGCAGTGGAGCATGTATCAAGATTTGAATTCTTTGGTGTCCACATTTCCGAGGACCTCACCTGGTCCCTGAACTCCTCCAACCTGATCAAAATGGCGCAACAGCGCCTTTATTTCCTGAGGAGCATCAAGAAAGCTCACCTCTGTCCTAGGAAACTGACGGACTTTTACAGCTGTACTATTGAGAGCACACTCACCAACTGCATCTCAGTGTGGGATGGCAATTGTCCTGTATTGGACTGCAAAGCACTCCAGCGGGTGGTAAAAACTGCCCAGCGGATTATTAGCACCCAATTGCCCACCATTGAGAACATCTACCATAAACCCTGCCTGGACAGGGTGAAAAGCATTATCAAGGATGCATCTCACCCTAACCATGGACTTTTTAGTCTCCTCACATCCAGTAGGCACTACAGGAGCATCCGCTCCTGCACCAGCAGGCTCAGGAAGAGCTTCTTCCCTGAGGCTGTGACCCTGCTGAACCTCACATCACAGCGCTAAGCAGTATTGCACCCATATTGTTCTGTCTCAGTATGCTTATATTAGTGTGCTGTAGCACTCACTTTTTATTTGCAGATATTTTGTAAATAACACTATCCTTTGCATTTCTGGTTAGATGCTAACTGCATTTCATTGGCTTTGAATCTGTACTCGGCACAATGACAATAAAGTTGAATTTAATCTAATCTAATACCATGGCTCAGGAAATCTTTCCTCCAAAAGCCTCTGGGTGCAATAATAATAAGAGATCAGTACAGCAAATATATTCAAAGTTCTATGTAAATTTCTTATTGAAGTACTTATATGTCACCATGTACAACCCTGAGATTCATTTTCTTGCAGGCATTCACTGTAAGCAGAAAGAAAGACAATAAAATCAATGAAAAACTGTACACAACAGAGATGGCCAAACAACCAATGTGCAAAACATACACCAAGTGAACAGAGGAACAGCTCCAGGGGATTGAATAACTTTATCCTGTTCTTCATGCACATATACCTTCATTCCACCACCTTTGTGGAAAATGCTCCATTAATCGCGATGGTCAGTAACAGTTACACTAAATGCGACATACACTTCTCCTTACACACCTTGTTTCTTTGTTCTTTCCTCCACAGTTGCAGAAATCTCAATCTGCTCTTATCTAAAAACTTAGGAGCACAGAGAGGATCAAAGCCCATCTGTATACAAACAGGGACTGCTGGAAACAGTCAGCAGCTCAGCCAGTGCCTGTTGTTGACCCTTCAATCAGCCGAGGGGAATTGGACCCGAAATATTAACGAGAAACAAACATCTGGAGAAATTCACCAGGTCAGTTATCAACTGCAGAAGGAAATGAGGAGTCCGTCTGAAGAATCTCAGCATGAAATACCTAATGCTTATCTCCCCACACCTCCCACAGATACAGCCTATCTGCTGAGTTCTACCAGCATCTTGTTTGTTGCTTCAGATTCCAGCAACTGCAATCTCTTGTGACTCTAACTAAAATATTGATCCTGTTCCTCTTTCCACAGATGGTTCCTAGCCAATGGACTGTTTCTAGCATTTTGTGATTTTATTTCAAATTTGCAGCACCTCTGGATGTTTCTTCTGGATATCCCCCCACCTCTGCCTTTCATTGAACAATTTTTCTGATGTGGTACTTGCACATTGCCTCACTAAAAATAGTCCTGGGTCCACGTTGACTGTTATCATTTACTCCACTCTTTCTCCTCTCTTTGATTTCCTCTATTCAGTTATTGTGAATAATAATGTATTTAAGACAGGTATGATAAAATAACAAGCCTAATACAAATGTATTACTGGAGTTCTAGAGTAAGGGTACTTACTGGAGTTCTTTGAGGGTATAACATGCTCAGTGGATAGAGGGGAACAGATGGATGTTATTTACTTGGAATTCTAGAAGGCTTTTGATAAGGAACCACATAAAAGACTTATCTATAAGGATGCATTGAGTCAGGGGTGATAAATTAGCATGGATAGAGAATTAGTTTACCAATAGAAATCAGAGAGTTGGGATGCATGGGTGTTTCTGGCAATCAGTAGTGAGCGGTGTGCTGTGAGTGTCAGTGCTGGGCCCACAACTGTTCATGATATACATCAACGACTGGGAAGAGGGAACCAAGTGCAAGGTATCTAAGTTTGCTGATGATACTAAATTGAGTGGAAAAGCAAGTTGTGCAGAAGATACGGAGAATCTGAAGAGAGATATAGGTAGGTTAAGTGAGTGGGCAAGGGTCTGGCAGATGGAGTACAATATTGGTAAATGCGAGGTCATTCACTTTGGAAGGAAAAATGGAAGAGATTGTTATTTAAATGGTAAAAGACAAGCATGCTGCTTGTGCATGAATCGCAAAAGGTTAGTTTGCAGGTGTAGCAGGCTATCAAGAAGGAAGATGGAATGTTGGCCTTCATTGCTAGAGGGATTGAATTTAAGAGCGGGGGTTATGCTGCAACTGTACAGGGTACTGGTGAGGCCACATCTGGAGTAGTTCTGGTCTCCTTACTTCTCCCTACTTGAGGAAAGATATGCTGGCTTTGGAGGCAGTACAGAGGAGGTTCACCAGCTTGTTTTCAGAGATGAGGGGGTCAGACTATGAGGAGAGATTAAGTCACGTGGGACTGTACTCACTGGAACTCAGAAGGATGAGAGGAGATCTTACAGAAACATATAAAATTATGAAAGGGATAGATAAGATAGAGGCAGGGAAGTTGCTTCCACTGGTAGGTGAGACTAGAACTAGGGGATATAGCCTTAAGATTTGGGTGAGCAAATTTAGGACATAGATGAGGAGGAACTGCTTTTCCCAGAGAGTGGTGAATCTGTGGAATTCTCTGCTCAATGAAGCAGTGGAGGCTACCTCAGTAAGTATATTTAAAGCAAGGTCAGATAGATTTTTGCATAGTAGGAGAATTGAGGGTTATGGGGAAAAGGAGGTGAATCCATGGTCAGATCAGCCATGATCTTATTGATTGGCGGATTAGGCTCGACTGGTCTGGTGGCCAACTCATGTTCCTACATGTTCTTAGGGTATTGATTCGGAAACAATTCAGAAGAAACAGAAAAGATACATCCCAAGGATGATGAAATATTCTAAAGGGAGGATGATGCCAAGGAAAGCCAAAGAGAGCATTAAAGCTAGGGAGAGATATAATATAGCAAAAATTAGTGGGAAGTTAAAGGATTGGAAAGTTTTTAAAAAACAACGGAAGACAAATAAAAAGAGCCATTAAAAGAGAAAAGATGAAGTATGAAGGTAAGCTAGCCAAGCTAAAAGAGGATACAAAAGATCCCTTTTAAATCTTTTCCCTCATAACTTAAGCCCATGCTTTTTAATTCTTGAGTCTCTTTCCCTGGAGAAAAGATGGTGCATTCACCTTGTCTATGCCCCTCATAGTTTTCTACAGCATTGTTGAGGGGACCAGGAGCTGAAGAGACCAAAGGATTAAAGTTGTAGATAAGGAGTGGGCCAGAATTGGGGGTGGCAGTGATCCGCAGGTGGATTAGATGGTGAAAAATGTCAGACATGGTCCTGCTGATACATTCCCAGCCTGGCCATTCAGGCTCCTTCCAGTCTTCACCCAGCTGGTAGGATTGACTTGCCACTCGTTCCAGGTTCATCACCTGCAGCCCACTTAACCCCAGTTCTCATTCACAGTCCTTGTTCACTCATTAAACTAGCCGGCCTCAATCAGATGTTCCTGGCTTTCACTCTCCATGCCTAAAGTTCAGCTGCTTGACATATAACGTGAAAAGAAACGGCCCCAATACCAACTCATGCAGCACACCATTAGTCACTGGCAGCCAACCAGAAAAAGGCTCCCTTTATTCCCATTTTTGCCTCCTGCCAATCAGCCAATCTTCTATCCATGCCAGTATGTTTCCTGTAATGCAATGGGCTCTTATCTTGTTAAGCAGACACCTTGTCAAAAGCCTCTGAAAATTCAAATAAATAACATCCACTGATTCTCCTTTGTCTATCCTGCCTGTTACTTCCTCAAAGAATTCTAACAGATTCATCAGTCGAGATTTCCCCTTGAGAAAACCAAACTCACTTTTGCCTATTTTAGCATGTGCCTCTGAGTACCTTGAAACATCATCCTTAATAATGGACACCAACATGTTTCCAACCACTAACGTCAGCTAACTAGCCTGTACTTTCCTTTCTTCTGCTTCCCTCTATTTTTAAAGAGTGGAGTGGCATTTGCAATTTTTCAGTCCTCCAGAACCATTCCAGGGTCAAGTGATTTCTAAAATATTATTACTAAAGGCTCCACAATCTCTTCAGCTACCCCTTTCAGAACCCTGGGGTGCAGTCCATCTGATACAGGTGACTTATCTGTCTTCAGCTTCCAAAGCACCTTCTCTTTAATAATAGCAATGCCATTCACTTCTGCCCCCTGACACTCTCACATTTATGGTATTCTGCTATTCTTTTCCTACAGTGAAGATTGATATAAAATACTTGTTAAGTTTCTCTGCCATTGTTTGTCCCACATTACTACCACTCCAGCATCATTTTCCAGCAATCCGATATTCACCATCGTCTCTCTTTTACCCTTTGTATACATGAAAAAAAACTTTTTTGTATCCTCTTTTAGATTATTGGCTAGCATAGCTATATTTTTATATTTCCTATGCCTTTTTTATTGCCTTCTGTTGGTTTTCAAATGTTTTTTCTATATTATATGTCTGCTCTTTTGCTTCCCTTGTCAGCCCTGGTTGCCTCTTCATTGTTTAGAATACTTCTTCATCTCTGATATTTATCTTTCTGGCACTTTCCAAATTGCTCCCAGAAACACCAGCTGTTGCTGTTCTGCCATCAACCCTGCTTGTGTTCCCTTCCAATCAACTTTGGCCAGCTCCTCTCTCATGCCAGTGTAATTCCTTTTACTCCACTGTAATACTGATACATCTGATTTTATCATCTCCTTCTCAAACTGCAGACAGCATATTATGAGCAGTGTCTCCTAAGGGTTCTTTTTCCTTAATCTCCCTAATCCGACCTGTTTCATTGCATTACACCCAATCCAGAATAGCCTTTCCAATCATGGGCTCAATTACAAGCTGCTCTGAAAAGCCATCTCACAGGCATTCTACATGTTTTCTCTCTGGGGATCCAGCACCAACCCAATTTTCCCAATCTACCTGCATATTGAAATTCCCCATGATTTTTGTAACAGTGCCCTTTTTACATGCTTTTTTTTTAACTCCCATTGAAATTTACTTCCCACATCCTGCCTACTGTATTTAACTCCCATCTTTTTATCCTTGCAGTTTCTTAACTCTATCCACAAGGATCTTACATCCTCCAATCCTATGTCACCTCTTTCTAAGGATTTGATTTTTTTTTTACCAACAGAGCCATCCCACCCACTTTACCTCCCTGCCTGTCCTTTCAATACAATGCATATCCTTGGATGTTAAGTTCTCAACTATGATCTTTCAGCCACAACTCAGAGATGTGCACAACATCATATGTCTAACTGTGCTGCAAGATCATCTCCCTTATTCAATATACAGCATACTTTCAATATAATGTCTTCAATCCTGTATTCATCTCCTTTTTTAAAAATTTTGATCCCTTGTTACACTTTAACTCATCTCGCTGACTTTTGCCCTATCATCCTGTTGTTCCTTACAGTCTCACTATACATTGCATCTAGATGTACACCACCTGCCCCATCCTCAACCTTATCACTCTGGTTCCAATCCCCATGCCAAATTAGTTTAAATCCTCCCCAACTGCTCTAGGAAACCTGTTCACAAGGTCAGTCTCAGATTCATGTGTAACCCGTTCTTTTTGTACAGGCAAACCTTCCTCAGAATAGATCCCAGTGATCCAGAAATCTGTAATTCTACCCCCTGCACTAATTCTTCAGCCACCCATTCATCCTATCTTAACCCTCACTGGCATGTGGCACAGGCAGGAATCCAAACTTTTCTACCCTGGAGGTCCTGCTTTTCAGCTTTCTACCTAACTCCACACATTCCCTCTTCAGGACTTCCTCCCTTTTCCTACCTATGTCACTGGTGCCAACATGTACCACAGCTTCAAGCTGTTCACCCTCCCCCTTTAGAATGCCATGGACCTGATCTGAGTCATCCTTGACACTGGTACCTGAGAGATGGTACCTACCATCTGGGTGTCTCCTTCACATCCAATGAATCGTCTGTCTGATCCTCTATAGAATCACTAGTGCACTCCTCTTCTTCCCCCTTCCCTTCTGAGCCACAGAGCCAATAAACTGGCAGAGATCAGTTCGCCATGGCTTCTCCCTGGTAGCTAACACCTCCCCCCCCCCCCCCCCACCAATATCTAAACCGATGTACTTATTTTTGAGGGAATGACCACAGGGTTACTCTGTACTGCCACCCTTTCCCTCCCCTGAGAGTCACCCAGGTGCCTGCCTCCTACAATGGAGGGTGACTACCTCCCTGTAGCTCCTATTTATCACCTCCTCATTTTTCCATACTAGGCGGAAGTCCTTGATCTGCAGCTCTAGCTCTTTAACATGGTCTCTAAGGAGTTGCAGCTCAGAGCAGGGAGACTGGTAATCTCCCAGAGTTCCCACATCTCACACAAAGAACACACCACTACCTTACAGACCCATTCAGAGCTATGATCCAAAGGTTTCAAAGGTACACTTAATGTCAGAGAAATGCATACAATATACAAACCCCATTTCCAGAAAAGTTGGGATATTTTCCAAAACACAATAAAACCAAAAATGTGATATGTTAATTCACGTGAATCTTTATTTAACTGACAAAAGTACAAAGAAAAGATTTTCAATAGTTTTACTGACCAACTTAATTGTATTTTGTAAATATACACAAATTTAGAATTTGATGGCTGCAACACACTCAACAAAAGTTGGGGCAGAGGCATGTTTACCATTGTGTTACATTACCTTTCCTTTTAATAACACTTTTTAATCGTTTTGGAACTGAGGATGCTAATTGTAGTAGATTTGCAACTGGAAATTTTGTCCATTCTTGCTTGATATAAGATTTCAGCTGCTCAACAGTCCGTGGTCTCCGTTGTCTTGCATGATGCGCCATACATTTTCAATAGGAGATAGATCTGGACTGGCAGCAAGCTCATGCACTCCGTGTCTACAAAGCCATGCTGTTGTAGCCCATGCAGAATGTGGTCTGGCATTGTCCTGCTGAAATAAGCATGGACGTCCCGGGAAGAGACATCGCCTTGATGGCAACATATGTCTCTCTAAAATCCTAATATACACCTCAGAGTTAATGATACCTTCACATACATGCAACTCACCCATGCCGTGGGCACTGATGCACCCCCATACCATCACAGATGCTGGCTTCTGCACCTTTCGCTGCTAACAATCAGGATGGTCATTTTCATCTTTAGCACGGAGAACTCGACGCCAGTTTGTTCTGAAAACTAGCTGAAATGTGGACTCATCTGACCACAGCACACGGTTCCACAGTCTTTCGGTCCATCTGAGATGAGCTCAGACCCAGAGAACTCGCCAGCATTTCTGCAGAGTTGATGTATGGCTTCCTCCTTGCGTAATACAGTTTCAAGTTGCATTTCTGGATGCAGCGATGGACTGTGTTAAGTGACAACAGTTTTCCATAGTACTCCCGAGCCCAGGTGGCTATAATTGGCACAGTAGCATGACAGTTTCTTAGGCAGTGCCGCCTGAGGGCTCGAAGATCACGCGCATTCAACAGTGGTTTCCAACCTTGCCTTTTATGCACTGAGATGTCTCTGAATTCTCTGAATCTTTTCACAATATTATGTACTGTAAGTGTTTAAAGACCTAAATTCTCTGCAATCTTGCATTGGGAAATGTTCCTTTTGAACTGACTAACAATTCTCTCACGAATTTTGGCACAAAGGGGTTAGCCACGACCCATCCTTGCTTGCAAAGACTGAGCCTTTGATAGACGCTACTTTTATACCCAGTCATGATACCTCACCTGCTACCAATTAGCCTGCTTAATGTAGAGTCTTCCAAACCAGGGTTACTTGAATATTCTATGCACTTTTCAATCTTATTTTAACTCTGTCCCAACTTTTGTTGAGTGTGTAGCAGCCATCAAATTCTAAATTTGTGTATATTTACAAAATACAATTAAGTTGGTCAGTAAAACTATTGAAAATCTTTTCTTTGTACTTTTGTCAGTTAAATACAAGTTCACATGAATTAACATATTACAGATTTTTGTTTTTATTGCATTTTGGAAAATATCCCAACTTTTCTGGAAATGGGGTTTGTATATCCTGAAATGCTTTTTCTTCACAACCATCCACAAAAACTAAGTACTAACAGAAAAAGACTTACCAGAAACATACTTAGAAACTCCACCTATGCTTGCCCAAGCCTGTTCTCACCTAAGTCTATCCACCCAAAGCCTGGCCATTCTAACATTGGCCACTCCATCAATGGCTGTTGTAACAATGGCCACAATGCGTACACCTCTCTTTTTATTGGCGCCTCGCTGATTGCACACTGCCAAAAAGAGCCAAAAATAATGGAGCTCCTTTTAAACCTCACACTGCATCATCAACAAACGAACACTCCTGCTGATTTCAGCCCCACGTATGTGTGTGTATGTGTGTGTATGTGTGGGTGATTGTGTGTGCGTTTTTGTGTATGTATCTATGTATATGTGTGTTCATTTGTATGTGTGTGTATTTGTGTGTTGTGTGTATGTGTGTGTGAGTGTGTGCTTGTCTGAGTGCATATCTGTGTTTTGAGCGTGTGTCTGTATACACGTGTTGTGAGTGTGGGTGATTGTGCGTGTTTTGTGTATGTATTCATTTGTGTGTGTATGTGCATGTATATGTGTGTATTTGTGTTGTGTGTGTCTGTGCATGTGTGTGTTTTGAATGTGCATACACGTGTCTGTGCGTGAGTGTGTTTGTGCGTGTGGTGGGTGGCATGTTTGCTTCCAGGGTGACAGTAACCGCATATTGCAGCGGATCACACAAAGAAAACGCGTCCACACGCAGGCTTGACAGTCAAACCAGGAACATCCACCAAGGCTGACGTACTTGGGACTCGGCTGTGTCTCAGAAGCATTTGTTCGTAAGGGCCACGGCGCGTTCACATCGCTCACATAGAAAAAACGGAGGGGGGAGGGAGAGAGAAGGAAAGTCCCAGCCAGCGGCTCTCTATGTGTGTGAATCACTGTGGGAGACACAATGCTAACAGCGCTCTCAACCACCTGACTGCTGGCTGCATCGGTCTATATGCGAGTGTGTCCGCATAAAAAGCCCGGGCAGGAGGGGCAGCCGCGATACTGAGAGCAAGGCATCGAGGCGAAGGCTGTGAGGGCAGCGCTGCTGGAAGTTGGACACCCGCCGGTATTTTTAGCACCACGTATTGGAATATAAAGCACGGATTAGAGAGTTAAGTCTGGGCAGACTGGCTCCGTGATCTGAAAGGGGACGGCGGAGTTTTCTTTTGCACATCAGGAGGACAATTTACAACAGGGATAGCAGAGTGCCCTGAAAGAGGGGATGACAGAGTGACCGGCCCTGGGGGGCTTGCGACAGCCTTGACATGTTGACCAGCGGAGTGTAGGAAGAGGTGCGGCTACAGCGACGGTAAGTGACCGGGCGAATGTGTCGCCTGACCCTTCAGTCTGGATTTTACCCACTGAATGAAAGCAACCTCTATGCTTTTAATTCCTTTCTTTAACCTCCTTGATAATTGATGCAAAATATAACCCAATAACTGGCTCCCCGTGCGACTCTGGTCCAAATCGCTCTCAATAGATTGAAAAATTCTAGTAATGCATTCGAGACACTGCGTTTGGAAACGGATTGTCAAAGATTAACACCCGTGTTGATTTTTTTTTGTCTGAAGGGGCTGTGGTAACTTGATATTTAAGTCACCAAAATTCATTTTCTGGTAAATCTTGTCTGCCTGAGTTGATTTTGTTTTGGAAACACCGTGTCTCGTAGAAAGGGAGTACTTATGTTAAGAAGGGAGGGCACTTTAACAGCCTGGAGTTATTTCTGCCTGTTTTCAATCCAAGTCAGCAGTGTGAGAGTGAGAGGTTGCTGCTGGAGGGTCAGTTTTGCTTTCTGCTCATTGCCGTTGTCAGCATTTCGGGGCCTCCATTTTAAGGCTTTTCTGATAATACTTTTTTTGTTTTCTTTGGCAAGTACTTCAGACTGTTCCTCACAGTTAACCAAGAACTCATTGTACTTGCTAGCTTGCCGACTTCATTGCAAAGTCAGTAATAAACCAGAGGACACAGGACTGATTTCCACTGGATCTGTGGATCACAGAAGCAGGGCCCTATGGGCCCACCCTATCAATGCTGAACAGTGTCTATCTGTCCGGGGTAATCCTATGTGCCCGGGGTAATCCTATGTGCCCAAATTCAGACCATACCCCTCTTGTCCTTCCCCATACAGGTACTGTGCAATAACTCAGAAATCAGGTTTATTATCACTGGCATATGTTGGGAAATTTGTTGTGTTGCAGCACCAGTATATTGCAATATATTAAAATTCACTACAAGTTAGAACAAGAAATGTTTAAGTGTCATAGCAAAGGCAGATGAGCTCTGGGCATGGATCAATTATGACGTTGTAGCCATTAGTGAGACTTGGTTGCAGGTGGGGCAGGACTGGCAGCTCAGTATTCTGGGGTTCCGTTGATTTCGATGTGACAGCGGGAGAAATTGGAGGAGGAGGAGTGCCATTTCTAGTCAGCTAAAATGTCAGGGCAGTGTCCTGTCATGACAGTCTGGAGAACTTGACTAGTGAGGCATTGTGGGTAGGACTGAGGTATAAGAAAGGCATGACCACTAATGGAGCTATATTACAGATAACCCCACAGTTTTGGGGATTTAGAGGATTAAATTTGCAATGAGATCACAGACTGGTGCAAGAAACACAAGATCGTTATGGTAGGTGATTTTAACTTTTCACATATTGACTGGGAATCCCAGACTGTGAAAGGACTAAATGGGATTGATCTCGTACAATGTGTTCAGGAAAGTTTCCTTCACCAGTACGTAGAAGTCTCAATGAGAGAGCGTGCAATACTGGATCTGCCATTAGGGAATGATACGGGGCAAGTGACGAGATTTATGTAGGGAGGCACTTTGCATCTAGTGACCACAGTGCCTTTAGTTTCAAAGTAAATATGCAAAGAAATAGGTCTGGTCCCCAGATTGAGATTCTAAACTGGAGGATGGCCAATTTTGATCGGAGATAATCTGGCAAGTGTGGATTGGGACAGGTTGTTTTCTGGCAAAGGTGTACTTGGGAACTGGGATGCCTTCCAAAATGAAATTTTGAGAGTACAAAGCTTATGTGTGCCTGTCAGAATAGAAGTTAGAGATATTGAGGCCCTAGTTAAGAGAAAGAAAGGTACATAGCAGATACAGATAAGTAGGAATAAATAGGTGCTTACGGAGTACAAAAAAATGCAAGAAAACACATGAAGAAAGAAATCGGGGGTGGGGGGGGGGCCTAAAAGAAGGCATGAAGTTGCTCTAGCAGACAAGGTGAAGGAGAATCCTGAGGGATTCCACAGATATGTTAAGAGCAAAAGGATTATGAGAGACAAAATTAGTCCTCTGGAAGATCGGAATGGTAATTCATGTGTGGAGCCAAAAGAGATGGGGAAATCTTAAGTGAATTCTTTGCAACTGTATTTTATTTGGGAGAAGGCAATTTGGAAGTAAGGCAAAGCAGCATCAACTTTGTAGACCCTGTACAGATTACAGAGGAGGAGGTGTTTGCTATCCTGAGGCAAATCAGGGTGGATAAATCCTCAGGGCCTGACAAAGTGTTCCCTCGAATCCCACAGGAGACAAATGCAGAAATTTTACTTACCTAACCAATCTTATGGAGCTTTTTGAGGAAGTTACCAGGAAAGTGGGTGAAAGCAAGACAGTCGATGTTGTCTACATGGACCGTAGTAAGGTAGTTAATGTAGGAAGCTGGTCAAGAAGATCTTGGCGCCATCTGCCCATCAATCCCTGTGATTCTTCTATCACCTATCAGCCCCTTGCTTTTCCCTTTCGTCTCTTTACTCACCATCTTCCCTCTACACCAGGGGCTCACAACCTGGGGTCCACTGACCCCTTGCTTAATGGCACTGGCCCATGCCAATAGAAAGGTTGGAAATCCTTGATCTACACTCAGTCCTGATGCAGGGGCTTGACCAAGAAACATCGACCTTCCCTTTACCACCACCACTTGATTCACTGAATTCCTAGAGCACTTTATTAACCCAAGATCTCCTTTAAACCACATTTTATAATACTGTTTACATTGTAAATACAAGCTGGTATTTAAAATGCACATTTTATTCCATATCTGTACTCTATTTTGTATATAATTTTGAATTCTTTACAATTGTTGAATGTTGTCATTTCTCTGTTGCTTGTCGCACCAACACACCATAGCCAATTCCTAATACATGTAAATGTATACAGTGAATAAAGTTGATTGTTAAATTTTCTCCCCTCTCACCTTAAACCTGTGCCTCTAGTCTCAAACTCCATTGCCTTGGGAAAATATTTTGATTTACTTATCCTATCTATGCCCCTTGCAGTTTGTAAAGTTCCTCTTGGTCTTGGCCTTCCATGCACTAGGGAAAATGCACTCAGTGACCACTTTATTAGGTTCACCTGTACATCTGCACGTTAATGCAAACATCTAATCAGCCAACCATGTGGCAGCAATTCAATACATTGAGCATGCAGACGTGGTCAAGAGGTTCAGTTGTTGTTCAGACTAAATGTCAGAATGGGAAAGAAATGTAATCTAGGTGACTTTGACGGTGATGTGATTATTGGTGCCAGATGGGGTGGTTTGAGTATCTCGGAAACTGCTGATCTCCTGGGATTTTCCTGCATAATAGTTTCTAGACCTTGTAGAAATTGGTGTGGAAAAACAAATTAAAAAAAAACAACACACAGTTCTCAGCAGTTCAATGGGTGAAAACGCCTTGTTAATGAGAAGGGTCAGAGAAGAATTGCCAGACTGCTTCAAGCTGACATGAAGGTGACAGTAACTCAAATAACCACAGTGATGTGCAGAAGAGCATCTCTGAGCGCACAATACGCCAAACCTTGACGTGGATGGGCTACAGCAGCAGAAGACCACACTGAGTTCCACTCCTGTAGCCACTGTATTAGCTACACTCCTGTAACTAATAAAGTGACCAGTGAGTGTAAATGTCTGGTTAAAATTTACACCGGAAGGTAATCCTCCAACACAGCATAAAACTGGATTTACTGTTAAAGCAAATCAGTCATGTTTATTTTATATGGTGACTGCACTGTGGATATTTCAGAACGTACTGATGATGGTGTGTTGTAATATTGATAATCCCCCATTGCCACTTCCCCCTCTGATACTGGTAATTTAGGGAGGGGAAGCAAATCTACCAAGGGTATTCCCACCCTGTAGGAACAATGAACTGAAAGAACGCTGCCTGTACTTCAGATGTGGATTGTATAAACATGATTTGATGGCAGTCTGGTTTCCGAGTTCAGATAAAAGACCTGAGCCATTCAGGCTTGATTTGTGCTGAGGTCATCAATTCAGTTACTGATTTGGGATTAAATTATGAAGTGATCAATTCAGAATTGCTGTTCTTTGCAGCAAGTAAGGGTAAGTGATCAGATTAGCAATTTTGTTCACTTCAATCTGGAGGAATTAGTTCTCAGTTTGGTCAAGGAACAGTAGCACATCAATTTGATCTTGATTAAATTGTTTTGTTTGATGTGGTAGCTAATTGACACTTAAATAGCGTAATGCCAGGAGCAACTGAGCAATAGAATTTTTACTTGATTATGATCAACAATTAGTTGTGCAGAATTTAATACCAATTCTCCATATATTTAATATTTCTGTACATCATGTTAAACAAAATTACAATCCCATCTAGGCCAAACATCTCCCAGCCATTGTGAAATAATACTTTTAAATATCTTGCCACATTCTTGTTCTTTGCATTTTTTTAAAAACCAAGGGGATCCATTGTGAATTATGATTAGACTTTCTCTACAAACAGTAATGTTGGCCCTGATTCAATGATTGATTGGACGTGTTAAGTTGTACGAATATAGGTGTTCTATTTCTAAAATGGGTCTGTGCACATTTCATCTACAGCCAAAATCAAAAGGCAACAGTTCTAACAGAAATGTGGATACATCTCGGATTGGTTATATTACTCAATTAGAGCCAGAGTTCTGGAGCATTGATTCATAAACTTATTTGAACCCTACCATACCAGCTGGGTGATTTTAATACAAGTAATTAAACAAATCTGGAACTTGAGCTACTCTCAGTAATGATAGTCATCAAATTGTTGTGAAAATCCATCTGCTATTATTTAGGGAAGGAAATATACCATGCTAGCCCAGTCTGAATTTTACTTAGCTACAGACTCACAAGGACATGTGTACAGAAAGGTGCCAGAAAAAGGCCAGTAAAATCATGAAGGATCCCACCCACCTTGCTCATGGTCCATTTGTCCCATTCCATTAGGGAGGAGGCTATGCAGCATCCACACCAGGACCACCAGTCTCAAAAAAAAGTTACTTTCCCCAAGCAGTAAGGCTGATCAACACCTCCACCCACTAACCCACCCCTCCATACCCCCAACCACCACTACCTTACTTTTCCTGTCAGTCACCTAATGTAAGTCACTGATGTGCCTAGCATCACTTTATGAACATACAATCAATGTATGCAAGCTATCTCAATGTATTTATATTTATTATTTTTTATTGTGTTCTATCATAGCTTTTTTTGCAGTATCGGATCCGGTGTAACAATTATTTTGTTCTCCTTTGCACTTGTGTACTGGAAATGATATGAAATAATCTTGAATCTTGAAGTGACTCATTTTTAACTGCCTGCTGTGGCAGGAGTAATTAGTGGTGGATAGTGAATGCAGGCTTTGCAAATCATGTCCACATCCTGTGCGAGAATGCATCCAGGGATGGATACAACAAGCTTTACCGGGCAAAGATCAGAGTCAAGATTATCGTCATGTGCACAGGTGCAATGAAAAATGTACAGCAACATCACGGGCACAGGGCATCAGAAAAGGAGCATTCACAAAAAAGAACATAAATTAAAACTTGTATACATTTGTTTTACAAGAAAGAATACAAATAGAACAAAACAAGACAAGACCAAGTTAATTTTAGTGCAAAGTGCCATCATGTTGTTGAACTTAGTGAACAGGGTTGTGCCAACTCTTCAAGAACTGAGTGGTTGAAGGGGAAGTAGCTGATCTTGAACCTAGTGGAGCAGGACTTAAACCTCTGTACCTCCCACCTGATGGTAACTTTGAGAAGATGGCATGGCCCAATTAGTGGTGATCTTTGATGGAGGTAGTGTTTTTGAGGCAGTGTCTACTGCAGATAGTACTAATGGTGCTGAAGGGATGTGCCTCAGATATATTGGGCTGAGTCTTCTATTAACCTTCCATGTTTTAATTCTGTGGGTCCGGTAAAAATTGGTGCCCAACATGAATTTCCGAAGCCAGGCCAAATGATTTGTGTAAAAAAAAAAAAAAATGCAGCTTTGAACATCTCTTCAAATTCTGGTTTCAAATCAACATTTAATTAAGGAAGAAAAATTCTTAGTTTGATTGAGAAAGGCAGAGTGTGAGATCATTGACATTTAGTTTTTATGAGGGGGGTGGGAAGAAACAGGAAGCTCTCTTTTTCCGAGAATTGTTGCAAGATGGTTGGGAGAGGGAATTGTTATTTTGGCCTATAGGATCATCTAAAACAGTTTGTTATTTAAGGCCATTCAATGCCTTTTCTGCATTGTCCATGGCTACAGTTCTGTCTTCCAACTGTTAAAGCATCATTCTGTGAATCATTATCAGATAGAAGGAAACTTAAAGACTTCTGAGTCCTTCTCAGCTGTTTATTTTACTCTAGATGTTTTTGCCTGAGCAGTGTTAGGTTTCACCCTAGTTAAGATGACGACTGAGTGTTGAGTCATTGTGTGCCAAAGTCTATAAAGGGTTCGTGAAATAAAGAAACAATGGTACAGAAAGAGAAGTAATCACTGTAAGAAATAATTTTTTGAATAAATTTCAGAGCCCACAGTGTTTTCTAAACCACGTATTCTGAATATTCCCATTAACATGGAATGTGGTGTGCTTTGAAAGTCTGTCAAATTCAACAGCATCTTGTCAATCCTGAATGGAATGGAGACAAAGAATTCAAACTAAACACTGAAAACAAAATGCTGCAGATACTCTGTGGAATGGGGAGCAGGGTTAACAGTTCAGGTAGTCAACTGTTGTATCTGATTTTCTGGCTTCATCAGTCTTTTTACTTCCACGTAAAACGTAAAACAAGTTCTCCGTAGAGATGGAATGTTGAGACGTGTGTGCCCCTCCAAGTTCTCACACCATCTTCATCTGGAAGTGTATCACTGTTCCTTCATTGACGTCAAGTCTAATTCTGAGAACTGCTTCCCACAAACATAATGGGCATTCACCAGAAGAGTAACAGCAGGTTCAGGGGAGGCAGCTCACTGTGAACAGTGAGATTTGGACAATGAATACTGAACTTGTCTTTGAGACCGCAGCCAGAAAAAAACAGTGCTTTTATACAAATCACAAGATTGTTTCTCCCCATTGTTCTAATTATTTAGAATGTTCTAACCCAGAAGGCTGGCTGCTCAATATGGAATGAAAGCTAAAAATCTGGAAGAGAATAGATAAGGAGTGTAATGGAAAATAGTAACAGTCACTAAGATTACTCCAGATCTTTATGGATGGGGGAGGTGGGCTCCATCTACCCCACCTTCTATTTATCCTTGCATTTGTGAATAGATCCCAATTAGAATCAATTTCTATAAATCTTAACAGGCAAACAAAATTGTCTGATTAATGTGTAATTGCATTAAATTAGTTTATACAAGTGGGTAATTGTCTCACGATTTAACTTATTGATTTCAGAAATCAAGGGGAATTCCTGGGGATTCCTAACCCATTTCTTTGTTGTGAAAGATGAGTTTTTGATGATTTTGTAATTCTGGTCTTGTTTGTAGTCCCATACGCTGTTTATCAAACAAAATGGGAAATGCATATTAATACAAAATGCTACAGAATGATGAGTTTCATTGTTGAATCTCATCCCCATTTTTGCTGTTGAAATCACTGAGATTTTTGCTCTGGGAAGAAATATCTCTGGCTGTCCACTTGATCTGAGCCTCTTATAATCTTATACACCTCAATCAAGCAGCATCTCATTCTCCTCCACTTCAAAAAGAAAAGCCCTCACTCACTCAACCTAAAATGCGCCCACTAATCATCAAATGAAACAGGAGGCGGCTGTAAGAGAGTAGGAGAGATGGCAGGTAGAAACTGAGTGTGGCAAGGTAAAATACAAGCGGTCAGATAACATGACTGATTATCTGAGACGGTTAAATTTAATGTTCAGTCTGGAAGGCTGCATTTGCTAAGTCAGAAGATTTGGTGAATTTAATTGGAATTTCATCATCCATTTCCCTATCTGAAAGTTTCTTAATGTATCTGACTCTCCACACA
The DNA here is from genome assembly GCF_030144855.1 of Hypanus sabinus. NCBI lineage: Eukaryota > Metazoa > Chordata > Chondrichthyes > Myliobatiformes > Dasyatidae > Hypanus > Hypanus sabinus. The sequence continues at coordinate 111,274,426 of NC_082710.1, read as the reverse complement.
CCCACCACTCTGTGTAAAGCACTTGATATTCTTTCCCCCCCCCCTCCATAATTTCCTCCAATCACCTTAAAATTGTGTCCATTTGTATAAGCCTTTTCTGCCCTGGGAAGGAGTCTCTGGCTATCCACCCTATTAATGTGTCTTACCATCTTGTAAATCTCTGTCAATCACCTCTCATTCAATAGCTTCAGTTTAATGTCAGAAATGTATACAATATGCATTCTGAAATTCTTTTTCTTCGTAAACATCCACAAAAACAGAGGAGTGCCTCAAAGAATGAATGACAGTTAAATATTAGAACCCCAAAGCCCCCCCCCCAGCTGCCCCCTCCCACGATTAAGCAGCAGCAAAACAACCCCTCCTCTTTCCCCCCCCCCCCGTGCAGCAAATCATCAATAAAGACACAGACTTGCAGTACCCCAAAGGCTACTCGTTCACCCAGTAATTCGACATACCACTGGTGTCCCCGTCTCACTTCAAAAAAAAGTCCTATCTCCTATCTGTCTTTATAAGACATGCCCTCTTATCCAGGCAGTAGTTTAAAATAAAATTTAATCTTGACTACTCAGGGAAAACAAATCTCTGCTTTTTTAAATATATAATTGATGTGGCCCTCAGGTAACTCTGAACAAAGCTTTGACTTTTAATTGCTCTCTGAAGGGATCTACAGACTATACAGTGACCACGATGTTTAAAATAGCAATGATAAAATCAGGCTGACTAAAGCATGAAGAGAGGCAGTGAAATTTGACACTGCAGCATTGCTCCCAGCTCACTCAATCTTCCTGCAAAGATACAGGGGCACAGGTATCGGGAGAGCTGTCCCATAGATTAGTCTAGCAGCAAGCTGACAGTCATCGTTGGAATAATTCATTACTTTCTCAGACTGAAAGAACAGGATTCACCAGAGAATTGAGATAGAGCCATAACTATATACATTTGGGGAACCATGCTAGTGTCGGGCTGAGTGCAATGCTATTACAGCTTGTGGCATTTTGGAGTTCAATTCTGTTGCTGGCTGTAAGGAATTTGAAAGCCCTTCCTGTGAACTGTGTGGGTTTCTTCCAGGTGCTCTGATTTCCTCCCACTGTCCAAAGACATACCAGTTAGCAGATTGTGAGTTGTCCTGCAATTAGGCTAGTGTAAAATGGATAGGTTGCTGGGCAGTGAGGCTTGTTGAGCTGGAAAGGCCTGTTCCGGTGTAGCAATAAAAATAAATAACGGATGATCAGAGTGTGTCAAGGCTACTTCCTCAATCACACTTCAGGGAGACCTCCTCCCAATCACATTTGCTGTCCTCCAACTGATGCATCAGTACTCCTCCACTCTGAACATCCTCTGGAAGAAGCACCACATATGGTTGGGGATCAGATTGCCGCCTGGTTGAAAGACTGCTGTTCATGACCAAGAATCATTTGAAGACCCCACACAGCTGATTGAACTGACTGAGTCATGAGGGGTACTGTGGTTGCATTGGTCTGTGGCAAGCAGTGAATGAATCAACAGGAGGGATAAGCCTATTGGACCTCAGCCTCACAAACCCAGAGACTGCTGTAATATGTAATCTTCATATTACAACCTCCTCCCCATGTTATGTGGTAGTACAAATTTGGCTGCTGAAATCTGGGTAAAAGTGCAGTACCATGGACCTTGAGCTTGCCCTCTGTTGGTCGAGGTCGATCATGGATGTTGTGTCCTAGCTGACTATGTGATACGCAAGCCACGGCAGTATGATATGGAGAGCAAGCTGTTGCCCATGTCCAAAGTCTTCCCCATGAGTGGGTATAGATGCAATGCAGTGCAAGTTTGAGATCAGAGTTTTCCTTCTCTGAGATGAGGTGGCAACCACTGCTGATGAGCCTCTTCTGCCCATGTTGCATGGTTTGTAATTGTATTCCTAGATAAAGATTGGCTTTATATGACCCACTACACCAAAACATACAGTGAAATGCTGCGCTTGCGTCAACTCTAATGAGTGACTATTTTGTTGGGCAGCCTGCGTGTGTCGCCATGTGTCTGGCACCCCCCACAACTCAGTGACCCCAACTGTACTTCTTTGGAATGTGGGGGGAACCAGAGAAAATGCAAGTAGTCAAGGAAAACGTACAAATTCTTTACAGACCGTAGCAAGAATCGAACCCTGGCTGGTGATGACTGGCACTGTAATAGCGTTATGCCAACAGGAATGCTACCTTACCACCTAAAGTCAGGAGATCACAAGAACGTTAAGAACAAAAGCCAGAACATTCTACCTGGCCCCACGTGTCTGTTCTGCTTTTCAATAAGATCGTAGTCGATCAAGAATCATTAAAGTTAAAGTCACTTCTTTCTCTTTGGAGGTAGTCACAACCAGGACAGTTTGAAGCACCGCTGTAACTTGCTACTTATAAGCCTGCACCTGAATGTTGTCTAGGTCCTGCTGGATGCAGGGAGGAGCTGCTTTAATTGCTGTGGATCAATCAAGTTAAATGTTGGACATTCATTAGCAAACTCCTTCACTTCTGACCCTATGATGGGAGGAAGGTCACTGCTGAAGCAGTGGAAGATGTCTGGCTCCAGGACACTGAGAAACTCCTGCAGTGATCAACCAAAGGTAACCAAAACTATCTTGGTTTGAGTAGGCCTGACTCTGGCCACTCAAGGCTCACTGCTCTGTGTAGGTCTGACTTCAGCTGTTGGTGGCTGTAGAGGCCAAGTCATTGGATATATTTGAAGTGGAGCTTGATGGATTCTTAATTAGTCAGGGCATCAAAGGGTATTGGGAGAAAGTAGGAGAATGAGGTCGAGAGAGATAATAAATCAGACATGATGGAATTGCAGAGTAGACTCTGGGCCGAATGGCCTAATTCTTCTCCTATGTCTTATGGTCTCAGTTGTTATTTGTGTGTTTGAGTAAAGGCTTTCTGATACACTGGAAAGCAGAGTATTTCTGATGTTCTGGAAAACCCATTTGGTTGAGGTTCTGGCATAGAGGAGATTAGGTCCTTAACTTCCCCATTTTGCCTTAATTAGGATGTATTAATGTTGAACAAGTGATTTCGAGGAACTTCTCCACACCCTGAATAGATTAATAATATGCATGTTCTATAAATAGCTAAAGTGCCGATCTAAGTTCAGACCTTTCAATATCTCAATTTCATCAGAGATAGATATTCCTGGCTATATTCATGTAGATAGGTTTGATTGTGTAACACATGACAAGTGCTGTATCCAAAGAACCACTCTAGATGATAGGTCAATTGCAGCCTATGCATTTTCAAATAGTGTGCATTTTCAAAGAAGGGACCAGTGTTGTTAAGGTTGTTATTGCAGTGAAGTTGCTGAGGTTCTTCGTGTTCCTTTGAGAGGTATCAAGTTGAGTGGAGTTAACTACATTTTTTTTTTAAAAAAAGCATGATGGAGCAATTACTCACTGATCTAATCTAGAATTGTGTAAGAAAGCAGCTGCCTAAATTTAGTTTAAGATCGTACTTGAAGTGAGATCTGTCCACTATCGATGTGCTATTTCCATCTGTGTACAGCATCAGCAAAATCAGTTTGTATTTCTGATGCTTGACACAAGGTGCTGCTCCTTCCAACACCAAACTAAATATGTAATTAGGTTAGATGCAAACCAAGAGCCTTATCTGTTTTCCATTCACTCTGGTTGTGAATCCATGGTGACCAAATAAATTGTTATCATAGAATAGGATGAAGATTGTGTGAAGAATAGAGATGTTGATTTTTTTTTTGTTTCTTTCTAAGTAAATTTATTATCAATGTGCATGTATGTCACCATATACAATACAAGAAAATATTTATTTTGTGGGCATTTACAATAAAGTAAATAATACCATAGAATCAATGATAAACTACACACGAAGACTGACAAACAGCCATTGTGCAAAATATGGCAAATCATGCAAATAAAAATAAAAATAAATGAATATGTAATAAATAAGATTGAGAATGAGTTCCATAGCAGGCAATGATGCATCCAGACAGGAATATGTTCTACTTATTTCAGCAGTAGCATGCTTGTTTTTAAATATTTCTGAAATATTCTGAGTGCATCTGAGCAATGGGCGGGGGGGGGGGGGGGAATGGAAGCAGCAAGATTAAGAAAAGTTTGCATACAAAGTTTAAATATCTGAAGGCTATAAGTTATTATTCTAGTCCGTATAACTCCGTTCTTTCCATTCTGCATAATGGATGTAATGCCCAGATTCTTTTGTGCTGTAACTTGCAGAGTTTCAGTATATTTGGCAAAATGGTTCAAAAAGTGTAACCTCTCCTTTTATAGGAAGGAGAGGTCAAATAAGGTGGGTATAGTAACTTATAAAATACACCAAGAAATGAAGAGGAAAAAGTAACAGTTTGCCAATTAAAAAAATATATATACAAATCAGGTTGAAACGGAGCAGGGAAAATTTAGAATATTGCCAGGATTGGAGCACCTGAGTTTTAAGGAAAAATTGAATAGGTGAGAACTTTATTCCTTGGAACATGGAAGATTGACAGGAGATTTGACAGAGATATACAAAATTATAAGTGGTATAGATAGGGTAAATGCAAGCAAGCTTTTTCCACTAAGGCTGGGTAGGTGAAGGGTGAAAGGTGAGAAGTTTAAGGGAAGCATGAGGTGAAACTCTTACACAAAGAGGTTTCGTAAGAGTATGGAGTGAGCTGCTGGCATAAGTGGTATCTGTGAGCTTGACTTCAACGTCTAAAAGAAATTTAGGTAGGTACATGGATGGGAGGGGTATGGGGGGCTCTGTTCTGAGTGCAGGTCATTGGAGGTAGGCAGTCAAAATGGTTTGGCATGGACTAGAAGGGTCGAAGGGCCTGTTTCTGTGATGTACTTTTCTGTGACTCTAATAGTAATCAACAAATTGAAAATTAGGAGGAGGAGCTGGGGAGAAACCGGACTTGTGGGATAGCCAACCCTTATGGAGCCATATTAAAGTATCAATCTGCACCATCTGGAGGGATGGGAGGTGTGGGCTATGCAGAATAGAGACTGTAGTTTTTCCCTGTTACCACAGATATTTAATCACCTTTAGCATTTTTATACAGCATTTACATGCTTCTGTTACTTCAGCAATGTATGGGACACATGATCATTTTGTTTCCTCCTGAAAATCAATTTTCTTACCGTGTTGAAGCCTTGGGTGAACTTTTGCTCCATTCTTCCACATGGCTTGTAGTTTATCCTGCTATATAATTGATAGAGAATGCTGATTTCAGCTTTGTAAGCAACATTCCCACATGTTGGCATCTCTGGGGATCTATTTTGGGCCCAACATATTGATACAATTAGAAGAAGGCATGGCAGGAACGATATTTCATTAGGAGCTTGAGGAGATCTGGTATGTCAACAAGGAATCTAGCAAATTTCTGGGGAGGCAGGGTGGCGATACGTATCTACCAAAGGAAGTGTAAGGTGCTCCTTCCCTCTACTAGTCTGCAGGTCACCCTTGGGCAAGGTGTAGTTCCTGCTTAGCCCCCCTGAATGAGGTCACATGACACCATGGGAGCAGGTGTTGGATGGTCATATGAGCAACTGGTGCCTATCACAAAGATAGTATGGAAGGAGCACTGCACAGGATTGGGAAAAGCTGCAGGAAGTTGTAAACTCAGCCAGCTCCACCACAGACCCTAACCTCCCCAGCATCAAGGACATCTTCAAAAGGCAGTGCCTGAAAAAGGCAGCATCCGTCATTAAGATCCTTCACCACCCAGGACGTGCTCTGTCTCATTGCTACCATCAAGGAGGAGGTACAGGAGCCTGAAGACACACTCAAAATTTTAGGAACAAGTTCAAAGTGCATTTATTATCAAAGTATGTATACATTGTACCACCTTGAGATTCATCTCCTCACAGGCAGCCACGAAACAAATAAATCCAAAAGCAAACCCCATATATATGGGGGAAAAAGACTATCTAACACTCAAGGTGCAATGAAAAATAAATCATGCTAACAGTAACTGTAAGCAAATGGCTTTTCTGAACTAAAATCCGCAAAGAGGGCGAGACCCATAGTTCAGTTCTTCCCCTCTGCCATTAGATTTCTGAATGATCCAAGAACATTTTTCACACTTATTTATGTTTTAGATTTCTTTTTGTAACTTGTAAGTACATTTTTCTTTCTTTTTAAATCTTTTTATTAGTTTTAAACAAACATAAATGAAACAAGAATACAAAGTGTTTGAGAGTACATAATTAATAGTTTAAATAGACATTCAGATATATAATAATAAAAATATATAACCTCTCAAGCTCAGAACATTAATGAACAAAGAAGTAAAAAGAAAAAAAAAGAAAGACCCCAAAAAAAAGAGAGAGGAAAAAAAACAAAAAAAAAACACTAACCAACATGGGCCATTGAATAATGTTAAGTACATATACAGTAGTGCCAATAACTCCGAACCTCCATCCAAATAATTAAGGATAATATAAGTAAGGTTTAGGAAAAGACAATTCAACTCATATGAAAATGTTGAATAAATGGTCTCCAAGTTTCTTCAAATTTAACTGAAGGATCAAAAACCACTGTATTTCAGTGGTTTTCTCAAACTATTTCTTGTTTGAGTTTAGAAAAAACTTGTAAGTACATTTTATGCATTACACCGTGCAGTACTGTTGCCACAAATTTCATGCAATGTCAGTGCTAATAAACTTGATTTTGATCCTGATAATATTTATTTGACGCATAAAGACACTGTTAAATGAAATACTGTCCATAGAAGTAGGACTGGTTGACTTTTTTTTTCACTGTTCAGCCCACGAATGTGATACTGTCATTTCTGAATCACTTCAGTATCCTTCTTTGTCTTGTATATGCTCATTTTTGATAAATGTTGATATGTAAAGGAGGGTTCGTCTGGGTATTTAAGAATTCTGAAGTTCGCTTGGAGCCATAAGACATAGTATAATTGGGCCATTCAACCCAACAAGATTTGACCCATTTACAAATCAAGAATCTATCAACCTTTGCTTTAAACACACACAATGACTTGACCTCTGTAGCCATCCATGGCAATGAATCCCACAGATTCACCTCCCTGTGGAAAGATATTTCTCCTCATCTCTGTTCTAAAGGGGCATATCCTTTTACTGAGGCTGTGCTCTTTGATACGAGACTCCCCCACCACAGGAAACATCCTTTCCATCTCTACTATCTGGACCTTTCAATAGTCAATAGGTTTCAATGAGATCGTGCCCCCACCTCTTCTCATTCTTTTAAACTCCAGCAGATACAGACCCAGAGCCATCAAATGCTCCTCGAACATTAACCCTTTCATTCCCAGGATCATTCTCGTGAACCTAAGTTTTTCATGTCTGAACATCTCAAACATTTTCCATTACCTGTTGATTTCAGGAGTGCAGTTTATATATTTTATTACTAATCAAGATGTTTATTGTCATGTGCAGAACTGTGATGAGGCACAGTTGCAATGAAGGCGTTACGTGGGTGACTATAGAATTGTAGTCGCGAGTGTTGTGACTGTGATCAAAGTCTGGAGAAGCATTAAAGCTGATCTTTATTCAGCGTAACAAGCAGGCATCATTCTGGAGATACTCTCGGTAGAGGCTACCAACCCCAAAGGTACAATCGCAATTTTTATACCCTTAAGGTCAATGAATATTCCCTAACAATGATAAATCTTTTGATGCCTCCACCTACCACCTCCCAGACTGTCACTAGTTCCAACCTTCCATCCTCTACCTGTGAATCACACCTCACCTGGATCCACCTATTGCTTGCCAGCTTTTACCCTACCCTTTCCTGTCAGCTCTCTGTATTGGCTATCTCTCCTTGACTCTTTCAGTCAAAGTTGACTCATGTACACATACACACAGATGCAATGAAAACCTTACAGCACCATCACGGGCACATAGCATCATATAAGCAACATTCAGAAGAAAAACATAGTGTACATAAATTTTACAAGAAAGAGCACAATTACATTTGAACAAATTGTTCATTTCAATGCAAGTTGGTCATAGTGTTCCTAAACTGTAGTGATTAGGGCTTTGCCAATTGGTAGAAGAACCAAATAAAAAATCTTGACTTAACTATTTCCTTTCACAGATGTTGCCTGACCTAATGATTTCATCCAGCAGTTTATTTTTCACTTTATTAGATTCCTGTTGAGGTTGCTAGGGTAACCCTGTTTTTTTTTGCATCTACCCATAACTGTAACTTTGCCATCCCACACCCCCTCCGACATCTTAACACCAATCCAATGAAACCTTTTGACTTAGCACAACGCAGCCTTCCAGACTGAACCTTAAATTCAACAGTGTCTCAAATAACCAGTCGTGCCAGCTGACTGCTTGTATTTCTCCTTCCCACACTCAGTTCTACCTGTCATCCCTCTAACTCTCTTTCGGCTGTTCCCGGTTTCATTTATCACTGCCTGGATTAAAGAGCGCGTCGTATAAGGATAGGCTGAGCGACCGAGGGCTTTTCTCTTTAGAGTGGAGGAGGCTGAGACTGCAAGTTGATGGAGATGTTTGCAATCGTAAGAGGCGCAGGTCAAGTGGACAGCCAGAGACTTTTTATTTTGTCCTCAGAGCGTAGATAGCTATCACGACGGGATGGTTCAATTTTAAGATGATTGGAGGAAAGTATACAGGGTATGTCAGAGGTGATTATTGTATGCACAGATAGTGGTGAATGCATGGAATGTCCTGTCAGGGGTGGTGGTCGAGGCAAACACACTAGAGACATTTGCGAACCCCTTAGATCGGCACATGGATGTTAGAAAAATGGAGAGATCGATGGGAGGGACGGGCTAGATTGATCTCAGAGTAAACTAAAAGATCAGAGCAACAGTGCGGACTGAAGGGCTCTGCTTTGCTGTAATATTCTATGTTCTAGTTAGTTAAGGGGAATGACTTCCAGTCTTCGACTTTGTTCAGGTCTCAGAGTAATAGTTCCCTAATTTAACTGCTACATACAGAGGTTTTAGTTAGCATCTAGTCCTCCTTATACAACTCTCAATTACTGTATCAGTGATTTCAACAGCAAAATGGGGGTGAGATTCAACAATGAAAGACATGTTTCCCATTTTGTTTGGGAGAACAGAGTGTATGGAGCCACAAACAGGTAGAAACCTCCTCCTTCACAACAAAGGAATGGTTTAGAAATCCCCAGGAATTCCCCTTCATTACTGAAATCGTGAGACAATTACCCACAGTTTAAACTAATTTAATGCGAGCACACGTTAATCAGACATAATTTTATTTGCCTGTTTTAGATTTGTTTTCAGGAATTGATTCTAATTGGGATCTATACACAAGTGCAAGGATTAATAGAATGTGGGTGAGATGGAGTTCACCTCTCCCTTCCATAAAGATCGGGAGCAATCTTGGTGATGGTCTCTATTTTCTGCCCAAACCTTATCCATTCACCTCGAGATTCTTGTTTGGATTTTTAGCTTTAAATCCATATTAAGCAGCTGGCCTTCTGGGTTAGAACATTCCAAAAACCTGTAGCTATCAGGAGAAGTAATCTTGTGATTTAAATAAAAACACTTCTTAAAATTTTTTTATTGAATTTTCAAATGGTTACAGAAGGAAAAAAAAATTATCAACCCTTTCCCCCCCGCCCTTAACCTCTGCCCCCTAACATATCCCTATAGAAAGAGAAAAAAAAAGAAAGAAAGAATGCCTGGATATCAGCAGATCCCCACATGCTCCGCAGAGTTCATAATAGCTTTAGTGTGTTTATTTATTTCTTTCCCCAAATAACCAATAATTTTATCTTTGGAGCACCTATATATTTAATCTTATCTTTTATAAATAAGGGTGCCAAATTTGCAGAAATATTTTGTATTTATCTCTTAAATTGTAAGTAATTTTTTCAAATGGAATGCAGCTAAAAGTTATATATATTTTCATTTTCTTAATGTATGTTAAAATTCTTTTTCTTTTCACCAGTCCATTAAGCCCATTAACATTAAAACTTTAAAAAATTCAGTAAATTAGTCATTATTTTTAACAGGGTTACTCCAGTCTATAGTAATACCTAACTTTTCAACTTTCGTAGTACCTTGGGGAATCTTTTTAAAATTCTCCGTGTTGCTATGTGTCTCCCCCCCCCCCCCCCCCACCCGGATTGTCCAGGCAAAGAAAGAGAGATTAAAAAATAGATTATAAAGAAAAAAAATAACAAAATACCCCCCCCACTAATGTTGTGAATATAAAAAAAACACAACATTACCCCCCTCCATTGTATGGGTCATGGCAATCGCCATGATTACACACGTGAATCCCATAGCAATCAATCCGAATTTTCTCCCCCTGTATCATATAATTAAAAATATATTTAAATATTCTTCTGTCCTTAAACATCCATCAACTCCATTCACTGTCCCTGTCTTCATCTTTAATCCATTTCACTTTTAAATCTTTGGCTGTGGTTAGCGAATATTTGGGAGTTCTTGTACAAATTCTTCCACATCCCAATAATCAGTAAAAGATCTTTTTCCGTCATCCAAAAAAATTATCAGGGTTGCTGGGTGGCGCAATATAAATTTATAACCCTTTTCCCATAAAACTTTTTTCTCTGGGTTGAATTCCTTCTTTCTCTTCAAAAGGTCATAACTTATATCAGGAGAGAAAAGAACTGTTTTCCCTTCTATCAGCAATGGCCCATTTCTCTTTCTGGCACACTGGGCAGCCGCCTTCAAGATCTTTTCTTTATCTTGATATCTTAAGCGTTTTATTAAGATTGATTGTGGGTTTTGATCAACTTGCGGTCTTGATCTTAAGGTTCTGTGAGCCCTTTCAATTTCAATTAACTGGGTTCCTTCTTCCATTTCCAAAATTTCCAGAATCCATTTTTGAAAAAAAATTTATTAGATCCTCCCCCTCTATACCTTCTTTAAGTCCAACAATCTTAATATTATTTCGTCTGCTAAAATTTTCAAGTACATCCATTTTTTCCAACAACCATTTTCTTTCTGATGTCCAGGCAGAAATATTATCTTCCATTTTATTCACTCTGTCAATGATGTCTCCCGTTGTTTCTTCCAAGTTTTTAATTTTCTTGTCCATTTTGTCCTGTCTTTTCATCATTTTATCAAACATAATCTTCATATTTTAATATCTTTTTTATTACTTGTAATGCTTTAAATTTATGCATTATTTGCACCAAAGATTTTTTTATGTCTCCAATATCACCTCCAACCTCTTCCTGTTGCTCTTCTTTGTTTGTCTCTTCATCTTCATCTGATTTATCCAGAGAATCTGATTCCACCTCATATTCACTTTCAGTTCCGATCATAGATGGGATTTGTAGTTTGGGTTGCTCATGTTTACGCATGCCCCTTCCTTCAAGCATGCGCAATTCCTGTTGCTCTTTTTTTTTGGAAACGGTTGATGTTTGCCGCAGTTTCCTGTTCTGTATCGCGGGAGGTAAAATGCAGTTGAGCCCGAGGCTCTTTCATGGCAGTCGGCCTTGATTCTTTTCCAACTGGTGTTGTCTTCAAAGTAGTAGTTTTCTTCTGCTTCTGTTTAGGAGACATATCTTAAGACAATCCTGAGTAGTTTATAAGTAATTTTTTTAGAAGTATTTACTAACTTTTCACTTAAACATTATTTTACTGGTTTTTTACAGGAGAGCTGGATTTCCTCGTCTCAATCCTACGTCATCATGTGACGTCCCCCCAAAAACACTTTTTTTTTGGCTGTGGCCTCAATGACAAGTTCAGTATTTATTGCCCAAATCTTATTATTCTCATTAAGTTCACAGTGAGCTGCCTTCCTGAACCTGCTGTTGTTCTTCATGAATATACGTTACGTTTGGGGACGAAGTTCTCAGAAGTAGACTTGCTTATGAAGGAGGGAAGGGTTAGATTGATCTTAGAGGAGCTTAAAAGGATGGCATATCACTGTGGGCCAAAGAGCCTGTACTGTGCTGTCCTTTTCTATGTTGTTTGTATGCTGCCTCAGTACAAACCTGTATCATCCTCCTTCAGCCAGAGATGTGGCTGGAATAATATAAAATAGGTGTTCTGGAGCTATGGAAATTGCATCTCCTCACAATCGATGCTTGCAGACCACAAGGATGCTTGCATAACCACTACATGTTCTACTCTACACCTGCGACTGTGTGGCTAGGCATAGCTCAAACACCATCTATAAATTGTGCCAATGACGTAAGTGTTATTGGCAGAACTTCAGATAGTGACAAGGAAACATACAGAAGCAAGATAGATGAGCTAGTTGAGTGGTGTCACAGCAACAACTTTGCTCTCAGTGCCAGAATGACCAAGGGATTAGTTGTGGACTCCAGGAAGGGGAAGTCGAGGGAACACATACCAGTTCTCATCAATGGTTCAGAAGTGAAAAGGGTAGACCGTTTCAAGTTCCTGGGTGTTGATGTCCTTCAGGATCTATCCTGAGCCCAACATGTTGATGCAATTACAAAGAGGGAACAACGGCGGCTATGTTTCATTAGGAGTTTGAGGAGACTTTGTATGTCACTAAAGACACACACAAATTTCTTCAGCTGTACCACAGAGAACATTCTAACTGGTTGCATCATTGTCTGGTATGGTGGGAGGAGGGGCTCTGTACAGCATCAAAATAAGCTGCAGAAAGTTGTCAGCTCGGTCATCTCCATCATGGAGCATTGAGGACTTCTTCAAAAGGAGACATCCATCATTAAGGACACCCTTCATCCAGGACATGTCCTCTTCTCATTCCAAGGAGCCTGAAGACACACATTCAACATTTCTGAAGCAGCATCTTCCCCCTTGGCTATCAGATTTCTGAATGAACCCATTATCTCTTCTTCAGTATATTTTCCCTCTGTTTTTCCACAACTTAATTTATTTTATATATATATTTATATATATACACACACTTGTTATCATTTTTATTACAATGTATTGCAGTGTACTTCTGCCACATAACAAATTTCACAACATGTGTTTGATTCTGATAATGAGTTGTGGAGCGAGAGGACGTGATCAACAGAATCATGATGATGCGAAAGATAAGTAGAAAAGCTCATAGAGAAAATGTGTGAAAATAGCAAACAGTGGTGAGAAGTTAAGGACATGCCCAAAGCAGAGTTTGTGATGATGCTGAAAAGGATGTGGTGTGAATGGGTACTGGAGAAACATACAGAGATGAGCAGAATGTAGCTTTGGATTGAATTGAAAAAACCAAGGTGATGATTGAAAGTTTGTTATGGTCAGCAAACAGCACTTAATGATGGAGGGAAACTGTTGTAACTTTCTGGTTTTCTGACTATCTGGACCATTCAGATCAATAAAAAAACTTTACTTGAGTACCTTGCATGATGGACATAAATTTAATAGTGTTTTGTCCTTTTTTTAAAACAGGTTAAATTTTAACATGGCAGCAAGTGCAGTTCCAAGTGACAATCTCCCCACATACAAACTTGTGGTAGTCGGAGATGGCGGTGTTGGAAAAAGTGCCCTCACCATCCAGTTCTTCCAAAAGATTTTTGTGCCGGATTATGACCCAACCATTGAAGATTCTTACTTAAAACATACAGAAATCGATGGGCAATGGGCAATTCTTGATGGTAAGTTGGTAGAATGCTAGTGATAATTCTGTCAGCGCTTTGTAATCTTTCTCTATCTAATGTGTCAAAGCTACAGGAAGAGTATTAATGTATGTTAAAGCTTCATATAGGGTAAAAGTTTTTTTTTGAAACCAAGAGAGAATGCTTTTAAGCACATAGCAGATAGCTAAAGATAGCCTGCTACATCTGTTTTCCCGTTCTATACAGAACAGAGTGTAGAAGCAGAGACCAGTTGACTCATGTCCTTCAGCCAAAAATGTGCTAAGCATTTACGTCTGTTAATACCACTTCCCACCCCCAGCTTCGTAGGTCAAGGCTCCTCAGGGTTTAAAATAAACAGATTTTGATGTGATGAGGGTTGTATAATGAGCAATACCATGTCAAGTGGAAATTCATCTACTATGCCCCTCATCCCATCCTGTCATACACTTACAGCAGGTGCTGTGCTGGGCATCTATTTCATCTGCCAAGTTTTCCTAAACTTGTCTTTTTTTTTAAACATTTGGCTTTGTAAACAGTTCCTATTGAATGTTGTTGTGTCAAGAGTCACATTTTAATTGCAAGTTCTAGCCTCTGGATGTCTGTGAAGTCAAACAGTCGAGTTTATTGTCATATGCACAAGAGCATGTATGTATAGGTGCAATGGAAAAGATACTTGCAGCAGCATCTCAAGTACATATCATCAGATGAGCAGCCTTCAATGGAAAAACAGAATAGTAACAGTGTATACATTTGAGTTTCTAAAAATTTCTCTGCCACTATTTTCTCTTTACTGCTTAGGGTGGGGGTTAAGCTCAATGATATGGGCTACTTAATAATGGGTTAAAAAAACACTATCGACAACTAGGACATTACTTTCAGTCGTAGATCACTACAGCACAGAAGTGGACCCTATGGTCCATCTAGTCAGTGCCAGCTGAATCTTCTGGCTAGCACCATCTACCAGCCCCTGGACCATAATCTTCTCATCCATGTTTCTAACCTAACCATTTTTAAAATGCTATAACTGAACTGACATCTACCACTTCCACTGGCACCTCATTCTACACTAGCACAATCCCTTTGAATGAATAAGTTCCTCCTCAGCTTCCCCTTAAATATTTCACCTTTCACCCAAAACCTATGACCTCTAGTTCTAGTCTCACCCAACCTGAGGTGAGAAGTGCCTAAACTGGGTGAAAAGTTTCCAGCAGTGTACCCTGTCTACACCCCTATATATCTAAATCATGTTCCCTCTTAACCTCCTGTACTCCAGGGAGAACTGACCTAGCTTCTCCAGTCTCTCCTCATAATTGAACTTCTCCATTCCCGGCACCTGGTGAATCTCCTCTGCACCCTCTGCAGTGCTAACATGGGCCTAGCGTATTGATGGCAACACGCTAACAGCTGTACTTCATTGGGAGTTTGAGGAGATTTCGTATGCCACCAAAAAGTTCCAGAAAATTTCTACACACATGCAGTGGAGAGCATTCTGACAGGTTGCATCACCTCCTGGGATGGAGGTTGTAATGCACAGGATTGAAAGAGGCTGCAGAGAGCTGTAGACTCAGCCAGTTCCATCACAACCACAGCACTCCCCACTGTTAAGGGCACCCTCCATTGCCTCAAGAAGGCTACAGCCATTATAAAGGACTCTCAACATCTGAAACATCCTTGATTATTTTGACTGCTTTCCAAGGCAGTGGGAAGTATAGTCAGTGTCTACAGAGGGAGGTTGGTTTGCATGCTGAACTAGGATGAGTTCACAACTCTCTGCAATTTCTTGAGGGCTTAGATAGGGTGGTTCATTGGGGACGTGTCGAAGTTCCTTAGACTTCTGAGGAAGTAAGGGCATTGGTGTGATTGGGTTTTTTTTGGGCGGGGTGGGGGGGGGGGGTCATAGGTGGACTGAACATTCTGGTGTTATTTATACCCAGGAACTCGTTCATCTCTGCCTTTGATACTGACAGGTGTGTAAACTTCACCACACTTCCTGAAGTGAATTATTTTGCTGACACGAAAGGAAGGAATGTCAGCCAAGATGAATGATCTCAGTTCAAAATATCAACTGTCTGCTTCTTTCCTTGCCCACCAAATTCCTCCAGCATCCTGTGTGTTGTTTGAGATTGCAGTGTCTACAACCTTTTAAGTCTCCCTATGAAAACAACTTTGATCACGTGCTTTCTCTGCACAGAATCCAGCAAGAAGGCAACTCACCACCACTATCACTTCTGTGTTGTTGGCAGTTGTGATCTGATGCTAAATGCTGGTCTTGCTTTAAAGTATTTTTATCCTATAAACTAGGGTTTTCCAACCTATTTTATGCCATGCACCAAGGGGTCCATGGACTGCACGTTGGGAACCCCTGATATAAACAATGGAGCCACTTCAAATAATGTATCAAAGCCACTGTAGTGCTTTTGGTTGGAAAAATAAAAGAAGCATATCTAATAGAATGAAAAATTAACCTGCACAGGATAACGGCAATCAAAGGCTGCTGCTTGCAAGGAATCTGCAGGAATAGTTTGTATCCTGGTAACCAGCCATGCATCTTCTTTGTGTAAGGAATACAAGTAACATGAGTACATCACTTAGTGTCACAAGCTTGCTTCACCATTCCAAACAAACTTTTTCAGCTTCTCCCCCGAACCACATGCTAGGCAAGGTATTAATGCTTAAAAGCAAAAAAGAAACTTTCTTCTTGACCAAGTAACAACTTGAAAATTTTGCAAACCCTGGTTTAAGTCTGCAGTGCAAAGATGTAGAGATTTTTTTTTGGTTCCCAAAATCTATAGATGTGGGCAAAGGACAGATTGATAAGTGTTGGAATACGCTTTGTCTATTCCAGAAAGGAAACAGTTGCCCGACTGTAGGTCAAGAGCAGTGGAGCCGGACTAATTCGATAGCTCTGCTTAGGAGCAGATTCAACATGATGTCTTGTTTTTACATGAGGGTGATGCTCACTATCTTAACACTGAGATATTTAAGTTTTCTGAACGGTGGATGAGGTTTTTAATGCAAATTTTTATACTTGTACTTTATTTTTAATACTGAGCTAAGATTGGCGTGTTAAGTAATTGTCAAATGTTGCATTGTTACTCTAGCTACTTTCTCACCTACACTCGTCAGTCTTGCATTACGATTACCACGGCAACAGTAGTTCTTTTTTTAATGCAGTATTTTTCAGTCTTTGAAAAGCCCTGATTTGGGCAACGTCAAATCAGTGACAAATTTGACAGAAATAATTTTACTTTACAATGTTCAGGCTTCATTAAGATGGTCTTCAGGGATTTGATAAAATGGTGTGCTATATCCTAATGTTTCACCCACCATCCCCCTAAGTATTTGAATCTAGCCAAGAATGAGGAGAATATAGGAGGCAGAAATTCTTGTGATTTCATCCTGTTCCTGGCTGAATTTATAAGATTGTCCATTTAACACAATTGGCCAACCACTCAGGTCATGTTGGGAAGCACATTCTTTTTATCCCAGTCTGTGTTCGAAGTGATTGTTGTTACAATGGAAAATTCAGGTAAAAGTGTAAAAAGGGATGAGCCCCTCATTTTGGGTGCCTGTTTTCCTGGATGAGAGCAGAAATGCTGTTGCCTCACTAACGGAGTAGCCTCACTGTTTTGAAATGAGTACTGTTCATCATCTACAGCAGGAGTTCCCAACCTCTTTTTTTGCCATGTACCCCTACCATTCACTGAGGGGTCCATGGACCCCAACTGAGAACCCCTGATCTAAAGCTTGACTTTCCACTTCAAGGTTCAACCTGTTCTGTGATCAGAGATGCTCTTCTGCACACCACCGTTGTGACGTCCAGATATCTGAGTTACTGTCAGCGTGACTCAGTCTGGTTATTCTCCTCTGACCTCTCTCATTAACAAGGCACCCCCCCACCCCCCAGAACAGTCACTCACCGGATGTTTTTTTCTTTTTTTTTGCACCATTCTCTGGAAACCTTTTTCTGCTGCGCGTGAAAATCTCAGGAGATCGGCAGTTTCTGAGAGATCCAAACTACCCCGACAGGCACCAACAATCATACCATGGTCAAGCTCAACTTAGATCACATTTCTTCCCCATTCTGATGTTTGGCCTGAACAACAACTGAACCTCTTGACCATGCCTGCATGCTTTGTGCATTGAAGACCTGGATAAGCTTAAAGAAGCCGACATACTGGGGGAACCCACGCTCAAGATGGCTGTGACTGAGGATGGAAAAGCCTGAATGGCCACATTATGACTACATAAGACACACAAAGTCCAGCTGTAGATCAGGGTCCATGGAGCCCTCAGTTAATGGTAGGGGTCTATGGCATAAAAAAGTTTGGGAACTCCTGATGAACAGTATCAATCCACTTTGCAAGATGTAGCAGTGTCAAACGTAGTCAAAAATTAGACGTCTCCATGCCAATGCTCACTGAAATGGTGACAAAAGCAATGTACTGCCTGACCATCAACAAAAGGCTCTTTTCATACTAATGGAGTTCTACTACATAATTTTTCCCTGTATATAATGTGTGTGTGGGGGTGTGTGTGCATGTGTGTGTATATATATATTTAATTTATTTTGTTTGGAAGGAATATTAATTTAAAAAGTACTTTTTGCAATGAAATGAAAGCAAACATGATTGCAGGCATAATAACTTGGGCAACAGAGGCATATCAACTAATCATTAATTAAGAAGTTCAGTATTTGGAGAAATAGGAAAACAAAAACTCAATTGCAACCAGATCTGGTCACGACCTACCAGATTTTCTCAGACTAAATACAAAAAAAATGTATCAGAATATCTGGGACTGAGTGATTATTGCGCAAAGTGGATTCAAGTGGAAAAACCCGTTTTTATGCAGTGTGATGACTCAAGTCGAGGATGATCTTCTCTGACATAGTTGTTTATCGTTGTCTTAATGGAATATGTCAGTGCGTGACTTTTTGTAACATGGAGGAGCTGATGCACAGGCAGCAACTCCACGACCTTTGACAGATCAGGGTCAGAGTCAGGATCCAGTGGCATGGAATGCAAGATGACTGGGGACTGCTGCAGCCTTCCTCCACCTTCAATGGGATTGTGATATGTCATCATCTTCCAACAGCTCCACCGCTGAGGTCTTGGTTAGATCACTATTTTTCTGGAACCTTCGTCTTGACCTCAACGCCATGGGTGAAGTGTTTTCATGTGCCATAATAAAACAGAGTAAATGTCTTTAAACAGAATTACCAGAAGAGCTCATTTCTGATGGTAACCCACCCTTGAGTTATAGTCATACAGCATAGGGGCAGGTCCCTTTAGCCAACCAAGAACGGTAGCATAGTGATTAGCACAATGCTCTACATTACCAGTGACCCTGGTTCAGTTCCTGCTGCTGTCTGTAGCGCATTTGTATGTTCTCCCCATGAGTGCATGTGTTTCCTCCAGGTGCTCCAGTTTACTCTCTCAGTCTGCAGACGTACTGGTTGATAAGTACGGTGTGAATTGTCCCGTGATTAGCTAGGGTTAAATCAGGGATTGCTGGGTGGTATCGTGCAAAGGCTTGGAAGGGCCTTTTCCACACTGTATCTCAAATAAATTTTAAAAATGCACACTGAACATCAAGAACCCATTCTACACTAATTCTGTGCTAACCCTGTTTTATTCTGCCCTAATTTTCCTCAGGCTCTCTCAGATTCTACCACTCAACCCACTCACTAGGGGCACTTTATAGTGGTTTATTAGGCACTAATAAACATTTTTGCGATGTTGGAGGAGACCTGGGGTAAAAAAATAACCACACGCATTCATAAGTAAAACATTCAAACTCGTTATAGACCAGAGATAGGCTTGCACTTGGATCACTGGTGTGTCAGACAACAGCTCTGCTTCTTGTGCCTCGGTGGCCTATACTGCAAACTTCCTGAAATGGAAAAGTAACTGTCTTGCCAAGTGGGTCTCTGTTATCAGTTTACTAAATTAGTTGTCATGTGAGCACATTATGTTTCTGTCCAGTATTAACCAACTTGTATAATAATAAAAAGGTGAGAAACACAAAATGCTGGTAGAACTCGGCAAGTCAGGCAGCATGTATGGAGGGGAATGAACAGTTTGGCGCAATCCCTTCACAGGACTGGGCCACTTCTGATGAAGGATCTTGGCCCAAAAGCTTCAACTGTTTATTCCCTTGCATGGGTGCTGCTTAACTGTCTGAGCTCCTCCAACATTTTGTGTGTGGTGCTAAAGTTTCTCAGCATCTGCAGAATCTCTTGTGTTTAGAATAAAAGGTAGCAGACTTGTTGAATCGCAGATATATGTGTCTTAAGAAAGTGTTCACCTGACACAATTGCAAACAATAATTAAGTTTTATTTGACTGTAAGAGTTTTGGTGCTTGGGACGAATACTAAGATTTGTTTTCAACAGGTGACACGTAATCTGATACATCACTGGAGTTAATAGCTGTACATTTGGCTATCAAAGTCTTTCTTTCCAAGATCACAGATCTGAGAACTAGCTTCAATTACCAACAGCCCTTTTGATGTAGAATTGCCATATAACTCAAGATATAAGCTCCCGAGACTGAACTGTTGTTGCAGTCCTTTAACAGTAATGAATGTGCAGCCCTCTCTGATATTTGGGGCCAGTTGTTACTAGAAGAAACTAAACTGAGATTCTCTGCAGGAGAGAATTTAATTGGTGTTTGATCTGGAGCCTGGTTAGGCCCTGATGCTTTAGGCTATCTGTCGGAACAGGGTGATTTCGCATTCATGCTGATGCTTACCTCGTGATATCTAAACGTGCTATTGGACTATCACCCATGTATAGCATACCAGATCACTCTCAGCTCGGAGTGTGACTTTTTGCTCATTAATGTAATATCTAATCAGCCAATCATTTGGCAGCAACACATTGCATGAAAGCATGCAGACATGGTCAAGAGGTTTAGTTGTTGTTCAGGCCAAACATCAGAATGGGGAGGAAATGTGATCTAAGTGACTTTGACAGTGGAGTGATTGCTGGTGCCAGACAGGGTGGTTTGAGTATTTCAGAAACTGCTGACCGCCTGGGATTTTCACGCACAACAGTCTCTAGAGTTTACAGAGAATGGTGTGAGAAACTGTTTTTTAAAAAGATAAATAAATGAATAAATCCTGTGGGCAGCAGTTCTGCGGGCGAAAATGCGTTGTTAATGAGAGAGGTCTAAGGAGAATGGACAGACTGGTTCAAGCTGACAGGAAGGTGACAATATAACCATGTGTTGCAACAGTGGTGTTAATTTCTGAATGCATAACATGTCAAATGTTGAAGTAGATAGGCTACAGCAACAGAAAACTACAAACATGCACTCCTGTACCTAATAAAGTGGCCACTGTGAGCTTGCTAATACTTTTTCACACTGCCCCTCTTGCATCTCTAATTTCTTCTCACCTTTGAATTTGCACTTTCACAACCCATTGAAGAGTTTCTCTCTGAAACACAAGGCAATATGCAGCTACATTTAATTTCCCTTTGTATAGATTATTTTATCTTTAGGAAACTCAAGTATAAGAAAGACTTCCGTTAAAAATATATTTCTCTTTTGCAACACACGCAAGATGCTGGAGGAACTCAGCAGGCCAGGCAGCATCTATAGAAATGAATAAACAGTCGACGTTTCAGGTCGAGACCCTTCATCAGGATTTCCTCTTTTGCCTCTAAGTATCCTAAAGAACAAGAGGAAAGATGATTATATTTAAATGCTTAGAAAAAGATGAATTGCTTTGCATATCTCAATTCTACATGGAATAAGATGGATTTCTGAAGGGGGAGTATTTTGCATGATGTAATGTAGACTCTCCTACAGGTTAAAGTTGAGGGTGGATTGCAGTATTTTGGCTTCACGGAGTGATACGAGTTTATTTTTCAAACATATTGTGATTTAATTGCCTAGTTTGAATCGGAGCCAGATGTTGTGAGGTCAGAGCAAGAATTACAAATGGTGTTTTTTTTTCATTTTAATCAAAACAAGAATCTGGTTCTGTGAAGGAACATGAAGCAGAGAAGGAATTTGTGACCATTTCTTTTTCAATCACAATGCAGTGAGGGACTTGCATGATATCACAAATATTTGTAAATTAAACAATAAAGACATGGGAGCAGAATGAGGCCGTTCAGCCCATTCAATGATGACTAATTTATTTTCCCTCTCAACCTCATTCTCCTCCCTTTCTCTCCATGACCTCTGACATCCTTACTAATCAAAAACTTATCAACCTCCACTTTAAATACACCCAATGATTTGGCCTCCACAGCCATCTGTGGCAATGAATTCCACATATTCACTGTACTCAGCCTAAAAAAAATTCTTCCTCATCTCCGCTCTAAATGGACGTCTATCTATTCTAAGTCTATGCCTCTAGTCCAAGCTGCTTCCAATATTGGAAACATTCTCCCCATATCCACTCTATCCAGGCCTTTCAATATCCAATGGGTTTTAATGGGATCCTTGTCTCACTCTTCTTAACTCAAGAGTACAGGCCCAGAGCCATCAAATGCAAAATTGTTTTCCAACTTGCCATGCTGAATTATTTAGTAGTGTACTTTGCTGTTGGTTGGTGGATAAATATTTCTCAGGCCCTCAAGGAAAATGTAGTGATTCAATGGACAGTACAGTGGCTGAGAGATGAGTTGGTTTCTCACAGATTCAGTACCCTGAGTTCAATCCTGACCTCCAGTGCTGTCCTGGTGGAGTTTGCTTGTTCTTCCCAGGACTGAGTGAGTTTCCCCAGTGCTCCGGTTTCCTCCCACATTCCAGTGACACACTGGCCACAGTAAATTGTCCTTATTATGCAGATGACTGGTGATATCCTGGAGGAGGTGATGGGAATGTAAGGAAAATGGGGTATGGATGTAGGCAGAGAAATGAACAACACACAAAAATGCGGGTAAAACTCAGCAGGTCAGGCAGCATCTACGAAGGGGAATCAGCAGTCAGATTCAGAGTAATTTATTTATCACATGTACATCGAAGCATTCAATAAAACGTGACATTTGCAATCTGAATCTATGGAGGAAAATCAGCAGTCAAAGTTTTCGTCCAAAATGTCAACTATTCATTTCCTTCCATAGATGCTGCCTGACGTGTTGAGATCCTCCCAGCACTGTTGCTCAAGATTTCCAGCCTCTGCAGAATTTCATGTGGAGAAATGAGATTGCTCTGTGAGCCAGCATAGATTTGATGGGCTGAACTGGCCTCTGATGTTGAAAGAAAATCTAATACAGGGCTGGGTGTCGCTGAGCAGTGTCTGCTGCTGGTGCTGTTTGGGCAAGTTTCCCATTGTCTTGCAGCTCCCTGATGTTGAGCTGAAAGATCAAACTTACTGGGTAACAACATCCAGGTCTTAGTTACCAGGGCCTCACCCAAAGCAGGTCAAACAAGTGTGCCGAAACAACCTCGCCCACAAACAGCTGAGAAATCTCAGACAGACAGCAAACACACAAATCTGGCTTTATCGTCTGTCAGAGCTGACCAGTGTTTGCCATTTCTTAATGTCCCAATCATGTGAAAACCATTAAAAATAATGCATAAGTTTTGATAACATTTTTAAATAAAACCACATCAAAGCTTTAGTGTAAACCAATAAAAATTTAAAGAGGTAATAATTTATATTCTTACAGCTGTAAATCTCCATTGAAATGAAGTTGCGGGCACACACTCTGTTCTCTAGTTCAAGTTTAATTAACGTTCAACCATACACAAAAACCCACGAATTTGTTTATATATTTATTTATTGAACCATACCACCCAGCATCCCCCAGCAAACCTGATGTAACTGTAATCTGCTCACGGGACAATTTAGAGTGACCAATTATCCTACCCGATATTTCTGTGGACTGTGGGAGGAAACTGGAACACCTGGAGTAAACCTACACATTCCACAGGTAAGACTTACTAAGGGCACCAGAATTGAACTCCAAACTCTGGTGCTCCTAGATTTAATAGCGTTGCGTTAACTGCTATGCTGTGACACCCCGAAGTACAGCCAAACGAAACAGCGTTTCTCCTGGGCCAAGGTCCAAAATGCAGCACCAACAGTCATACACAGTACAAAGCACATATAGAACATACAAGATGGCAGTAAACATACAGTCACACAAGTCCCTAAGTCACACGTCTTGTAGATTGATGAGTCATGGATGAATTAGTAAATGTTTTTATTACTGCACTGTACTGCTGCTGCAGAACAGTAATTTTTCCTGATGTGTGTCAATGATAACAAATCTGATCCTGACATCGTGCTAGATCTTCGCTGGTGCAGAAGGTTCACACTCTGCCTTTGGACTCCTATAGCAGAGCATACTGACAGGTTAACTGGCTGGGATCCGAAAACAAGTTTGGGACTTCCACATGCCAAAACCCTTTAACAGTATTTACCAGCAAGATTCACAGGTCATACACAATGAACTTCATCTGGCCCATCATTAAAATATTCTCGCAACCAATGGACTCATTTTCAAGAACTCTTCATCTTATGTTCTTGATATTTATTGTTTATTTATCATTATTTCTTCTTTTTGTATTTGCAGTTTGTTGTCTTTTGCACTCTGTTTGAATGCCCGAGTTGGGTAGTCTTTCATCGATTCTGTTATGGTTACTATTCTATAGATTTATTGAGTATGCCCATAAGGAAATGAATCTCAGGGTTGTATATGGTAACGTATATGTACTTAGAAAATGACATTTACTTTGGACTTTGAATCTGAGTTTAAGAAAGCATCCTTGGTGCCTGAGTAAAATGTTAATCTGTGTTTTATGCTAGAGGGCAATGGTAGGTCCTGAACCCACAGCCCTTCAAATCCAAGATGGAAGAATAAATAAGCCACGTGTCTGAGTGTCCTGTCTAGATGTTGGCAACTCTTTTGCTGTGGGGTACAGTAATTCTTGTTCAGTGATATATTGGAATAGTTGGCTCTTTTACTCTTTTGCTGACCTTCTCCAGCTGAAAGGTTAACGGAAAGTTGCTATTGACTGGTCATTGATTCCCGGACTGTTACATGGTTCAGTTGTTCCAATATGAATTTCTATGAACCTTATCTGCTTTCTTTTGCTGGGCAGTATACGGTTTGCTTGTAATTTTCTTTTTTTTAAACTTAACCACTGATTCACATATTGGGCACTGAAATTGTTTATTTGTCACCTGCTTTCCAAATCCCAAAACGTTTTGAGAATTTAACGTTAATCTTTGATCTCAGGGCATGTTGGGAGAATGTTTCTGTGAGTTGATTTTATAAGATTATGGAGCAGTACCACACAATCACTGCCTTTTGTCTAAATTTGAACATGTGGCTCCTTTTATTGTCCAATTTTTTTTTCTTTTTCCTTTTAGCTGTGGCTGAACAAATGGAAACTGTGATTTTTCTTTTAAAGCTAAACCTACAATGAGAAAATGGTGATCCCACCCCAATTTGACAAATTCCTATTTCTGAGAACAATTTCTCTTCAGATTCTGGTAGAAAAATTGCAACTAAAACAATCCTGACAGAGTAACTTCAAACTTCGCTACCATGGGCACAATTCAACAATGCAATTTCAAGTGTTCAAAGTAGAATTTATTATCAAAGAACATATATCTGTATGTCACCATGTACAACTCTGAGATTTGTTTTCTTGTGGGCAGACTCAGTAAATGTAGAGAATAATGACCAAAAAGACTGGCCAACTAGGGCATTCAACCACAATGCAAAGGACAACAAACTGCAAATAGAAAAAGAAGAAACAATGATAAATGAAGAAACAACAAATATCAAGAACATGAGATGAAGATGGCTATCAATGAGTACTTTTATTAGGTACAGGAGTGGAACCAGGTCTTCTGCAGTTGTTGCCTATTTCATTTAAAGCTCAACATGGTGCGTATTCAGAAATGCTCCTCTGTAACCACTGTTGTAAAACAGAGTTATTGGAGCTACTGTCACCTTCCTGTCAGGTTGAACCAGTCTGCCCACTCTCCTCTGACTTCTCTCAATAACAAGGCATTTTCACCCACAGAATTGCCACTCACTGGATTATTTTGCACCATTCTCTGTAAGCTCTAGAGACTGTTGTGCGTTTTTTTTTAAATCAATCCCTGAGATCACCGGTTTCAGAGTTACTCAAACCACCCTGTCTGGCACCAATAATCATTCCACAGCCAAAGTCACTTGGGTCCCATTTCTTCCCTTTTCTGATGTTTAGTTCAAACAACAACTGAACCTTTTGACCATGTCTGCTTGTTGATATGCATTGGGTTGTTGTCACATGATTGACTGATTAGATATTTGCGTTAATAAGTAGGTGTACCTAATAAAGTGGTTGCTGAATGTATTTATTCCCAATTTATGAAAACGATACTGCTGTTGCACAGTATATTCCACATTTGTATCAAGGAACAATGCTCACCTATTCACTGCAGAGCTGGAGTTTTAAGCATCAAGCCAACATTTTAAAGTCTCCACTCCATGTTCTGCCAATACTCCTTACAAACTCTTTTTTTAAATTCAGAGCAAGGCATCAGGGAATTCTTATATCTTTAAATCTTTACAGCAGTAAAATCTTACATTTTTCATTCCCCTTGACATAAATTATCCAAACCAGATGTAATTGGGCTGAAACTATGCCAGTGTTAAAATGCCTTCTCTAAACAGTCTCATATTCATTTTCTCTGTTGAATTACTCAGTCTTTGAAAACATCAGGAAGATTTTTTATATAAATATGGCCAAACTTTCTCCAGAAGAGACATTGCAAAATGAAGGCATCAAGATATTGCTTTAAAAGTGTCCATGTTTGCCAAAAGTATAATAGAAATAGTGTTTCCTGGAGGGTTCCATTTGAAATAGTAAAATTAATTTCACTGTGTAAAGCAAGTTCAGAGATGACTGTTTCTCTCTATATGTAATGAGATCATCATTATCAGTAATCTTTTTAATCAGAGGTGTAGAAACAGCAAGTTTCATATCTCTTTTTTTTTCTGGAGAAGTTACAGGCAGTTCCTGTTGAGTTAATCTGAGAAGAGGAGGTGATGAATACAATTTGTTTAAGTTTCATATTGGGAGCTTTGTCATGGAACAACATTAACTTTATATCTACAGAAAATTAGAAGTTATGGACCCCCTTCCTCTGAGTCCCAAATAAGGTTACAGGCAAAACCTCTTTCATGGACCTTGGAATATTAACTTCCAAGATAAATTTTTGTGGAGGAAGATTAATTACAGCCACCAAGTGCTCTAATTTTTATTGTTATCTTTGAATCATATAATTAAAAAAAGTCTTAAGCGAGATGTTACCTGAAACGCGATTGGAAGTGAGATTTCTCAGCTGTCACATTACTAGACTTCTGAGCTCTATGCGTATAACATAT
This sequence comes from Hypanus sabinus, assembly GCF_030144855.1. NCBI lineage: Eukaryota > Metazoa > Chordata > Chondrichthyes > Myliobatiformes > Dasyatidae > Hypanus > Hypanus sabinus. Next base: position 111,247,544 of record NC_082710.1, on the reverse strand, counting down.
ACATACAATATATCATATATGTAATACATCAATTAACAGAAGAGATTTAGTTTAGTTTGTCATCATATTTGGAACAATCATTATAAGTCAAGAGGTCTGTTCCTGTCCCTGTGTTGTCTTGCTCTGTTATGTTACATTTTAGGATAAGTTTAAGAGGACTCATACTGCCAGCCATCTATGTAAAGTATGACTTAATATCATGCTTGCTTTATGAATGACAACATGACAAATGACTTGGAATGAATCCAGCTCCAAGGGCATCATTGACTCTCTGAAGGTCAGGCAGGCCGAAAAAGGCATTGGTGTGTCACACCCAGCACAATCTGGCCCATGCTGTATCCTTTAGCTGTTGAAAATGAAGTGATGTGGGAGTGTGGGACTTATTGATAAACATCTGTAGCTATAGCAGTTTATTCAGACTGGTGGAACATCCGCATAGACCTGCATGAGAGCCCAGTCTTGCTGGGATTACTGCTGTGTTCCCATGTGGAATTACCATTTAAATCAGTACCAGCTCAGATGTGGAGCAGGTTCCAAGACCTGCAAAATTAGGATGCAGTATAGAAATCACAAGACTAGACATGCCAAGTTATCATCCCTGATTAAAATGGCAGAGTTTGTCATCGAAACTTCCGCTAAATTCGATACCTGTACCCGGCTGGAACCCCAAGGAGAGTTTATTAGTCAAAATTGCAAGAAATTGGTTTGGCTTCCAGTAGAATGAGATGTTGAAAGGGAAATTCTGCTGATGGGCACACTCCAGGCTACAAGAGTACATGCAGAGGGATGCAGTGAACTTGGTGTAGCCAATGCAAAGGCTTTGTGGGGAAGGACCACAATCTAGGTTCCTCCCGCTACTGGACATGGTGGGGCCGAATCGGTTGGGGTGGCCCCTCAAACAATGAAAAAGTGTACCTCCCCAGAGGCCCACGAGTGGCAAAGGTGCTACGTTTTATAAATTATGTCTTAACATTACTGAATATAATGAGCAACTGACAAAAAATGCCAATTTTTGCTAATTTTTCTTTCCATATGCTCCTTTTGTTATGAATAAAGTTCATATTTGAAATTTAATAAAGTGGCTCAGAAATGTGGGAAGCTGAAAGTTTTAGCTCTCACACTGTTGTAACTGCAGTTGTTATGAACGATTTCTACCTCAAAAATTAGCTTGTTTTCTCTCCATGTCCATAGTGCTGGATACTGCAGGACAAGAGGAGTTCAGTGCCATGAGGGAGCAGTACATGAGGACAGGGGATGGATTTCTCATAGTCTACTCAGTCACTGACAAGGCCAGCTTTGAACACGTGGACAGATTTCACCAACTTATCCTTCGGGTCAAAGACAGGTACGCTTCAACAATGTTACGTGGGTTCTGCTTCCTCGGTCTCTGTCCCCTTCACTTCAAATTGCCTTGGCCCGAAGGCAGCTCCTTGGTCAAAGCTTGCACCATTAACTATTGAATTTTTAAAGATCTGTCTTTGTACTACCACTTCAAGCAGATGTAGTGTGCCAATGGATGCCCCAAAGTTATTTACAATTGATGAAATGTAGGAAATGCAACAGCAGATTTAGAACATGGAACAATGAAGCACAGCACAGGCCCTTCGGCCCACAATGTCGTTTCGAGCTTTTAACCTATTCTTAAGATCAATTTCACCCTTCCCTCCTACATAGTGCTCTATTTTTCTATCATCCATGTGCCTATCTAAGAATTTCTTAAATGTCCCTAAAATATTTGCCTTTACCCACCACCCTTGGCCATGTGTTCCACAAACTCACCACTCTCTGTTTTTAAAAAGAAACATACCTCTGGCATCTTTCTCCCCCACCCCCCCCCCCCCATACTTTCCTCCAATCTCCTTAAAATTATGCTTCCTTTTATTATTTCTGCCCTCGGAATCCACTCTGGCTCCACTCGATCTATGCTTCTTATCATCTTGTATCCTTTTATCATAAGATCATACGATATGGGAGCAGAATTAGGCTATCTGGCCCATCGAGTCTGCTCTGCTATTCAATCAGAGTTGACCCTTTCTTTTTCTAACTCCTCCTCATTCCCAGTTCCTGGCCTTCTCACCGTAGCCTTTGATGTTTCATTATAGGAAGGATGCAGAAGAGCACAACATTACCTCACTGCTCTTGAACTCAATTGCACAATAGCTTTTTGGGATCTGTGGACTTGGAGCCCAAGATCCCTGTGTTCCTCCACACTAGTAAGAATCATGCCATTAACCCTGCATTTTGCCTTCAAATTCCGCAGCAAGCTCCCGCCACAGTAGCATAACAATGGCCATGTAGTGTTTCATGTCGATTGAGGGAACAGGTACTGGACAGGACATTGTGAATTACTCAAATTACTCCTACTGAGATGGGCTGGTGGAGGTGGATTCAGCGAAGGCATTTGGAAGGCAAACTGGATAAGCACCAGAAAAGGAAAAAAAGCACATGCAGCACAATGAGGAGAGGGCAGCAGAAGTGGAGTCACTGTTGGAGAAAGCAGATCTGTGCTCGCCAACATTCCATTCTACCACAATCCTTATGTGAACGGATGAGAGGGATTCACAGCATTGAGGCTACTAAGCCAACAGCTCTTACAGAGACTGATATCCATTATACCCTATGAATAGTATTGAAGTCAGAAATTCTCAAAATACATTTATGGTTGTATTGCCTTATGGTTTGGCGTGTTCTTCATTTTACTAGTAAAAGATTAAGTATTATGACCACAAGACTTAGGAGCAGAATTTTGGCTTATTTGACTTATTTGACTATTTGGCCTATCGAGTCTATATTGGTTAGCAATTCCAATGCCATACTGAAGTTAGCTGACAAAACCAGTGTCATTGATCAAATCAAAGGTGGTGATGGATCAGCATATAAGAGGGAGATTGAAGATCTGGCTGAATAGTGCCACAACAAAAAATCTCACTCATTGTCAGCAAGACCAAGGAGCTGATCATTGACTTTAGGAGGAAGAAATTGGAGGTCCATGAACCAGGAGGATCAGAGGTGGAGAGGGTCAGCAACTTTAAATAACTCAATATTATCATTTCAGAGGATCTGTGCTGGGCCCAGCTCGTAAGTGCAATTACAAAAAAAGCATGGCAGGCCCTTTACTACCTTAAAAGTTTTCAAAGGTTTGGCATGACATCTATTACTTTGACTAACTTGTATAGATTTGTGATAAAGAGTATGTTGACTAATTGCATCACTGCCTGGAATGGAAACACCAATGCCTTTGAACGAATAATCCCTCAGAAAGTAGAGGATCACAGGTAAAGCCCTCTCCACCATTGAGCACATCCACACAGAGTGTTGTCGCAGGAAAACAGCATCCATCATCGGGGTCCCCACCATCCAGGTCTTACTTTCTTCTTGCTGCTGCCTTCAGGAAGAAGGTACAAGAGCCTTAGGACTGACAACATCAAGTTCAGGAACAATCACTATCCCTCAACCATCAGGCTCTTGAGCCAGAAGGGATAACTTTGCTCTATAAACATGTGGAAATCTGCAGATGCTGGAAATTCAAACAACACACACAAAATGCTGGTGGAACACAGCAGGCCAGGCAGCATCTATAAGGAGAAGTACTGTCGACGTTTCGGGCGGAGACCCTTCGTCAGGACTAACTGAAAGGAAAGATAGTAAGAGATTTGAAAGTGGTGGGGGGAGGGGGAGATGCAAAATGATAGGAGAAGACCGGAGGGGGTGGGATGAAGCTAAGAGCTGGAAAGGTGATTGACGAAAGTGATACAGAGCTGGAGAAGGGAAAGGATCATGGGATGGGTAGCCTCAGGAGAAAGAAAGGGGGGGGGGGGGTGGAAGAGAAGCACCAGAGGGAGATTGAGAACAGGCAAACAACTAAATATGTCAGGGATGGGGTAAGAAGGGGAGGAGGGGCATTAACGGAAGTCAGATAAGTCAATGTTCATGCCATCAGGTTGGAGGCTACCCAGCCGGTATATAAGGTGTTGTTCCTCCAACCTGAGTTTGGATTCATTTTGACAGTAGAAGAGGCCGTGGATAGTCATATCAGAATGGGAATGGGAAGTGGAATTAAAATGTGTGGCCACTGGGAGATCCTGCTTTCTCTGGCGGACCGAGCATAGGTGTTCAGCGAAATGGCCTCCCAGTCTGCGTCAGGTCTCACCAATATATAAAAGGCCACACCGGGAGCACCGAACACAGTATACCACACCAGCCGACTCACAGGTGAAGCGTCGCCTCACCTGGAAGGACTGTCTGGGGCCCTGAATGGTGGTGAGGGAGGAAGTGTAAGGGTAGGTGTAGCACTTTTTCCGCTTACAAGGATAAGTAAGGATAAGGATAACTCTGCTCTCAAACACCTCTCTCCCATTTCCCGCACATCTGCCCTCACCCCACTCAGGATAGGGTTCCCCTTGTCCTCACCTACCACCCCATCAGCCTCCAGGTCCAACGTATAATTCTCCGTAACTTCCACCACCTCCAACAGGTTCCTACTACCAAGCACATCTTTCCCTCCCCCCCTCCTTTCTGCTTTCCACATGGATCGCTCCCTATGCAACTCCCTTGTCCACTTGTCCCCCCCATCCCTTCCCACTGATCTCCCTCCTGGCACTTATCCTTGTAAACGGAACAAGTGCTACACCTGCCCTTACACTTCCTCCCTCACCACCATTCAGGGCCCCAGACAGTCCTTCCAGGTGAGATGACACTTCACCTGTGAGTCGGCTGGTGTGGTATACTGCATCCGGTGCTCCCGGAGTGGCCTTTTATATATTGGTGAGACCCAACGCAGACTGGGAGACCATTTCGCAGAACACCTATGCTCAGTCCACCAGAGAAAGCAGGATCTCCCATTGGCCACACATTTTAATTCCACTTCCCATTCCCATTCTGATATGTCTATCCATGGCCTCCTTTTCTGTCAAAATGAATCCAAACTCAGGTTGAAGGAACAACACCTCGTATACTGGCTCGGTGCCTCCAACCTGATGGCATGAACATTGATTTCTCTAACTTCCGCTAATGCCCCTCCTCCCCTTCTTGCCCCATCCCTGACATATTTACTTGTTTGCCTGTTCTCCATCTCCCTCTGGTGCTTTCCCCACCAATCACTTCTTTCTCCTGAGGCCTCCCGTCCCATGATCCTTTCCCTTCTCCAGCTCTGTATCACTTTCGCCAATCACCTTTCCAGCTCTTAGCTTCACCCCACCCCCTCCGGTCTTCTCCTATCATTTCGCATTTTCCCCCTCCCCCCACTACTTTCAAATCTCTTACTATCTTTCCTTTCAGTTAGTCCTGACGAAGGGTCTCGGCCCCAAACGTCGACAGTGCTTCTCCTTATAGATGCTGCCTGGCCGGCTGTGTTCCACCAGCATTGTGTGTGTGTGTTGTTATAACTTTACTCAACTTCACTTGCCCTGTCACTGAACTGTTCCCACAAACTATGGACTCACTATCAAGGGCTCTTCATTTCATGTTCTCGATATTTATTGTTTATTTATTTTTTATTATTATTATCATTATTTTTCTTTCTTTTTGTACTTGTACATTTTGTGTTGTCTTTTGCACCCTAGTTGTCCACCCTGTTGGGTGTGATCTTTTGTTGATTCTATTATGGTTATTGGATTTATTGTGTATGCCCACAAGAAAATGGTCTCAGGGTTGTATATGGAGACATACATGTACCTTGATTATAAATTGACTTAGAACTTTTGAACAATGTTGATTATCAACCAATCAATATTGTCAGCTGAATACAACCTGCCTGGATGTCGTTCTTTCATCCGCAACCTTAATACATTAATTAATTGAATGTATTTTGCTCAAAAATAATGATGCTGTCAGAATGCACTGTCTGTCTGTCTGTCTGTCTGTCTATCTATTCATTTATTTGTTTAGCTATACACTGTGGAACAGGCCTTTCCAGCCTTCGTGCCACACCGTGCAGCAACCCACCTATTTAACTAATCACAGGACAATTTACAATGACCAATTGACCTACTAACCTGTTCACCTTTGGACTGTGGGAGGAAACCAGAGCACCCAGAGGAAACCACATGGTCACAGGGAGAATGTACAAACTCTTTACAGACAGTGCCAGAATTGAACTCCGAATGTCCCGCGCTCTAATAGCATGCTACAATGGCGCCCATGGCCTCATCTTTAGATATTTAAAGCAGGAGTAGGTTTAAGTTTGTCTGTTAATTTTTTTTTCTTTAAAGATTAGCTGTATTTTTCATATCTGCATCGAAATATAAAGTGAAATGCATCATTTGTGTCAAGGCAGCTCGCAAGTTTGCCATACTTCTACTGCCAACATAGCATACCCCCAACTTGCCAACCCTAACCCATATGGCACGTAGCTGAAGGATATCTGCATGGTCAAGGAGAGAACATAAAATCACCTTACAGACAACAGCAGGAATTGAACCCTGATTGGTTGCTCTGTAAAACATTACACCAGCCACTATGCTACCATGCTGCCCCAAAATTTGAAATAATTAGTTTTACAGAAGTCTACCAGTTGCTGAATGGTTTCCCAATTGTATGGTGGAGACCCAGGTTGACTACTGCCACTTATCTGGACTTAAGAATCACTTGAGTTTCATGTTTGATTGTTTCATTGTCATTCAACCATACACATGTATGCAGCTAAATCAAAGAGCACCCCTCCAGGGCCAAGGTGCAAACCATGGGACATGCAGTCACAAACAGCACATATGGTTACGAAAACCCAGAGTCATAGAAAAGTACATAGTCTGTGCTGAATGGCTTGAACTCCCTCATCCCATTGATCTGCACTTGGACCATACATTGCAAAAATGATATTAGCATTAGACTGTGAGTGGCATAGCCTGAAGGTTACTGGTGCATGGGATATTGTCCTGGAGCCATGTTTCTGTAAGAACAAGCACTGGGCTGTAACACAAGTTGCCAATTTACCCCGGTGAATTCTGTTCCTGTGCCTTGAGTTGTTTCAGTGTAAATCTGAAACACTGGGCTCATTCTTCTGTTCATGAGACTGACAGATAGGGCTGTACAACCCTGAGGCTATTAAACCAAACAACACTGATACCTAGTCTATGCAATCAGTTTAATACCAAGTATTACTTTATTAATCCTTTCTCACCAGATCGAGAGTTGAGTCCAGATATGCTCTTCCGAGAAATAAATATTATATATTCCCCAGTCTATATCTTGATTATAGTACCCCATGATTATCATCATGCCTTTTGTTAAAAACTCCTGTTAAGACTTCCTTTGTATAACTTCAAAGCCCATCAACTGATCTATTCTCATGTATGTACTCTCTGTCCAGACTGCTTATCATTTCCCTTTCTCTCTAACCTTGTGCATGCAACTTGATTTACAAGATTTGAACTTAGATTTACATGATCAGCTTTGATCACACACTCCCACTATTTAGTTTAAAATTTACTCCCCTTATTCATGTAGTTGACTGAAATACTGGTCCCTGCTCATTTTAGCAGGAATATTTGCAAAAGATGATCCATTTGATGTGAAGACCAGAATTTTTTTTTTATCTAGTCAGAACTGGGGCATTTTAGTGTAGAAATAATAATTAAATGTATCTTTTTTTTAAAAGTTCAAAGTAAGTACATTTATTATCAAAGTACGTATATGTTATCATATACTATCCTGAGATTCATTTTCTTGCAGGCAATCAAAGTAAGTAGAAAGTGACCATAAGACATTGGAGCTGAATTAGGCCACTTGGCCCATCAAGTCTGCTCTGCCATTTCATCAGGGCTGATGAATTTCTCCCTCAGCCCACCCTCTGCCTTCTCCTCATAACCCTTCATGCTCTGACTAATCAAGAATCTATCAAAGTCTGCCTTAGATATACCCAAATAATTTAGCCTCCACAGCCACCTGTGGCAACAAATTCCATAGATTCACCACTCTCTGGCTAATGAAATTCTCCCTCATCTCCGTTCTAAAAAGGCACCCCTCTATTTTGAGACTGTGTCCTCTGGTCTTAGACTCCCCTTCCATAGGAAATATCCTCTCCACACCCATTATATCGAGGCCTTCCAGCATTCAATAGGTTTCAATCAGGTCACCTCTCACTCTTCTGAATTCCAGAGAGTACTAGACCAGAGCCATCAAACGCTCTTCATATGACAAGCCTTTCAATCCCAGAATCATTTTTTGTTAACCTCCTTTAAACCCTCTCCAATGTTAGTGCATCCTTTCTTAGATCAGAATCAGAATCCGGTTTATTAATACCGACATGTGACTTGAATTTTTTAACTTAGCAGCAGCAGCAGTAGTTCAATGCAATACATAGTATAGAAGAAGAGGGGAAAAAATAATACGGTAATAATAAGTAAATCAATTGCAGTATATGTATATTGACTAGATTAAAAATTGTATGGAAAAAACAAATAATATATATTAAAAAGTGAGGTAGTGTCCAAGGTTCAATGTACATTTAGGAATCAGATGGCAGAGAGGAATTGCTGAGTGTGTGCCTTTGGGCTTCTGTACCTCCTACTTGATGGTCACAGTGAGAAAAGGGCATGCCCTTGATGCTGGAGGTCCTTAATAATGGATGCTACCTTTCTGAGACACCGCTCCTTGAAGATGCCCTGGATACTTTATAAGCTAGTACCCAAGATGGAGCCAACTAAATTTACAACCCTCTGCAGTTTCTTTCAGTTCTGTGCAGTAGCCCCCTCCCCCATACCAGACAGTGATGCAGCCTGTCAGAATGTTCTCCTTCATACATCTACAGAAGTTTTTGAGTTTGTTTGTTGACATACCAAATCACTTCAAACTCCTAATAAAGTATAGCTGCTGTCTTGCTTTCTTTATGACTACATCGATATTTTGGGACCAGATTAGATTGTCTGAGATGAGAGGCCCATACTACTCTCAATACTCAAGTGAGGCTCACCAATGCTTTGGAAAGCCTCAACATTACATCCTTGGATCTCTTAAAATGAATGCTAATATCGCAAATGCCTTCGTCACTGCTGACTCAACCTTTAGGAAATTAGAAATCAAATTAAATCAAGTATATTTTTTCAGATATTTACAGATTAGAAACTTCTTGAATATTATGTTACCTACTTTTCTAGTATCATATCAAACTGAAATTACAGAAAAAAAATTAGGTTTAAACCCCTATCAGAAGACTTTAATAGCAATTACTTATGATCTGATTTCAAAAATCATCTAGGTACATCTAGGTACATCTGTTAAAATTAAGAATGAATGGGAAAGAGAACTTCAGGTATTTTTACCTATAGAGACATGGAAGAAAATTCTCCAACTAGTTAACACTTCTTCAATGTGTGCTAGACACACCTTGATACAATTTAAGGTGGTTCAGAGTGTCCATATGTCCAAGGATAAGTTAGCTTACTTTTATTGTCATATAAATCCTGTCTGTGACAGATGCAAGTCTGAGGTAGCTTCCTTGACACATATTTTCTGGTCTTGCCCTCTTTTGGGAAAATATTGGAAAGATATTTTTGATATTATTACAGCAGTTTTGTATATTGATTTACAACCTCATCCTATTACTACAATTTTTGGATTACCAGTGATGGACTGTAGTCAATTATCCCCTTCAGCTTGCTGTTTAATTGCATCTGTTACATTAACAGCCAGAAGATCCATTTTATTTAAATGGAAAGATTCTAATCCCCCTACTACATTTCAATGGTTTTCCCAAACTATAACATGCTTAAACTTGGAAAAAATTAGGAGTGGCATTATTGACCCTTCAGTTAAATTTGAAGAAACTTGGAGACCATTTATTCAATATTTTCATATGATGTAAGCTGACCTTTTCCAAATCCTTCTCAATAACTTTTCGTTCATGTGTAGAGGAGCGGAGTTAATGACAAATAACGATTTTAACTGATGAAATAAGGCTGCCCAGCTTTTGTTTTGTTTCATTTTTATTGTTTTTTTTTGTTAGTTTAGAGGGATTTTTTTTCTTGTAAATATCTTTTTTCTTTGAATCTTTCTCATGTTTAGTTATTAAGAGATTGGGAGGCTTAGATTACACGTTACTCGGAGCCTGTTTATGTATATGGTAACCATTATTAATGTAATCCCGATCTCCTTGTATCACTATCATTATGTTTATCTATTTGAAACTTAATAAAAAAGATCGATAAAGAAAGGAAATCCTGCATGAGGACTCCCAATTCCCTTTGATCCACAATTTTTTTTTTAAATTTTCTCTCCATTTAGAAAATAGTTTACCCTTTTATTTCTTTTACCAAAGTGCATGACCATACCTACCTGACACTGTATTCCATCTGCCACTTTTTTACCCATTTCCCCTAATCTGTCTAAGTTCTTTTGTAGCCTCTCTACTTCCTCAAAACTTCCTGCCCCTCCACCTATGAAAGCCTGGCCATTGAGAAGATGAGGCAAGAGGCCATTTCAAATTACCACAGTCTCTCCCTCATGACAAAATCTGCATGTTTGGGGACTGAGAGTCAAAAGTAAGATTAGGCTTGGTTACAACAAAAAGTAAAGTTTGGCGCTAATATGCAGGCTGGGTGTAATCTATGGAAGGGTTGGTGTTTCAAATTGATGACATTTCAAATACTGACCTTTCATCAGAACATTTCGATTGCTCCTCTTTGGACCAGTATGAATATGATGAGCTGAATGATCCCCCTGTTTCAAATTTCTCCTGATTCTATGACCACTGGCAGCAGAGATGGAGAGTGTCATCATCTGACTGTGGCAGTTAAAGAAGCTCTTCATTACCACTTTCTCAAGGGCAGTTAGAGATGGGTTTAAAAAAATACTGACCTTGTCAGCAGCATCTGTATTCTCAAAACAAAAATAGTTACTAGGCTCACTAATGCCTAAATTATTGAAATTGTGTTTTTTAAGATTACTCAATGCAAATTCTGAATTTACTGATTATTAAAATTGTTATTCCTGTCAGTCTCCGCTATTCTCTGGATGACACATAAATTGAAAGGAAGACATTGTAGAGCAAGTCTGATTTATTCAAAAGTGTACTGCTATAGCAGTTCAAATACAGTGAATTATTTTGAAGATTAGGCACTGACTGAATCTTAAACATGTAATTTTAACCGCTTTAATGCATTTTTGTTTTTTTCAATAATTATATAGTTCTAATGCAGTAGAAATGTCATTCTGGGTTTCCTGCAATATAACAGCAGCTATGTATGACATCTTGTTTACAAAATCTGGTGCAACATACAGGATTCTGAAGGAACTCAGCGGGCCAGGCAGCATCTGTGGAGGGAAATAGACAGTCAATAGTAACACACACAGGATGCTGGAGGAACTCAGCGGGCCAGGCAGCATCTATGGAAAAAGTAAACAGTCAACTTTTCAGGCCAAGAACCTTCATCGGGACTGGAAAGTAAGGGGGAAGGAGTCGGTATAAGAAACTGTGGGGAGAGAAAGAAGAAATACAAAGTGGCAGGTGACAGGTGAAACCATATAAACTTCTTCCATCAACTTGCAATGGGACCATAGCCCTCTGTATCCCTCCCATCCGTGTACCTATCTAAACTTCTGTTAAACATTGAAATCAAGCATATATGCACCACTTGTGCTGGTAGCTCATTCTGTTCTCTCATGACCCTCTGAGGGAAGACATTTTCCCTCAATTCCCCTTAAACTTCTCACCTTTCAGCCTTAAGCCATGACGCCTGGTTGTAGTCCCACCCACCCTCAGTGGAAAAAGCCTGTTCACTTCCTCAAAAAACTCTTAAGATTGGTTAGACGTGGCCTACCATGTCTGAAGCCATGCGGACTATCCTTAATGAATCCATGTCTATCCAAGCTCATGTCCTAGGGCATCATTCAGAAATCTCATGGTGGAGGGGAAGAAGGTGTGGCTGAATCTTTGAGTGTGTGCCTTCAGGCTCCTGTATCACCTCCTTGATAGTAATCATGAGAAGAGAGCATATCCTGAGTGATGGGGGTCCTTAATGATGGATGCCACCTTTTTGGGGCATTGCCAGTTGAAGATATCGCCGGCCTCTGTGACCAACAAAACTGCGGACTGGGAGCCAGGTTTTAGATTGGTCTGGTTAGGTTTCCTTGGCTGTTGTGGGTGTAATAGGCTGAGTGCCCTATTTGTGCCATCAATGAATATAATTCTGTGATGAGGAAGTTCAGCTGAAGCTCATGAGCTGGAAACTCATTGAGTGGATTTCTTAGTTAAATCAAAAACACATTAAATCAATTCTTGAATGAGTAAGGAAGTTAGGAATTAAAGAGTCCTCCTGAAAGGTCTCGGCCTGCAATATCTGCTGTGTATTCCTTTCCATTGTTGGATTGGACTAGAGAATTGTTATTTTCTGTACAGTTTTAACAATTAATTACCTGCTTGTATTTCTTATAACTACCTATATACTTGTCTATTATGTTTTCCTATTGGTCACAGGATCTATTGTATACGCAGTTATTCAGTGTATCCCCTAGTGGATACAGTTCCTTGTCTGATTCTGGAAGCATTCTATTATTTGAATAGGGACTATCTGATTGGTTAACTCTTATCTACAAATTTGAATAGAATGTTACTTTTATATGGCATAAAAAGAGCTGAACACAATGTCCTGCGATCTTCTATTAGTGTTTACTACTTTTCCTTCTGCTACTAGACCTCTGCTTCTCCCCATTTCCAATGATCTTTGTTCTATTAACGCTTAATAAAATGATCATGAAGTTACAAGTTTTCTGCCTCTTGAATCAAAGGTATCAGAATCCAACACCGTGGATACTGGCCAACCTGTTGAGTTCCTCCAGCTTTTTGTGTTAAAGGCTCTTGTTCTTTGGCTTTAACCTGGTTCCTAAATTGCTTGGCAGAAAGATGGGCCAAATGTCTCCCTCTCTAAGTCCACATTGCAGTGAGTGGTCCACTCCACGGAGAAGATCATTGGCCACTAGAGCAACGAAAAGAGATGGAAAATTACTGCTGATTCCACCCACCCTAGCAGTCACCTATTCACCAAATTGCCATCAGGGAGACACCACCCATATCCTTTACCACCAGGACTACACATCATCTCCAAAGCTTCTCTCCTGTAGTTATCCAGCTTCTCAATAAAACTCACTCAGGTGTAATATCCTAAATGTCCATGAACAACCCATGTTAAATGGTTAAATGTCCTGCTGTCCTTGTTTTGTTGATAATTATTGAGTCTATTCATATGTTCACATTTATTTAAATTTGATTATTGACATTTACACATGTGGTCATTCTAATTGTTGATTGCTCATAGCTTTTTGCACTATTGTCTTGTAAGCTGTTGGTTGCTATTGTGTTGCCTGTTGTGGTATTGTCCTGTGTTTTATGCTTGGCACTGAACCACAATCCATTAAAGTGATTCCAATTCTGAGAAGAATCTTCACCTGCTCCATATTAACGCATATATTACACAAACAAGAAGTATTTGATTGGGTTTTAATGCAGTTAAATTTGACCACTAACTGGCGAAATAGTTTTGATAATTTGGGAGCTTTGCTAAAGATTTTAGTGCCTTTTGTAATGACACCGTCATTTCCCAATGTACCAATCCCGATGGCAGATACCATCAAAAATTAAATGTATAGTGGTGACACAGAGCGTGATAACAGTAGAGTTTGACAAAAACATATTATTTGGATATCTCCAATGGAGCTACCTAATGTGATTATAAATTAGTACTTTTAAAGGGTAGTCATTATTATAATTCAGCCAATTACTTACTTCATACTATAATTCAGCAATCTTCCTCAAACAGCAATGCAATAATGACCTGACTATTTTAAGTGTTGATTGAAGACTAGGACTAACACCTCAACTCTTCTGAATAGTTCAATATCCAAAGTTCAGAGTACTTTTATTATCAAAGTATGGATACAGTATAAACCTTGATATTTGTCTTCCCACAGGCAGCCACAAAACAAAGACCCGCAATAGAATTCATGAAAAGTCCCAAATAGCAAACACAGTAAAATATGCAATGTGTGAGAAAGAAAGAACAAGTATTCCAACAATTTTTTTTTAAAGCAAACAAACAATCCACAGAACATGAATTGCAGAGCCCCAGAAAGTGAGTCAACAGCCATGGAGCCAGTTCAGTGTTGCAGCCGGTCCAAGAGCCTGAAGGCTGCAAGCCACTGCTGTGGAGCTAGTTCAGTGATGAGGTTGGGGCTAATGACTACAGGACACAGCCCTGGAGCTAGTTGGGATGGTGGAGCACAGCCAGGGCCAATGGCTGCAGGCCACAGACATGGAGCTAGTTCAGTGCCCAGGTGGGCCAGTGGCTGCAGGCCACAGCCATAGAGCTAGTTCAGTGCCCAGGTGGGCCAGTGGCTGCAGGCCACAGCCATAGAGCTAGTTAGGGCCATGGAGCACAGCAAGGGACAATGGCTGCAGGCAACAGCCGAGGAGCTAGTTCAGTGTCCAGGTGGGCCAGTGGTTGCAGGCCATAGTTGCAGAGGCATATCTACGGAAAATAGCGCCTATGATAAACACTGAAATTGCACCCCTGTTCAAATATCTAATACCTCTCTTTTAGATAACTTTATCATAATATAAACTTAAAAATACAAGTCAAGCTTGTTAATTTTTAGTTAACAAATTGTGACACTACATGAAAATTATAACTGCACCTTCCTTGCTTTCACTGATACAAATTGGTCTATGATGTGATCAAAGTCAGTTTTTTCAGTTTCTTCTCTTTCTACCCTCAGCAGAGCCTTGACCCATGGAGGCTCTCAAATATGAAAGTATTAGTTTTAACTTCCTGAATCATCTCTCATAGTTGTTAATGGAAACTGCGATGGTTAGCATTATCTGAATAGCAATGCGAAGATTGGGGGAAGACACTCTCATCTCCATACTGAACAATAAATTCAAGAAGCTCTTCAGGTCTTAATATTTTCATGTTGACCTGCCTTGATAGCAACATTCTGCAATTCAAAATTTTTCATATAGCTGCTGTACAACATCAGAGCTGTACAATTCACCAAAATTTTCACACTTCTTCTTTAGGCTGTTACTGTCGGGGCCATATAACAGTCCCTCGACATCGAGAAGGAGCCCAAACTTGGCTTCAGTGTCGTGCAAACGAGCAAACCTTTCATCCATTTTTCTGTGAAGACAGTCGAGTGTTCTCTTCGTGACTCTTTCCATTTCCTCCTTAGCTGTTAACCCAGCATCTCTCGAGTTCTCATCAGCAATTTGTTTCTTTCATCTCTAACGTATTTCAACTTCAATATTCCATTCTTGACAGAGATTGACTCTTCCTTCGAGTGGCTCACTGATCAACACTTCTCTTTCATTATAAAAATTATCTCAGAAGGCTTTCAAATTTAGGGCAGCTTCATGAAAATTCATGCTAGGATCTTGCAGCCTCTTTTGAATATGGTCAATGTGAATGAACACTTTGCTCCAAAATCTTAGCAAAATCAGAAAATTGTAACTCAACATTGGGTTGTGCAGCTGCCTTGCGTCACTTCTTGTTTCACTGGTCTCATTTTTATTGTCTGTCATGCCCTGGAGAACTTGAAGTATCTCCTCAAGGTACTTTTTGATGGGCTTCACTGCTTCTGCCCTTGCACTCCACCTGGTTTTGGACTCCAATTTAACAACCACAGGCACAGCGTTTTTGAGTTTTTCCCAGCGCTGTGCTGAACAATATAAAAACACGTAGAGAGCTTTGATGGTTCCAAAAAACATGACCATCACGGTATCCTGCTTGGCTGCATGTACACTCACTAAGTTGAGTGAGTGACTGTCACAATTCACAAACACTGCCAGGTTGTTTTTCTCACTTATTCTTTGATGAACACCACTTCTGTAACCAGCCATCACAGCACCGTTGTCATAGCACTGTGACCGACAATCTTGTAGCTCCATTTTGTCCTTCTCTAGCTGTTTCAAGATGTCTTCAACCAAGCTCTCAGCATCCTTCTGGTTTATCTGGGTAAAACCAAGGAAGGACTCTCTAATGTGGACTGTTTTCCTCACTACTTCTGACATCTGCTCAGGGTGTGCCTGATCAGGAGTCATGCCGAACATGAGACCATAGTACTTGGCTTTATGAATGCTTCTCATTAAACTCTGGTGAACAGTGGATACCATCATGTGGATGAATTCACTCTGGACACCAGGTGAAAGATAAGATGTGGATCCAGGATGACTTTCCAAATGAGTGAGGTGTTCTTCAATGACAGGGTTAAATGTGTGTGTGTGTGTGTGTGTGATGCTGACTCCTGGTGGAGTCGCCAGGGCTCCATCATGACAAGCTTTTTTTTATGCTCATCGTACAGCGTGTCTTGGGCATTTGAAACCCGGCAGAGCCCATCCCTCTTCAGATTTTTTTGGTCGAGTTGTTGGCACTCAACCCAGGCATGGATGGAGAGTGTGCAAGGGAGCTGGCCGGATTCGAACTCCAGACCTCTCGCCCCGAAGTCCAGCATTGATGACACAATGCCATTTCAGTAAGCCAAAGAAACTTCCTACATTGGAGTCTTCGTCTAGCTGAAGTCTAGTCTACCTGTGTCCTCGCAAAGCCAGGTTCTGAGTCGCAAGGAATTATATGCAGTGAAGAATTCTCGTTAAGATATCCTGTCACTTCTGCTTTTCCTTCTCAATCTGTGACTGAAATACCACATCAATAACTCCTTTGTTTCCAGTTAAATTTCTTTCCATTTCTTTCCACTGTGTGAAGCATTCCCGATGATTCTTGGCATTTCCATGAACACTAGTCCTTTCAGGTGCTTTCCACTGGTTAAATCTACTTTCCTGCTCCAATGAGCATTACTGGTCTGACCAGGAATAGAGAAGACAACAGATACAAAGTGCAGACTTTTGAGAAGGGAAATAGACCAGCCATGAGCAAGTCACTTCTTCACCACAACCATTTCCCAATTTCCTCTTGAACTAAGTTTTGTTCATTGACCGGTTATTTGTTGGTAGGAAAGACCCCTCACTGCTCTGGAAATACTTCGAACCCAGCTTTATTATTTCTGTTCTCAACGCATCAGGCTGATTTGCTTTTCCAGTATCCTTGTCAAATTTCAGAAGGCCAATGTCATGCTGTTCAATCACTTCTGGTATGACAGTTTGAGGCTCTTTGACACCATCCAGTGTCGTCAAGTTCAATCTCATCAGGTAAAATCTCGTCAATAAACTCAACATCACCACCACCACCACCATCATCTTCCCCTCCTGTCATGTCCATGTTCTCTGTGACAGCCTCATTCTTAATCTCGTCATACTCAGATTTATCTGACTTGACTTCCTCCTCAGCTTGTGAAGCATTTGTACTCGATGCACCTTCGGATTCTAGCAAACTTGTAGCAGCTTGCAGGCGACTCCATGGAACGTGTCGAACTACTTCTTCCGGGCTTTTCAAAGAAGGGCATGAAGAACTTGCTCCACTTCTTCGTGAAGAAATGTTTCATGGTCTTCTTAGACAATGCTCTAACATAAGGCCATCCTAGTGCTTCTCAGCCATGATAATCAAAGACAGATCATACATCTGAAGAAAATTCTGACTTTAATAGAAACTGATCAGTGGTGCCCCCTTCAAGTGGCACCCAGGGCACATGCCATACCTGGCATACCTTAGTTACGCCACTGCACAGCCATAGAACTAGTTGGGGACGTGAAGCACAGCCGGAGCCAATGGCTGCAGGTTGGGGCTGTGGAGCACAGCCAGGACCAATGGCTGCTGTCACAGCTGCAGAATCATTTCAGCGCTGAGGCGAGTGAAACCGCATGGAGTAGTCCAATGCCCTCGGCCTCAACGCCTCAATCTTTTTAATGTGGCTCGCCACTTAAATCAGCCAAGACATCGGCTCGTTATCCATTCTTGGCTCAAGGCCCCGCCACTTCAGTCCAACACCAAGTCTGTTCCAGCAGTGGCTGCAGCGGCCGTACCTGCATTCTTGAGAGTCCACTTAATCAGATATTTCAGGCTTCCACAAAAACACTGGGTGTTACAGATGGTTCAAAAGCACACCTCTCAGCAAAAAGTCAGTTTGGTTATATCCATCTCAAAGAGGTCTGGGTATTGATTTAATGCCTCAACCAAAACAAGGCACCTTTGGCCAAGCAGCTTTCCTTCAGTAGATTCTCCCTATCTAAGAAATGGGACTTGAATCAAGAAACGAGAATCTCTGCAAAGATAGTGTTATCAACTGGTCCGTAGTTGGCATCTTCTGCCTTCTAATTATTAATTAGACTAAAATATATTTTCAAAAAATGTTGCTCACAATTTGTGTACTAGCATCAACAGCTTTTGGAACTTGACTATGTAGATGACATACCCTGGATGAGTAATTTATAGAAAATATTTTTTATAATTTTTGTGATCTCTTGTCACTTTTGTGATGATGTAAGTGTGGGTTTTCCATGTCTATAACTAGATTAGCATCGTCTTTTCCCATGGCCTTTAATATTGTTTGGTTGTGGTCCCATGTATAACTTCTGATCCCTCACATAAGAACATTAGAAATAGGAGCGGGAGTCTGGCCTGTTGAGTTTGCTCTGCCATTCAATAAAATCATGGTTGATCTGGCCACGGACTCATCTCCACCTACCTGCCTTTTCCCTGTAACCCTTAATTCTCCTACTATGCAAAAATCTATCCAACCTTGTCAGTAAATATATTTACTGAGGTAGCCTCCACTGCTTCAAAGGGGAAAGAATTCCCACAAGGACCTCTTGCTGATAACTCTACACTGGAGAGAAAGTTGGGAGGCTTATGGCCTTGATCTTCATTTCTTGTCCATCGTGATCATCCCCAATCTTGCCTAATTTCCACAAACATGACCTACTAGCCAAATCATTAATGAGTAGAACAATTAGCAACAGTCCTTATCCTTCAGAGGATGGCATCAGTAATTGTATCAGCCTGCTCTCTGGATTAACCTAAGGGCTTGTCTGTTAACCTGTGTATGACAACTTTATCAATCTGTTAACTAATTGAACCAATGAACTTGTTCTACTAATGAATGGATTAAAATAGGGAGTAATAGACTTTCAAATACACTCCCAAAGTTTGATAAAAAGGTTTTGGGATTTGAAGTGAAACAGGCTTTGTGAAGATGAGAGACTCTGTAGATGCTGGAAATCCAGAGCAACACACACACAATTCTGGAGGTACTCAGCAGGCCAGGCAGCATCAGTCGGCACAAAACTTCAACTGTTCACTCTTTTCACAGTTGCTGCCTGGCCTACTGAGTTCCACGAGCATTTTGTATGTGTTGCTTGGACTTCCTGTATATGCAGATCTTCTCATGTTTGTAAGATGTTGCTGTACTAGTTTCATCTTGATTGCTCTCTAACTGTTTCAGGGAATCTTTCCCCATGATTCTAGTGGCCAACAAGGTTGACTTGATGCACCTGCGCAAGGTCACAGGTGAACAAGGGAGAGAGATGGCAGCCAAATACAATGTAAGTATTTCTAAGCAAAATTGTTTAAGTTTTACACCATAAGGTTAGGATTGTTGTGGTTATCATTCTATCAGTGACAGGCATCTTCCTGCCGTATCAGAAATCACTTAACACGAAGCCTAAATACTGCTGTGTTAACTTAGACCATAGGACATGGGAACAGAATTAGACCATTTTGACCCATCAAGTCTGCTCCACCATTCCATCATGGGTTACTTAATGTCCCTCTCAGCCCATTCTTCTGCCTTCTCCCTGTAACCTTTGACCCCCTTATTAGTCATGAACCTGATCTCTAATGACTTGGCCTCCACAGCCATCTGTGACAATGAATTTCATAAAATCACCACACTCTGGCTGAAGAAATTCCTCCTCACTTCTGTTTTAAGTGAATGTCCCTCTATTCTGAAGCTGTGTTCTCTAGCCCTAGACTTACTCACTATAGGAAACATCCTCTCCACATCAGCTTTATCCAGGCCTTTCAATATTCAATAGGTTTCAATGAGATCACCCCTCTCATTCGTCCCAACTCCAGCAAGTACAGGCCCAGAGCCATCAAATGTTCCTCATGTGTTAACCCTTTCATTCCCATGATTATTCTCATGAACCTCCTCTGGACCCTCTCCAATGTCAGCACATCTTTTCTTAGGTAAGGGGTCCAAAACTGCCCACAATACACCAAATGCAGTCTGACCAATATCTTATACAGCATCAGATGTCCTGACCTTTTCATTTTTCACCTTAGTTTTGAACATGTTACTTAAATATTTAAAAATCTTGCAATATAGTTGAGAGAAAATTGGGTGGCTCTTCATTGAATGTTACCAGCACTCTACAGTAATTTGAAATTGTTCCAGGCCTGGCAGTAAAAGCAAACATGAAATCAGGATGCATAGAAACATGTGCACATGCATATTTTCTTCTGCATTGCCATAACACATTCCACTATCTTGCGATTTCTAGTCATCAGTCACATCATAGAATTTACTGTGTTTCACCAATCGTGTAGCCAACTGACTTTTACATTGGGAACACAAGGTAGGCTAACAGAATGTAGGTAGGTGGCTAAATAAATTTTGCTGTTGCCCTATCTAAGGTTTAACTTTTGAATTGAATTGATTCGAGTTTATTTCTTACATCCTTCACATATACGAGCAGCAAAAATCTTTACGTTACGTCGCCATCTAAATGTGCAATGTGCAATCCTAGTAATTTATTAATTTATAATAAATAGAACAGTCCGTGTAATTTAGAGTATACTCAAGTCAGCAAGAGTTCTTCAGTCTGATGGCCTGGTGGAAGAAGCTGCCCCAGAGCCTGGTGCTCCTGGCTTTTATGTTGTGGTATTGCTTCCTGGATGGTAGCAGCTGGAATAGAATAGAATAAAAGCATCAGTGCCTAATATCTTTCACCAAAGCGGAATGAGACCTCTAGAACTCAATGTGCAATGGTCCACTTCAAATACCATCCTCCTTCCGCCTCTCCTCTGCCTTTTTGAAACATAATTATCTCTAATCTTGCAGACCTTTGATGGTTTCTGATTCTCGCCACTGCTGCTGCCTGACCTCCTGAGTATTTGATTTTGCTCTTGCTTCTAATGTCTTTGCTTGTAATGCCGTTCTGCCTTTTTAGAAATTAAATGTCACTGTGTCAGTGCCTTTGCAGCACCAACTTTGTTCCACACCATGAAGTATAAAATACCAAAAGCAGCAAATGTAAAAGGGAAGCCTGTCAAATGCACAACAGTTCAGACAGCATGGGGTACCAAGGGTTACAGATAGTGTGGCTTTGATATAGATTAATCCATCCCCGCTTCACTTCTAAGATCATCTTCAGTATTGTTCTTGCTTCTCACATCATGAACTCTCCTGCATGGAATTCCCAATTGTGTCACTGATACTTTCTCCCATGTACACATCCACATCTGAGGAGGCAGCCATCTGTATTGAGCAAACTGCACTAACATTTGCCCATTTCCTTTGACGATACGTCACGTTGGCTATTGTTGTAACTTTTCTCCCACTCTAATGGTACAAGGTTCATAGCTTGAATTTCACACAGTGTGTTTTACTTTTCTGTATGACACTTGCTAATTAAGAAATGTATTTATTTTTGCTCAAGATATCTTACATTGAGACTAGCGCTAAGGATCCTCCACTGAATGTAGACAAAGCCTTTCATGATCTCGTCAGAGTCATAAGGTAGGTACCTGCAGCAGTATCATACTCCATGTTCACTTCTTACATTTTACATGAACTGCCGGGATCTTTCCAATGCAGAAACGCTAAACTAGAGTATGTAGTGAGAGGACAGAATTGAGTATATAAGTGAGAGGACAGGCTTACAGTATGTAAATGAGAGGAGAGACTTGTGTATGTAAATGAGAGGAATCTCTTAATCTCTCTGAATTAGTGAATATCATCACTGGATTTGGAAAATATTTAAAGAATTGCTCAGATTAAATTCTGATTTATGGACAGTCCCTCAATAGCTGCCAGAAAAGATAGAAATCTATCTTCTGATTTCTTCTTTAAATTCTTAATTCATACAGCATCAAAACAGGCCCTTCAGTCAACTGGCCCATACTGACCAAATTCTCCATCCAAGTTAGGCCCATTTGCCTGCATTTGTTCTGCTGCCTTCTAAACCTTTACCATCTATGTACCAGTCAACTAGCTTTCAAAGATGCAATTGTGCAGCTCACATACATTCCACCCTTTGCATAAAAAATGTTGCCCTGCCTATTAAATCTTACCCCCCTCACAGCAAACCTCTGGATTCCAGGTCTAGATTCCCCAACCCTGGGGAAAAGACTGAGTGTACTCACTCTATCTATATCCCTTAAGATTTCATACACATCTTGCAGAGAATTTGAACCATTAAATTTTCTCCATGAAGTGTCTTAACAGAGCTATTATTCTATGACAGAAGCCCTTTTCTTACCTTCAGCGCCTGAGTTACAGCAGAAGATCATTATGCAAACAAGATAGTACACAACCCACGCCACTAATCACACATGGGGGCAAAAAAGTTGTGCGGGCGATACGATCGCATAGAGGTTGCATGATGCTGTTACAGCGCGAGGCGTCCGAGTTCAAAGTTCAGTCCTGGATGTCCTCTATAAGGAGTCTGTACGTCCTCCCTGTGGAATGCATGGGTTTTCCCCGGGTGCTGTGGTTTCCTCCCATAGTCCAAAGACGTACTGGCTAGGTTAATTGGTCCTTGTGAATTGTCCCATGATTAGACTAGAGTTAAATCAAGATCTGCTGGAAGGGTTGGACAGGCCTACTTTGTGCTTTGTCTCTAAATAAATAACTAAATAATATTTTTCATATTGGCTTGTTCCTAACACATGTCTAAATTGCAGCATAGTCTAACTTCTACACTCTGGAATTCCCCCCTCAATCCTTCCCTGTTCCAAAACAAGAGTTTCACAGCCTGTTCCCGATTATCTGACTCGGTCTGATAAAGTTAATGCCAGCGTGGGTGGTTGTTGCTCTTGTTGCTGCCGTCATCCCTGTGTCTCTCGTGAAGCCTCAAAAAGGCGGCATTAAAGACCCCCTCTGCCATCAGATTTCTGAACAGACAGTGAACCCATGAATGCTTCCTCATCATTTTTGCAATAGGTAATTAATTAAATTCTAATTCTGAATTAAGTGAGGTCACTGCTATTTTTCCATATAGGGTGAAGAAAGAACATCCATTTGTATCATAAATCAGTGGGTCCGAATAGTTTGAATCCATAAATTATAGCGTAGATCCTGTTTTCTATGCAGAGGAGGTAACAATTTGTGGATAGTAAGTCTTGGGAACCTAAGTGGCTCAATTTATTTTGTTTTCATTATCTGAGGAAGAATTTTGGCAAGAATTCCAATAAAATAGCTGACTCATTTCCTCAATAGCATCTCAGGAAACATTATTACATGTATTGAAGAGAAAGTTAATATCACTTTACAAGTTCACATATAAAGGACAGCAGAGAAAATGCTTGAGGGAATAACTGATTCATCCTTAAACTCTGAGAGACTGGAGTTTGTGACAGTTAGACAGCAGCCTCTCACAAATAGGATCGGGGAATAGAATCAGTGCAGATTATTTGACAAGATTCCTGGCTTCATCTTTGCAAGCATTGTCACTTACAAAATCACTTACAAAAATGCAAATATCACTTACATTAATATCAGTGGACACAGAACTGTAATTGACAGTCTTGCTCAGAGAAGCCGCAAAATGGATAATCAGGGAAGTGTAAATTTGACATATTGGTCGACCACTTCCTATTTAAGCTTGACACTTTATTTCTGTTGTTTTATGTTACCTATATCTGTCATGGTAACCCATATTTGTTACGGTAATCCATATTACTTATATTTGAAATATAGGTGGACCGCTTCCTGTTTAAACTTGTTTCTTGTTCTGTTGTTTTTTATTACCCATCCCAAAGATCACTTTGCAACAGAAGGACCACTCCAGACCATTTTAAGAATCAACCACCCACTATGGGACTGAATTTCACTAAGTCTAGTGTCTCAGTTGGGTTTTCTGCTGTCTTGTCTTTGGAGTTCAGTGTCGTTACTATTGAAGCACTGTTGCATTATTGTTCAGGTGGAGCCAGGAAATGATTATAGCATAAGTGTAGCATTAGTGTTGTGCCCTAACAGAATCAGAATCAGGTTTATTATCACTGATAGCTGTCGTGAAATTTATTGTTTTGCAGCAGAAGCACAGTGCAATACATAAAAAATACTCTTTGAGAAATATCAAAAGAAAAGTTATTAGAGCAAAATAAGGGGGTAATATTCAAGAAGCATTCAGAAATCTGATTTACTCCCACCTCATTTCATCCAAACACACCTGCTTGTCCTTTTCATTCACCCTTAATGTGGATCTCTTCTTCCACATTTTAGTCCAACGTTCAAAGTAGATTTATTATCAAAGTACATATATGTCACCATATACAATCCTGAGATTTGTTTTCTTGCGGGCATGCTCAGTAAACCCAAGAAACGCAATAGAAGCAGTGAAATACCCCACCCAATATTCATACTTTAGATCCCTACTTTAACCTTTAACTTTATTTTAGTATAGTTCCTTATTCTTTGTAATTGTTGAATATTGTTTGTTTGTTGCATGTTGTTCCGATGGACCACAGCAAATTCTATATACATGCACTATAAATATATACGGTGAATAGAGATGACCATTTTTACTACTATATGTATCTACATTATTCACTTCAGCAGATTCTCGCAGTATCAGATTGTACACTTGTTTATTCCTGGTAAAACTTTTTCTGTGATTCTTTATTGGGTTGTTTACCTCCACAGGGGTAGTAGTTATGTGGCAAGACCAAAAGCCAGACTGCATTGCCTCCATTTCCTGCCCCTACATCTCGGTCCAGCAATGAAATGAAGACATTCATTTGCTTGAAGTTTGAAAAGAATGGAGCAATTGGCAAAGGCGAGCCATTAATCAAAGATGTGTTTTTTTTTTGTGTCTAATTCCAAACAGGCAACAAATACCAGAGAAGAGTCAGAAAAAAAAGAAGAAAACAAAATGGCGTGGAGACAGGACAGCTGGGTCAAACAAGCTTCAGTGCTCAGTCATGTGATCAACCTCTTGCCTATTTGAAAGCTGAGAATACATTGAATCCAATGAGAAGCTATGGACCCCTTGCATGTGTCAGAAGGACATGTGCACAGCAAATGTTAGCAGTGTTATTTATAGTGTGAGGGAACTCTCTTCCCTCCATCGAGCAAGTTTGCACGTTTAACTGGAGATGAACCTTGTGAAATGCAGAGGCCTGGTTGAGCAGCTCATCGGACATTGATTGAACTGAACTGGGTAGCAGAGTCACTTTGAAGAAGAGGTTTGTTTTTGTATCCTTGCCTTTCTCTTTCAAGCCATGCATCAAGCAAAGCAGCAACACCAGGCTGAACTATCATGCACCCATGTCTGTCAGCAGCACATTACCTTGAGTTTCCTAACTGAGACATGGCAATGTTCATGAAAACAGACTAAGAGAAGGACAGACTGGAATGTGAACAGGAGAACTGAATCCATCTGCAGTTGCCTCCAGGACACTGCATCAAACTTGACATGAAGTAAAGACTTGCTGGCCACAAGATATGCAACTGCACTTCTCTCTCTTACATACACACTCAAATGTGTAAAGGAAGGTTTGTTAAGGAGTGTGACTACACGAGGGTCCACTGCCTATAACCACTAACACCTAGAAGGAGATCCTCAAAGAGATGTGCTAGAAGTATTTATTCTTTTAGCAATGGTGAAATTATCTGCACTTTTGTTAGGGTTTCCAACCTATTTTATATGTGCATTCTCTGTCCAAACTGCACTGCAATTGACTTTTTAAAGTCAATGTTTGGGTAAATGGCACCTTTTTCTCTTGTACTAGGCAATGCAAAAAGAGATTTTTCCAACTTATCAAAAATTGGAATTCTTCTCTTCCTAAATGGGAAACAAAAATCATTGTTCTCGTGATAATCAAGGTCAGCAAACCATTGGCTTCTCTGTGATGAACTAGATGAAATTAAGCAAGGGAAGTAACTGTAATTGTAAGTGTACAATGGGATTAGGGAGAAGTTAAAATTGTTTTAAAGTAAAATTTCAGCTCTGGCTTTCCTTTGCATTGCAAATTGATAATTCTGAACTACAGTGGAAAGACCTCTTGTTGAATCAATGGTTGGAAATATATGTGAGTGTTTCCGTAGTCAGCTCTTCCTATGCACAATTGCCCCTCAGCACTTCATCTACTTTCCTGATGGAGTTCACACTACGTAAAACCATCGATTGGTGAGTGTTGCAGATCAATCCTGTTGCCATTGTAAGTGACTCTGGTGACAACTGATCGTCTCAGCTTGGATTGTCACAACATTCAATGTCATGCGAATAGGGCTGTATCAAGAACAACACAAACAAAATGCTGAAGTCAGCAGATCATGCTACATTAATGGAGAGGGACATGAGAAAGGGTCTTAGCCTAAAATGTTGACGCCTCAATCCTTTCCATAGATTCTGCCTAAACTGATGAGTTTCTCCAGCATTTTATGAGCATTACTCTAGATATACGGCATCTGCAAAACAGTTTCCCTTCCTCCAACATTGATACTGCCTTCTCCTGCATCTCCAATTCCCAAACATCCACACTCATCCCATCTTCCTGCGGTCTTCATTGTGATAGAGTTCCTCTTGTCCGTACCTTCCACCCCATGAGCTTCCACATCCAACACATCACCCTCCACAATTTCCATCATCTCCAAAGGGATCCTACCACCAAACATATCTTTATCTCCCTCCCTACACTCTCTGCTTTTCACAGGGAATACTCCTTCCATGATTCCCTGTCTGTCCACCCCTCCCCACTAATTCCCCTCCTGGCACTTACTACACCTGCCCATTCGCCTCCTCCCCCAGCTCCATTCAGGGCCCCAAACGGTCCTTCCAAGTGAGGCTACACTTCACATGCGAATCTGCTGGGCTCATCTATTGTCTCGGGTGGCCCTGATGCAGCTTCCTCTACACTGGTGAAACCCGTCATAAATTGGGGGGCGGGCTCATCGAGCACCTTTGCTCCATCCACTAAAAGTGGAATTTCTCGGTGGCAAACATTTTAATTCCCATTCCCATTCCTGTTCCAACATTTTGGTCCATGGCCTCCTCTTCTGCCACGATGAGGTCACCCTCAGAGTGAAGGAGCAGCACCTTATAGTTGGTCTGGATAGCATCCAACCTGATAGCATCAATATCAATTCCTCCTTCTGGTAAAAATAGTTTTTCTTCCCCCTCCCCTCTTATTCTAGTCCCTAGTCTGGCCTGTAACTTGCTTCTGGGTTTCCTCCTCCTTCCATTTCTCCAATACTCTACTCCTGTCAGATTCTTTCTTCTCAAACCCTTTATCTTTCCTCTTCACCTGGCTTCACCTATCACCTAGCAATCCTTCTTCCCCTCTCTTTCCCCCCCCCCACCCCACCTTTTTATTCTGGTCTCTTCCCTCTTCCTTTCCTGTCCTTGAAGAGGTGTCTCGGCTTGAAACGCCGACCCTTTTTTCATTTCTGTCGATGCTGCCTGGCCTGCTGAGCTCCTCAAGCATTTTGTGTGTGTTGTTCTGGATTTCAGGCATCTGTAGTGTTGATGATCTGCAGAAACCCTTGTGTTTATGATGGGGCTGTACTAAAGTTCTGCCCTTGGCTAGAATCACTCCAGAGATGCCCAGCTATTGCCTAATTGTGAAGTTGTGTAATTGCTATGGAACTGCTATAAGCAGCAATAGAATTACATGAATATTGTGGTCCCATTGGGGTTCAGTTAGAAAACAAACTTGAACCCAAAGTTTCTGCCACTTGAGTGCTGGCCAGGTTTACATTGCAGTGCATTGCTTTTGGCTAAGGAATGCTTTGTGTGTCTAGTAGAGTTATTGTAGATGATGACTGTCATTGGATGCCCATTAACGAACAAACACTAGTGAGCAATTGAGAGAAATCCCAAGAGTGCTTCTGGCAAAGAAGCACCTTTAATTGTTTCTGTGGTGATGTAGATAAAAGCAAAAGTCAGTTTATGCATGGCAAGTTCTTCAAACTGAGAGGAATATCTCATCAATAGTTTGGTTAGTATTGATGCGGGGGAATGAATGAACTTGAGAAGTTTTTGTATTTAAATACTGTATGGTATCACTTCTTTCACTATAAAGGGCTATCTTTGTTTAATGTCAGAATGGCAGCACCTCTGCCTATTAATGTACAGCACTGTCAGTTTAGATAATGTGCTTAATTCAGAGGAGCACTGTGACAGAAGAGAGAGTGCAGTCTCTGAGCCAACGTAAGCACCTCACTGAACATCAGCATTCAAAACCACAGTTCAAAACCTGCCTAGATTGATAAGGAAACTCCCATCTGCCCGTTGAGAGGAGAGAGGGGTTCTGACTGAAGTGAAGCCAAGCCACTTCATAGGTGTTAGCATAAAGTTGTCCCTAACTCAGTAGCCTTGGTCTGCATTACAATTTGATGTAGGGTATGCAACGCAGCAAATTAGAGACTGATTTTATGGTGCCTGACTTGTTGGAGCAGTTTGACGTGCCCCAATTACAAGGGTTCAGAACCACATCCTCTCACATTCAGTAAGAACCTGTACAGTTGGCACATTGTAGCCAGAATAGTTCAAGGCTTATGAAGTTGTTGCTTCTGTGTGTTAATGTGTTGCCTGTATCAGATGTTGTATATTGTACAATAGGCATTCCTTGCATCTCCTAATGCCCATGTGGTTATCAGCTGACAGGAACTATTGACACCAGCCAATTACTTGTTGTAATATTCCAATGTATGTCAGTAATGACATCTTCAGAACACCAACACTTTAAGTGCAATTGGGCATATGCATATCGTGTTTGCACAACAGTTTAAAGGGATAGAAACCACCCTTTGGTATGTGGTACCAGAGAGGTTAAGGTTTGTAATTCACAGCCTAACCGTGCAATTGCCACCCTGATGGTATACCTTGCAAAGGACATGACTTTCATCCTTTGTTCCTACTATCACAATTCTTTCTGTTGTTTTGGTGAAAATTGGTGCATTTAAGGTTAAGTATTAAGAGCAATCATTATACAGTGTTTTCAAATGAATTCCAAGTCAACAGCCAACTGAAATATGACAACTGCTGTACTGAATGTTAATTGGAATCTTGGGTTTCATGTGTGGTAATTTGTACAATGTGACCTTAATTGCAGCAACAAAAAAAGGGTTTTAAACAAGTTTTAATAAAATTCTAGCTGAACAATCGCCATCTCATCTGCAGTGTTGTTTTGAGTAACGTGGAAAATATGGATAAAGTGGGTAAAATCTAATCATGAATTATGAACAAAGCTATTTTTATTCGTGAATTTACTCATAATAATATTGAGTTTACAAATTTAAAGTGTGACGGACTGAATTAAATCTGGGAGTTCATTCTGAGAAGGGAAAGACTTCAACAGTTTCAGGTAACTCACATTGTGTTTGAACGCTTCCTAGTGCCCATCTGCAACAAGCAGGGTTTCCTGGTGGATAACCACTTTAATTATTATACCCATTCCCATTCCGGTATGTCAGTCTACAGCCTCCTCTTCTGCCACGAAGTGGCCACTCTCAGGGTGGAGGAACAACACCTCAGCTTCCGTCTGGGTAGTCTGCAAACCTGATGGCATAAACATCAATTTCTCCAACTTTGGGTCATTTTCCCTTTTCTTCAATTCCACCTCCAACTTAGTCTCCTCACCTGTCAATCACCTCCCACTGGTGCCCCTCCTCCTTCCCTTTCTCCCACGGCCCACTTTCCTCTCCCATCAGGGTATGGGTTTCCTCCGAGTGACCATAAGACCATAATACATAGGATGGCCCATCTCCTCTGCTTCACCATTAAATCATGGCTGAGCCACTTTCCCTCTCAGCACCAATCTCCTGCCATCTTCCCACATCCCTTCATGCCCAACCAATCAAGAATCTATCAATGTCTGTCTTAAATATACATAAAGACTTGGCTTCCACAGCTGCCTGTGGCAAAGAATTCTACAGATTCACCAGCCTCTGGCTAAAGAAATTCCTAATTATCTCTTTTCTAAAAGGATGCTGCTCTAGTCTGAAGCTGTGCCCTCTGGTCTTAGACTCTCCCACCATAGGAAACATCATCTCCACATCCACTCTATCAAGGCCTTTCACCATTCGATAGGTTTCAATGAGATCAATTCCGATTCTTCTTAATTTCAGAGAATACAGGCCCAGAGCCATCAAATGCTCTTCAAATGATAAGCTGTTCAAACCTAGAATCATTTCATGAACCTCCTTTGAACCCTTTCCAGTTTCAGCACCTCCTTTCTAAAATAAGGGGCCCAAAACTGCTCATAATATGCCAGGCGAGGCCTCACCAGTGCTTTACAAAGTCTCAATATGACATCCTTACTTTTATATTCTAGTCCTCTTGAAATGAATACCAACATTGCGTTTGCCTTCCTCACCACAGGCTCAACCTGCAAATTAACCTTTAGGGAATCCTGCACGAGCACTCCCAAGTCCCTTTGTGCTTCAGTGTTTTGTAATTTCTCTCCATTTAGAGAATAGTTAACCCTTTTATTTCTTCTACCAAAGTGTATGACTATGCACTTCCTCACACTGTTTTCCATCTGCCACTTCTTTGCCCATTCTCCTAATCTGTCTGAATCCTTCCGAAGCCTCTCTACTTCGTCAGAACTACCTGACCCTCCACCTATCTTTGTATCAAAGGCACACTTTACAACAAAGCCATCAATTCCATCATCCAAATCATTGACATATAATGTAAAAATAATCAGTCCCAACACAGACCCCTGTGGAACACCACTGAGCATCGACAACCAACCAGAAAAGGCTCCCTTTATTCCCACTCTTTGCCTCCTGAAATCCAGCCACTGCTGTAATTCCATGCTGGAATCTTCCCTGTAATACCATGGGTTTGTATCTTGTTAAGTAGCATCGCGTATGGGTCAAATACCTTCTGAAAATCCAAGTACACAACATCAACCGATTCTCCTTTGTCTATCTTGTTCGTTATTTCTTCAAAGAATTCCAACAGATTTATCAGGCAAGATTTTCCCTTGAGTAAACCATGCTGGCTATGGCCTATTTTATCATGTGCCTCCAAGTACCCTGTGACCACATTTTTAGCAATCGACTCCAATATCTTCCTGAGGTCAGACTAACTGGCCTATGATTTCCCTTCTTCTGCCTCTCTCTCTTCTTGATCACTGGAGTGATATTTGCAATTTTCCAGTCTTCCGGAACCATTTCAGAATCTCGTGATTTTTGAAAGATCATTACTAATGCCTCCACTATCTCTTCAGCCACCTCTGTCAGAACCCTGGGGTGTACACCATTTGGTTCAGGTGTCTTGTCTATCTTCACTCCTTTCAATTTCCCAAGTACCACTTTCCACCCACATTCCAAAGTTGTGTTGGTTAGTTGGTTAATTGGTAAGTTGTCCTGTGACTGGGCTAGCGTTAAAAAAGTGCATGGTTGGGCTGGAATGGCCTGTATTTCTAAATAAAATAAAACAAATGCTGGGAATATGCAGAGACAACCACAGTTTTACCTTTTATAAAGAGATGTCCCAAGTAAGCTAACAAAAATGCATTTGCCAGATATTTTAATCACAGTGCCAATAGATGACCACCAGTTAGTGCATAGTTTCCATCTTTTCTTTAAGCTTAACTTTCAGTTGCAAGTAACATTAAGGTGCTCTTTTAGTGTCTACTACCGCAGTTGTACCTGCCAAGTTTAATTTATGCAATGTAAAGAGGTTTGCAACATTCCATCAGCCTCTTGCTTTACAGTTGACACAAATGCAAAATCATTTGGGAGAATAAACACAATGTCAAACACGATATCGTTCCAGAGAATGGGCACGATATCGCTCAGGAGAATGGACACGATTATCAAACACGGTATCGTTCAGGAGAATGGACACGATTATCAAACACGATATCGTTCAGGAGAGTGGACACGATTATCAAACACGATATCGCTCAGGAGAATGGACACGATTATCAAACCCGATATCTCTCAGGAGAGTGGACACGATTATCAAACACGATATCGTTCAGGAGAGTATACACGATTATCAAACCCGATATCGCTCAGGAGAGTGGACATGATTATCAAACACGATATCGTTCAGGAGAGTGGACACGATTATCAAACACGATATCGCTCAGGAGAGTGGACACGATTATCAAACACGATATCGCTCAGGAGAATGGACACGATTATCAAACACTATATCGTTCAGGAGAATGGACACGATTATCAAACACGATATCGTTCAGGAGAATGGACACGATTATCAAACCCGATATCGCTCAGGAGAATGGACACGATTATCAAACACGATATCGTTCAGGAGAATGGGCACGATTATCAAACACGATATCGTTCAGGAGAATGGACACGATTATCAAACCCGATATCGCTCAGGAGAATGGACACGATATCAAACACGATATCTTTCAGGGGAATGGACACGATTATCAAACACGATATCTTTCAGGGGAATGGACACGATTATCAAACACGATATCTTTCAGGGGAATGGACACGATTATCAAACACGATATCATTCAGGAGAATGGACACGATTATCAAACACGATATCGCTCAGGAGAATGGACACGATATCAAACACAATATCTTTCAGGGGAATGGACACGATTATCAAACCCGATATCGCTCAGGAGAATGGACACGATTATCAAACACGATATCGTTCAGGAGAATGGACACGATTATCAAACACGATATCGTTCAGGAGAATGGACACGATTATCAAACCCGATATCGCTCAGGAGAATGGACACGATATCAAACACGATATCTTTCAGGGGAATGGACACGATTATCAAACACGATATCTTTCAGGGGAATGGACACGATTATCAAACACGATATCATTCAGGAGAATGGACACGATTATCAAACACGATATCGCTCAGGAGAATGGACACGATATCAAACACAATATCTTTCAGGGGAATGGACACGATTATCAAACACGATATCGTTCAGGAGAATGGACACGATTATCAAACACAATATTGTTTAGGAGAATGGACATGTCTAATATGCCAAAGAAGGATGTTATGGACAAAATGGGAGATGAGGACCTTGATAAAATCACTGTCACTAAAGAGATAGTGATGAGCAAACTAGAGGGCCTGAAGGTAGAAAAGTCCCCTGGTCCTGATGGGATGCATCCAAATGTGCTGAGGGAATTGGCGGAGGTTATAGTAGACGCATTGGTAATCATTTACCAAAACTCTCCAGACTCTGAGCAGGTCCCG
The DNA here is from genome assembly GCF_030144855.1 of Hypanus sabinus. Lineage (NCBI taxonomy): Eukaryota > Metazoa > Chordata > Chondrichthyes > Myliobatiformes > Dasyatidae > Hypanus > Hypanus sabinus. The sequence continues at coordinate 111,214,275 of NC_082710.1, read as the reverse complement.
GTGGATTGGATGACAGCAAATGTCATGCCACTTTTTTAAAAAGGATAGAGGCAAAAGATAGGCAGGTAAAGGCCAGTTAGCTTAACATCTGTAGTCGGGAAAATGCTTGAAGCTGTCATTAAGGAAGAAATAGCAAAACGTTTAGAAAGGAGTGGTTCCATTAGACAGATGCTGCATGGATTCAGAAAGGGCAGGTTCTGTTTGACAAACTTACTGGAGTTCTTTGAGGACATAATTAGTGTAGTGGATAGAAGGGAACAGGTGGATGTCGTATACTTGGATTTCCAGAAGGCATTCAATAAGGTGCTGCACAAGACACTAATAAGTAAGATACGAATGCATGGTGTTGGAGGAAGTGTATTGGCATGGGTAGTGGATAGGTTAACCAATAGAAGGCAGAGAGTTGTTATAAATGGGTGTTTCTCTGGTTGGCAGTCAGTGGTGAGTGGGGTGCCGCAGGGGTCGGTGCTGGGCCTGCAGCTGTTTGCCATTTACATTGATGATTTGGAAGAGGGGTCTGAGTGTCGCGCTGCAAAATTTGCTGATGACACTAAACTGAGTAGAAAAGGAAATTGAACAGAGGATGTAGAGAGTCTGAAGACGGATTTAGATAGGGTAAGTGAGTGGGCCAAGGTCAGGCAGATGGAATACAACATTGGTAAATGTGAGATCATCCACTTTGGAAGGAATAATAGAAGAGCAGATTATTATTTAAATGGTGAAAAATTGCAGCATGCTGCTGTGCAGAGCGACTTGGGAGTGCTTGTTCATGAATCACAGAAAGTTGGCTTGCAGGTACAACAGGTTATTAAGAAGGCAAATGGAATGTTGGCCTTTATTGCTAGAGGGATTGAATTCAAGAGCAGGGAGGTCATGCTGCAACTATACAGGGTACTGGTGAGGCCACACCTGGAGTACTGTGTGCAGTACTGGTCTCAAGTCAAGTCAAGTCACTTTTTATTGTCATTTTGACCATAACTGCTGATACAGTACACAGTAAAAATGAGACAACGTTTTTTCAGGACCATGGTGTTACATAACACAGTACAAAAACTACACTGAACGACATTTTAAAAAAAAACACAGAAAAAAAACTACACTAGACTACAGACCTACCCAGGACTGCATAAAGTGCACACAACAGTGCAGGCATTACAATAAATAATAAACAGGACAGTAGAGCAGTAAGGTGTCAGGGCAGGCACTGGGTATTGAGGAGTCTGATAGCTTGGGAGAAGAAACTGTTACATAGTCTAGTCCTGAGAGCCCGAATGCTTCCGTGCCTTTTCCCAGGTGGCAGGAGGGAGAAGAGATTGTATAAGGGGTGCATGGGGTCCTTCATAATGCTGTTTACTTTGTGGATGCAGCGTGTAGTCCAAGTGTCCATGATGGCAGGAGGAGAGACCCCTATGATCTTCTCAGCTGACCTCACTATCCGCTGCAGGGTCTTGCGATCCAAGATACTGCAACTTCTGAACCAGGCAGTGATGCAGCTGCTCAGGATGCTCTCAATACAACCCCTGTAGAAATTGATGAGGATGGGGTTGGGAGATAGACTTTCCTCAGCCTTCGCAGAAAGTAAAGATGCTGCTGGGCTTTCTTTGCAATGGAGCTGGTGTTGAGGAACCAGGTGAGATTCTCCGCCAGGTGAACACCAAGAAATTTGGTGCCCTTAACGATCTCTACCGAGGAGCCGTTGATGTTCAGCGGGGAGTGGTCGCTCCGTGCCCTCCTGAAGTCAACAACCATCTCTTTTGTTTTGTTCACATTCAGAGACCAGTTGTTGGCACTGCACCAGTCCGTTAGCCGCTGCACCTCCTCTCTGTAAGCTGACTCATCGTTCTTGCTGATGAGACCCACCACGGTCGTGTCATCAGTGAACTTGATGATATGGTTCGAGCTGTGTGTTGCAGCACAGTCGTGGATCAGCAGAGTGAACAGCAGTGGACTGAGCACACAGCCCTGGGAGCCCCCGTGCTCAGTGTGATGGTGTTGGAGATGCTGCTTCTGATCCCAACAGACTGAGGTCTCCCGGTCAGGAAGTCTAGGATCCAGTTGCAGAGAGCAGTGAGTGCATGGAATGAGCTGGCATGGGAGTGATATGGGCAGATACAGTACACTAGAAACATTTAAGGGGTTCTCAGAAACACACGATGAACGGGAAATGGAGTACTATGTGGGAGGGTAGGGTGAGTTTGATTGATATAACATCATGGGCCAAAGGGCCTGTAGAGTGCCGTGGTGTTCTATGTTCACAGAGAGAATGTGTGATCTCCGTACAGACAGTTCCCAAGGTTAGGATTAAACCTGTACCACTGGCACTCTAACGCAGTGTCTCTACCAGCGATTCCACTGTGCACTACATTTTTATTCTGAAACTTAGAGCTCAAGCCATTGAAGGATGGCCAATAACGTTCTAAAGTTCTAGTTGACAGTATCAAGAGGTCAGATTGAATGAATGCTTTTATCTATGAGGACTCTACATCGAGGGTTCATAGGGAGGGTCTCTTCTGCTTTGCATCTTTTTACAGATCAAAAGTGAGCACCTTGAGAACCATTAATAAGGCCTTACAAATTAATGTGCTGTAAATTCTAGTCCTAATGTAGGATCTTGACCCAAACCACCGACTGTATATTCCTCTCCATAGATTCCATCTGACCTGCTGAGTTCCTCCAGCATTTTGTGTTTGTTCCTCGGATTTCCAGCATCTGCAGGATCTCTCGTGTTGATGATTGTTCTGCAAATATTGGTCCAACCTTTTGATGGTCTGAACTGAACCTTCACAAATAAAATTCTTGTTCATCACCTCCAAAGCTATATGTATACAATATGACCAAGGATATGACATAAACTGTGAGCAGGTAGAAGTATGAGTTTACCCTGTCCACTCGGTTTAGATTTATGAAACTGACAGTGAGTGAATGTTACAGTTGTGTCTCAGTTAATCACGTTGTGCAGCCTCTTCTGAGTGTGGAAGCTCAGTAAGGCAACATTCAAAATGATAAGCAGCAGAGACTGCGTGAGGTCACCCAGGCTGAACATGGCCTTTGAAAGTCTTGGTCAACTCTTTTTTGTACACCCTTTCTGTTCAAGACTGGGAACCAAGATAACCAAGCACACCAAGGCAAGATAAAGATGCAGGTGAAGGATTCTAGGTCAAACACTTCCGATTGGGTAGTTATTTTACTAATTCTCAAGTATTATTGGCCTTTAAAAGGTAGATTTAATTGGTTATTAACAACTGAAATTTGCATTATGATTGGTACTTGTGATGGGATTCATAAGTGCCTAAAGTTTCCGTTAGATCAAATTTGCAGATGATACCAAGATGGGTGGAAGGGCAAGTAGTTTCGAGGAAGTAGAGAGGCTACAGAATCAATTAGGCAGATGAGGAGAATGGACAAAGTGGCAGATGGAATATAGAGTATGGTCATACACTTTGGTAGGAGAACTAATAGACTATTTTCTAAATGGAGGGAAAATCCAAACATCTGAGATACGAAGGGACTTGGGAATCCTCGTGGAGGTTAAGTTACAGGTTGAGTCAGTGGTGAGGAAGGCAAATGTGATGTTAGCATTTATTTCAAGAGGATTAGTATATCAAAACAAGGATGTAATATTGAAGTTTATACTGGTGAGACTGGTGAGATCTCACTTGGAGTATTTTGAGCAATTTTTGGCCCCTTTTCTAAGAAAGGATGTGCTGACATTGGAGAGGGTTCAAGGATGTTCATGAAATTGATTCCAGGATTTAAAGGTTCATTATGAGGAGAGTTTGATGCCTCTAGGGCTGTACTCACTGGAATTCAGAAGAATGAGGGGTGACCTCATTAAAACCTATTGAATGTTGAAAGGCCTCAATAGAGTGGATGTGGAGAGGTTTCCTCTGCTGGGGGAGCCTAAGGTCAGAGGACTCAATCTCAGAATAAGGGGGTGTTCTTTTAGAACGGAGATGAAGATGAAGCTAGAACATAGAATATGGTTGTTCCAAGCATATAATCTACTCTACAGACTGCCTAGAGTTTCCCTAACATATAGCCCTCTATTTTTCTAAGCTCCATGTACCTATCTATGAGGCTCTTATAAGACCCTATTGTATCCACTTCCACCACCACTGCATTCCACGCACCCAGCACTCTGTGTGAAAAACTTACCCCTGACATCCCCTCGGTATCTACTTCCAAGCACCTTAAAACTATGTCCCCTTGTGTTAGCCATTTCAGCCCTGGGAAAAAGCCTCTGACTATCCACACAATCAATGCCCCTCATCATCTTATACACCTCTGTCAGATCACCTCTCATCCTCCATTGCTCCAAGGAGAAAAGGCCAAGTTCACTCAACCTGTTCTCATAAGGTATGCTTTCCAATTCAGGCAACATCCTTGTAAATTTCTTCTGCACTCTCTCTATAGTATCCAAATCCTTCCTGTAGGGAGGTGACTGGAACTCCAAGTGGGTCTGACCAAGGTCTTGTTTAGCTGTAACATTACCTCATGGCTCTTCAACTCAATCCCAAGGTTGATGAATGCCAGCACACCATAAGCTTTCTTAACAACACTGTCAACCTGCCCGGCAGCTTTGAGTGGCATGTAGACATGGATTCCAAGATCTCTCAGATCCTCCACACTACCAAAATTCTTACCATTATATTACATAATATATTACAAAAAATATTACATTCTGTCTTCAAATTGGACCTACCAAAATGAACTTCTTCACACTTAACTGGGTTGAAGCCTTCTGCCACTTCTCAGCCCAGTTTTGCATCCTATTGATGTCCCACTGTAATCTCTGACAACCCTCCAGACTATACACAACATCCCCAACCATTGTGTCATCAACAAGCTTACTAACCCACCCTTCTACTTGTTCTTCCAGGTCATTTATAAAAATCACAAACAGGAGAGGTCCCAGAACAGGTCACTGTGAAACATCACTGGTCACTGGCCTCCATGCAGAATACAAACCATCTACAGCCACCCTTTGCCTTCTGTGGGCAAACCAATTCTAGATCAACAAAGCAAGGCCTCCTTGGATCTCGTGCCTCCTTACTTTCTGAAGGAGCTTTGCACGGGGAACCTTATCAAATGCCTTACTGAAATCCATATACTGTACATTATATCCACTGCTCGGTCTTCTTCAACATGTTTTGTTACATCCTCAAAGAATTCAATTAGGCTCATTAAGACATGACTTGCCCTTGACAAAGCCATGCTGACTATCCCTAATCAGATTACGTCCTCTCAGGATCCTGCCTCTCAGGATCTTCTCCAACAACTTGCCCACCACTGAAGTCAGACTCACTGGTCTATAATTTCCTGGGTTATCTCTACTCCCTTTCTTGAACAAGGGAACAACATTTGCAACCCTCCTCTGGTACTTCTCCCATCCCTTTTAATGATGCAAAGATCATCGCAGAAAGTTCAGCATTCTCCTCCCTTGCTTCCCACAATACCCTGGGGTCCATCTCATCTGGTCCTGGTGACTTATCTAACTTGTTTAAAGCAGAGGTTGATAGATTTTTCATTGGTCAGGGTATGAAAGGATACGGGGAGAAGGCAAGAGATCGGGGCCGAGGAGGAAAATGGATCAGACATGATGAAATTGTGAAGCAGACTTGATGGACCAAATGGCCTAATTCTGCTCCTATGTCTTATGGTAAAATACGGGGGTATATTTTTGTGGAGAATTGTCTACAGCAGACAAGCAAATGGGAATGAGGCAAACACATTGAGTTGTAATGGCAAATATATCTGGCACTATTGAATGTGGTGAATAAAGTTAATGCAAGTTTGCAGTGGAAGAACTGTCATTTGATAATCCATTGTGGCATGGTAAATCTGCCTTCTCTGGAGAGCTGGTGACCTAGATGCTGGAGGAGGTTAATGGATAAACAGCTTCTGCTGTGAAGTCGTACAAGGTTGAGTCAGTTGTGCAAGTGTTGTCTGCCACGGAAGAAATGAGTTTCATGTAGATTTGAACCTTGATCATTGCTGACCCCGATCCACCCCTACACTCAGGGTCATGGGGGGCAGAGGGTAGGAACATAACTGTAATCATATACAAACTCAAGCACACCTGAGCACACATGCTATCTAATTTCCAGAGGATGGAAATTGATTTTTTCAAAGTATTTTAAAATGGGTCATGACCTACACTGCTGTTTTGATGTATTTTCCAACACTGGATAGGTTTACTCCCTGCAACATCAATGTTAATGCAAATACCGAAGCTGTACCCCCAGCTCAGCATTCAAATCCCATTTTCACAGATTAAGTGAAGCTGCTATCTTTTAAATAATGCACTCTAACTAGCACTGCTCTGCGCTGGTAAAACTGCTAACAATTCTGTGTTTGTGCATAGCCATTGCCCACTCCTCACCGGAGTTGTTCTGGCACTGCAGGTTTGAAATCTGCACTGCCCTGTAGGTCCTCTTGGGTTATAGCAGGGTTCAATGTCCACGCACGGCTGGCAACCCGAATGGTCCTCAATCAGAAATACGGCTGCAAACCGATTTGCCCGCAACCTGCAGCAGCTGGCACAGTCACATCACCGACATCTGTCATTGTGTCAGATAAAGATCACAAAAACAGTGATGTATTAAAAGGTAAAGATAAAGATTATTCTTTTCTGTCACATGCATATTGAAACATAGAGCAAAATGAGTCATTTGCTTCAAATCAGATTAGCCAGGATGGTGCTGGGCATCCTGCAAATGACACCAGGCTTCCAGTGCAAACAAACAGAGCCCACAACTCACTGACCCTAACCGTACGACTTTGGACCGTTGGAGGAAACCAGAGCACTGGAGGTAGCCCACACAGTCATGGGGAGAACATACAAACTCCTTACAGGACAGCAGCAGAATCAAACCTCAGTCTCACAGTTGGCATTGCAACAGCATTACACTCACCACCCGCGGCAGGTGTACTTAATCCATGGAGCACTTGTACATGCAGATGCAGAGGAGACAGGTTCCTTTGTCTTCAAGAGTGAATTGCATAAATATATAGAGAAAATAAATTTGTAACGTTATCAAGTAAGTTGCTCTGGTGGAGGTAGTGTGGGAGTCTTATAGAATCTCAGGTCCTTTGGCCCAGTCAACTGCCCTGACATTCATCCTACATTAACCACTGTCTGATTAATCTCTCCAAATTCTCCTCAGTTCCCTGGATTCCACCACTCACCTGCACTCCTGTCGCAATGTGCAGTGGCCAATTTACATGTTTTTGGGATGAAAGAGGAATCTGGAGAATGTTCTGGAAATCCACACAGTTACAGGGGGAAAGTCAAACTCCACACATGCACAGTTCCTGAGGTCAGGACTGAACTCAGCTCTCCGGAGTTGTAAGCGATGCCTCTACAACAGGGGTTCCCAACCTTTTCTATGCCATGGATCCCATCATTAACCGAGGAGTCCTTAGACCCCCAGGTTGGGAACCCCTGATTGACAAGTTGTGCTGCTGTGCTCCTTCCTGTGGTGCTGTCATCATTCTGAGATCCTATCGTTATTGCTCTCCAGTTCTGATAAATCAAATATTCTTTAATGGGCTTCTTGAGGGGGAGGTGAGAAATTGTAAAGCTGCTAGTGTGGTCACTCAAGAAAGGATGAACTAAATGGAGCTCTGTTTTAAAAACATTTGGGATATGGGAGTATATACATCAAATTTATCTCTGGGAAGAACAAATGACGAAGGCAAAAGATTAGATTAGAATGATTTATTAATCACCTGTATGTCAGTGAGAACAATTGCTCTAAAAGAAATAGATCCATACATTACACATGTGGTTAGGGTTAGTGAGTTGTGGATGTACGTTGGCACTGGAAGTGTGGCCCAGCACAATCCTTACTGATTTGATTTGACACAAACAACATATTTCACTGCAGGTTTTGATATTTCGATGTGCAAGTGACAAATAAAGCAAATCTTATTATTTGCATTAACGAACAACACAAAGCTGGGAGCAGCTTAGAAGTGTCACCACACATATCGGCACAAACATAGCATGCCCACAGTGTTCAGCGGAACAACACACGGCCAAAATAGAACAATGAACCAAATCCCTTCCCACCACCTCATCCACACACAATCTTCCCACAAAATAAACCTCTTCCCACCACCCCACCCACATACAAAGCAACATTCCCTCAATACAAACTCCTGCCCACCACCCCACCCACATACAGAGACAATCTTCCAAAGCCAGGTTATTGGGCATCTTTGCATATCCCAGCAATGGACTATTGGTGACATCTCTTCACAAGCAATGGAATTCATGCAGGCAAGTTGGATTAGTGGAGATGGGCATAATGCTGACCATTTACATCACAGGGCCTAGGGCCAGATTCTACACCACACAACCCTAAAGGTATTCGGATCATCCCTACCCAACAAGGTCACACACTGGGAGAGGGGAGCAGGAATTAGTCGATACTGACATGATTATATTGTACTCCTTCTGTCCAGTGAAGCTTCAAACAAAACATGGTCTGATTCAATGGAGCAACAGGCTCACAGGATGAGTGACAGGTCTTATGTGGATCTGAAGGAGGACAAACTTCCTTGGGGGTATTGCAGACAAAACCTCCTTTCGTCAGGGCTTCACTTTTGACCTGAATCTGCAGGAATAGCCTACACTTACCCATCAGAACAAAATTCATTGGCAGCCAGGTGAAGACACAAAAATGTGTTAGACACAGGCTAGGATGAAGTTGGTAGTGTTAGACAAACTATAAGATCAAAGTACATTTACTATTAACATTTGTATACTTTTTACAACCTTGAGATTTGTCTCCTTACAGGCATCCACAAAACAAGGAAACCCAATAGAACTACTGCTCTCTAGATTTTTTTGCTTTTTAACACTATTCTCTGTAAAGTTTTTGGAGACATGAAAATCCCAGGACATCAGCATTTTCTGAGATACTCAAACCATTTCATCTGGCACCAACAATCATTTCATGGAGCAAGACATTTATGTAGATCACATTTCTTCCCCATTTTGGTCCGAACAACAACTGTACTTCTTCTTATAAAGTTTAATGATGGTTTGTAGACCAATGCAAGGTGCACTGCCATTACCTGCTGAGTTGGACTGTAATGCAAAGAGACAGAAAGTACTCCCACTAAATTCCACACTCTCAGAAGCTAAAATAACACCAAAAAGACTAATGCTTTTCCCAAAGACAAACACACACTCATATACATTACGATGGCAGTGATATCTTGACAATCTTCCCATGTTAAACTGTGTCCGTCCCAAAGTTCTTAATTTAGCAATTAGATATTTCCTTTGCATCTCATGAGAACTGCATTCAAACAGTATATGGTGGATCACTTCTTGACAATTACACTCCCTATAAATGCCCATTTCGTGCATATTAATTCTGAACAGGGAATTATTCAACCTAGCACGTCCAAACTGTAAATATGCAAGTATAACTTTTCTCTCCTTTTGTACACATCTCCCATTTGAGTTTCCACATCCTCTGAATTTTATATAAATGCCATCCTTTCTTTTTCTTCTCCCAACTTTGTTGCCGCAATGATTGAATAGACTCTTTAATTATGGCTTCCATCTCCTCTTTATGCAAAGGCACCATGCATTTATATCCTTAATTTTAAATGATTGCTTGGCTAGAATGTCTGCCGTCTTATTTCCTTCAATCCCAACATGGGCAGGAACCCATAAAAAAATGTATACACAAGCCGAGGTCCTGTAGCTTCAATAGATGTTGTCCAATCTCAAGAACATCTGGCTACAATTTGAAAAACCTGTTTTAATAAATGTCAAATCTGAGAATAAATCAGATAAAATAATAGGAATCATCTCAGATATATAGACTGATACTTTGTCTGATAATCTTTACTTAATAGTCACCTGAAACTTTGGAACATGAACAGAAACACCTGAACGACCTGTCAGTGACTTTAACCAGGTCTATTTGAAGAGAGCCCTGCCCAGTTACCACCAGCATGTAACCTGCTGTACCATAGATCCCAACATACTAGACCACTACTATACTACAATAAGAAAGCCTTTCTATCACTCCTGAGACAGCATCTTGGCAAGTGGGATCATTTGGCTACTACTGCCTACATACAGAAAGCCTAAAGAACAAGGCTCCAGAAATCAAGACAACCAAAAGGTGGTCTTAGGAGGCAGAGGAATGGTTACAGGATTGGCTTGAGTCGGTGGACAAGGGCTGTTTTCAACAACAGATCTGAGGACTAATATTAAAAGGATTGGGCTACACACACTCCCTGTGGAGTCCCATTCTCTTTCTCATACTCCTTAGAGAATGTTTTTTCCATCCAAACTTGAATCATCCTATCATACAAAAAAATCTGAAATCCAATTGGACATTCTACCACCTATTCCTATCTTTTCCAGTTTAAGCAACAAACCTCGTGTCCATAACATATCATAAGCTCTCTCTACCTCATGGAAAACTGCTACTACTAGTGCATATTGGGGATGTGTGCTTAGCCAACTGCTCTATTCTCTCTACACCTATGATTGTGTGGCTAGGCACAGCTCAAGTGCCATCTATAAATTTGCTGATGATACAACTATTGTTGGCCAAATTTCAAATGGTGACAAGAGGACGTACGGGAGTGAGATATATCAGTTAATTGAGTGGTGTTGCTGTAACAACGTTGCACTCAACATCAGTAAGACCAAAGAACCGATTGCGTCCTTCAGAAAGGTAAGATGAGGAACACACACCAGTCCTCATAGAAGGGTCAGAAATGGAGCAATTTCAAGCTTCTGGGTGTAAATATCTCTGAGAATCTATCCTGGACCCAGCATATTGATACAGCTACAAAGAAGACATGACAGCGGCTATATTTCATTAGGAGCTTGAGGAGAGTTGGTACGTCACCAAAGACTCTTGCAAGTGTCTACAGATGTACCATGGAGAGTATTTTAAGTGGCTGCATCACCTTCTGGTATGGAGTGGAGGGGGCTACTTCACAGGATCAAAATAACTGCAGAACATTGTAAGATTAGCCAGCTCCATCATGGGCACCAGCCTTCTCAGTATTTACGGCATCTTCAAGGAGTGATGCCTCAAAAAGGAGGCATCCATCATTAAGGATCCCCATCACTCAGGTCATGTCTTGTTCTCATTGCTACCATCAGGAAGGAGGTACAGAAGACTCAATGATTCTGTAATTTACTTTCTTTCTATTATTATGCATTGCATCGTACTGCTGCCACAAAGACAACTTCCACGACATATGCCGGTGATATTAAACCTAATTTTGATTCTTTATTAAGTTGGGCCTTACGAATGTCAGATTCCAAACTTAACACCAAGTCTATGGTCATTCTCCCTTTACAAAATCCCGATTGATATCCAGCTAATTTTCTACCACTTTCCACAAAAAAAGATGTTGCTATAACCATTCATTCCGCTATCTTCCATACATGTGAAGTTAGCAAAATTAGTCTAGAACAGGAAGGAACTGATTGATCCTTGGCAGGTTTCAATATTGGGACAACCACCAATATCTAGGAAGCCAAAAGTCACCCTTCAACCCATATTGTATTAAACAATTTCAAAACCAACACAAGTTTCAAATCTAATATCTGTGTAAATATATTATAACAAATATCATCTTTCCCAGGTGATGTCTGACCAGCATCATTAATGGACTTTTTAAGTTCAAACAATGTAAATTCAATATCCAAGCAGGAATTGGAACATATTCTCCTCAGCACTCTGAGGATTGCAATCCAAAATTGTTTCTCTTCAAGACCTCTCTCCTTTACAAAAATTGCCCTAGCGATGTACACTGACATATGTTTTTGCCAATGGTTTTGCTTTTTCAGAATCAGAAACTGCAACCTTCCCCCCACCTTACAAAACTAGTATTGCATTGAGTTTTCTAACTTCCCCCCATTTTTTGTATTGTACCCCAAACTTCCTCTACCTGGATCTCTTTCCCAATACTATCACAAACTTTCACCAATACATCTTCTTTGCCCTTCTCACTACTTTTCTAACCATAGCTTGAGCTCCTTTATATTTTACGAAAGACAAATAGGACTAACAGTACCTAATCTTCCTGAAAGTTTTACTCCGCTCCTTCACAGCTCCTTTACATTCATCCATCCGCCAAGGAACAGCTTTTCTTTTATTGTCTCCCAACAAGCTGGGGATTGATTCCTTAGCTATTGAGCTGAATACAAAGCACAAGGTATTGCTCATAGGTTTCAAAGGTACATTTAATGTCAGAGAAGTGTATACAGTATACATCCTGAAATTCCTTTACTTTGCAGCCATCCATGAAAACAGAGGAGTGCCTCAAGGAATGAATGACAGTTAAATGTTAGAACCCCAAAGCCTCCCCCCAGCTCCCCCTCCCACACGTAAGCAGCAGCAAAATAACAATCCCCCCTCCCCCACCAACAATAAAAGAGCATCGGCACCCACCGCTGAGCACTCAAGCATGCAGCAAATCAACCGCAAAGACACAGACTTGCAGTACCCCAAAGACTACTCATTCACCCGGGATTTGACGTACCACAGCCTCTCTCTCTCTCTCCATAATAAGGGAGAAAGAGGTGTCTCCATTTCACAGTGAGAGAGAAGACATAACAAACAACTCA